>NC_056732.1:78729574-79047074 GCF_019279795.1 Protopterus annectens | reverse complement strand
GAAAAGAAGATGTGATTCAGAAAATCTCGTGTTTTTTTTACCAGGATACTCCTTCAGACAGACCCTCCTAAGATGGGGGGTGGGGTGGTGGTTAAATGGATGTCATCTTAGTGACAGAGGCGGACCGCAAAATCAAGGATTTCATGGTCCTTTCACTAAGAAATGTTACTAGCAGTCCCGAAGGGTTGCTTGACTCTGGACTCTGGAGGCAGTCAGGGAGCCCTTATCCCTGCATCCTCAAGCCTGACTGGCCATCACACAAGATACATAGGTATTGAGGATAATCAACTGAGGCTACTCAATTTCTTTTCTTTTCTTTTCTTTTTCCTCCTCAGAAAAAGAGAAGAAATCCCAGCATAGCATCCAGTCAGATAAAATCCACAACAGCCAAAGTAAGAAATTTGCCAAAAAAAAAGAGCAATCAAGCAGGTCACCTAAGACCATTTAAGATCTGGAGTCTATTCCATGTTCTTTTTAGTTCCAAAAGAAGCAGGGGTTCTCAGGCCAGTCTTGGGCCTAAGCCACCTCAATCAGTTTGTGAAACAGACAGAGTTCCAGGTGGTCATCAATCAGTCCATTCTACCTCTCTTGAGCAAGGGCAACTGAATGTGCTCCATAGATCTCCAGGATACCTACTATCATATTGAGATAATGAGGCAGTGTAGCAGATTTCTCCGTGTCTGGCTGCGAGCCAATCATTTCCAGTTCAGGGCACTGCCCTTTGGTCTCAACCACATCCCACTAGGTGTTTACCAAATGCACGACAGTGATAGCAGCATATCTCAGACTGTAAGGATTCTGGATGTTCCCATGATTAGACTGTTGGCTCTTCACCACTCCATCCAGGTATCTTTTGGTCTAATAAAGGGACTTCTTCCATTTTTCACAGCAACTGGGAATTGCAGTCAACCAAGCAAAGATCCAGCTGACACCTGCACAACGGATGGAGTTCATTGGATATCACCTGAAAACAATCATTCAGATTGCCAAACTCCCAGACGTCAGTATATCCTCTGTAGACCAGGTAGCTGTTCAGGTCTTTCACCACCCATCCTGTCCCGCAAGGTTTATTCTCTGGCTGCTAGAAGTGATGTTCTGTGCTATCACGCTAGTTCCCCTAGCAAGATTTTACATGAGAGTTCATTACTGGAACTTCTTGGTTCAGTGGCCCGTACTTTTGCACCCATTACATGCTCAAATTCATCTAACACCCTTCTTCGGCATGTGTATTAGATGGCGGCTGACCTCCCCAGCAGGGTTGTAATGATTGACCTTTTTTTCTACTACCCCCTGTGGCTACAGTAACTACGGATGCTTCTCTACTCGGTTGAGGGAAGCATTTCCATGGGAAGATGGTCCAAGGTTCATGGTCTCACACACACACACACACACACACAGTGTGCAGTGTTCACATCATTGTCTTGGAGATGGGTGCAGTCCTGTTTGTGTTGTAGGCTTCTCAGGACTCCCTTCCCAAGATTGGGATTTCTATACAGACAGACAACATGGCAGACGTCTGGTGCATCTATAAGCAGGGTGGAGCCCATTGCTGGCCACTTTGCTGGGAAGCCATAAGAGTGTGGCAATGGGCAATGGCTTCCCACAGCTTTCTTACAGTAATGCACATTCCAAGGACTTCCAGTTTTCTAGTAGACAAACTGAGAAGTTCCATTCTTCTCTCTCATGAGTGATCTCTCAGTCATGCAGTGTAGACACAAATTTTCAATCACTGGGGTCCTGCTGTGATCTTTTTGTTTCATGCCTAAACAACAAGTGCAGCAGTTAGTTTGCCCTGATTTCTCCACAGGGTGCATCACCGAGGGATGTTTGTAGTCCACCATTGGCCCCCTGGTGTACTATAGTCCTTTGCCCCTTAACCTTGATAACAAAAATTCATTCAGAAAGCCAGAAGGTGCAAGACTAAAGTAATCTTTTTGCTCCCTATTGGCCCTAGCAAGTTTGTTTCCCCCTCCTCTGACATCATCCACATCCTTCCAGAATGCTAGGCTGTCAGCCAGATCTTCTGAGTCACCCATGCGGACAGCAGCTACAATTTCTGAGTCACCCATCCAGGCAGCCTCACCAAGATATAATGGCCCTGAAGCTAACCGCATTAATGATGGACAAAGATGACAAGTTGTTGGCTTCAGTGGTTCACATCTTGACAGCTTCTCAAAAGCCAAATACTGTAAAGACTTATTTTAGGAAGTGGAAAGGGTTTTCTGTTTGGGTGTCTTCTTAGGGAATAGATCCCTTTTTACCTCTTTTTCCATCTATGCTGGACTTCTTGTCAGATCTCTTCCAAAAAGTCACCAGTTTTCTGACAATCAGGGTCCAACTAGCAGCCAATTCCAGTTGCCACATTGGGTACAACCAAAGTCCTATCACTTCCCTTAAGACTTCATAGTCCATTTTAAAGGAAGCTGTCCTGTTAAGACCTCCCGTCAGAGGTCCAATTCTTCCATGGACATTACAGTTATGTTGCAGACCTTAACTCAGGCCTCTTTTGAACCCACAGCTACAGTGGATCTAAAATATTTTTTGGAAAACCATATTTGTGGTGGCTGTTGCTTTTGTAAAGAAGATCACAGAACTGCAAGCTCTGTCCTGTAAACCCACATAATATGTCTTTCACTTTTTTTTTTTGAGAGCTAATCCCAATTTTCTCCCAAAGGTGGTTTCCAAGTGAACCTTAACCAGACTATCCATCTGCCAGTATTCATTCCAAAATTTTCTAATAAAGGGTGTGACACCCCAGCACTTGCCAAGTAATCAAGGAGCCTAAATCCTCACCACTGGCAAAAGCGGGGAATGTATACACTGGGAAGATGACAAGTACACACACATTAAAGTGCAATTAGAGCACACAGAGATCACAGTTAGTCTGGGACTTGTTTCACCCTCTTTCTATAGATCCCCAATAAGACTCCCCACTGGCACAGCTGTAGAGTTGAGATCTCAGCTGAGTGGCTTAGCTATGACCTCCAGAACCCTCTCTGTCCAACCAGTGCTTGATGTCCCTGCCTAAGTAGCTGACATACACACAGTTTGAGATTTGATTTATACACACACACACACACACACACACACACACACACACACACACACACACACACACACACACTCACCTGGGAAAGGCTATCACAGGTTTACTACCTATGCCTCCTTTGCCCAGACCATAAGTAGTTATCACTGCCACCAGCCATCTCTTTATCAGCTACTTTAAGGCCCTTAGCAAAGGGTGTCCAATCCTACTGTGTAATGTTACTGGTAATCCAAATGGTAGTTTGACCAAGGGCCAGGCTGTTAGGAGTGGCCTGTACAATGTTACCAAATAGATATGCAAGTACTCTTTGAGCTTAAATATGTCTCACAGATATCGGCCACAACAGTAGGTTTAAATATATTTAATAATAAATAAAAGAGCAAGACAATACTCTGTAAGTAATCATTTACATCAGAGTTTAAAATCACAGGAAATATTTAAAACAACATTGCAGGACAGTCTCATATAAATAAAGAAAACATCTAAGCTATACTTTACAAAATTCCTATCTGAATCTAAAGGAGTTATTATGCCCTAAAAACTTACTTACAGAACAACAAGCAGGCAGAAGTGGTGAGTGAATCTTTCCCAGCTGATGCAGTCAGGTCAAAGACAAATGCAAAATGCCCCCCGCCCTCTCTCTCTCTCTCTCTCTCTCTCTCTCTCAGAGAGTTCTTAAATTAATATCACAAATATTGCTGCTGGGATACTTGCAGGATGACATCACTTTTTGTCATCTGACTATCCCAGGTGAAACCCCCCATTGCTAGAAATTGCCAGCAATTTAGCATCTCCCTGTGAAAAATGCATATCTCTCAGATCTTTGCAACTGCTGGAAGACATAAAACACTTACAAAGCAATGCAGAAGGTTCCCTAGTTTTAGACATCCTGTCTCCTTACTGCATTGAAAATTATCTCTTTTATTATGTGGTTATAAAACAATTTAATTTCAACTATTTTCCTAAAGTTTTGCAAGTTAACCTTCTATGTGCCAGTTTCCACTGTTAGAATTATATACATTTACACAGCTAGAATAGTGTATATACATTTCTCTTCTCTTCCAGTAGGGTAAACTGTGGATACAACTTTTAAGCTCAGTACCGTACAAACCCTGTTCAACACACACTTCTGTACCAGCAGTTTAATGTACACATAACATACAATTCTAAAACATTTGTAAGACAAGATAGAGCTCACAGGTAAAAGTTGGAACTGTAAAATCCAATGTAAAGAATATGAGCTGTCCAACAATCCAACCACCACACAAAGGGATGCAAAAAAATACTTCATTAAACTTTATTTTTTTGCATCCCTTTGTGTGGTGGTTGGATTGTTAGACTACTCATGAAGCTTTATTTACTGACGTTGAAGGTTGTGCGTTAGGCCCGGCAAGCCAGCATCTACTGCCAATCATTAGCGGACCAGAGTTCCACTGTGGCGACCCCTAACCGGGAAAAGCCGAAAGACACAAGCAAACTACTGCCTAATGTATTTCTGTAGACCGTCTTGGAGAACTTTGCAATCTTTTATTGAACTACTTATGTTCCTCAGTTTGCATTTGGTTATCCAATGGCCATTTAGAGTGGCAAAGAGAAGTAGCCCCAGTACAGAGTCCTGTGGGACACCACTGGCAACCCTTATCAGGATAGATGGGTGCAATTCTGTTTTTGTGATCAGTTTGTGTTACATGCATTCATTGCTTAACAAGAAACTCATTATGTAAACATGTAGTATGTGATATTTTATGCATCTCACACTAGAACCTCATATATATATATATATATATATATATATATATATATATATATATATATATGGGTAAAATATGGAAACCAAGCTTGTCTGTGAAACACTAGTGACTGACAGTTATTTGTGCGGTTACTAGTGAGCTACTGGTCTGCTTTTCACCAGAAGGATGAATTGCAACTGTACTAGATATTTACCTATGGTGGTACAACCTCAGAATTTGTATATATAAGTAGTGGGGATGTGGGTTGTTATGTACCTACAGTCAGGGAGTGGTGTGCAGAGGGGCAACACTTTTTTTGTGTGTGTTTTCTCTCTTGAATACTGTTTGAATCTGAGAGGTTTCAATCATTTGTGTGAGGTGATCAGAAATTATTCGCTGACTTGCCAGCCAGCTGTGTGTGTGTGTATGTGTGTGTGTGTGTGTATACACACAGACACACACACATATACATACATAAGAATTTGTGTATTAAAGCCATCCTTGAGCTTATTCAATATTTTAACTTTAGGTTGAGTGTCTTGCATTTTACCAAAATAAAATTTAAGTACCGCACTTTATCCCATCACTTATTCTTAAAAAGAATCTAGTGCAACTTCACTACTAATCATTAGTTTTATGATAAAAATTTAGTTGCATAAAATCAGTGTTGTACTACAAAATATATGCTCTTAATAATGTAGGACAGACTTCTATAGCATTTCAATATGGGTGTGTGGTGACAGAGTTTTTATCTTCTATTTTTTTTTCTTTCTGTGGTCCCAGTGTTTCTTAACATACTTAAAAAGCAGTGCCAGGGCACTGGCTCAGAAACTGGCAGAATGCCAGATGTTTAATTTGTCTTTTTTTTATGACATTTGAAAAGCTTCCCAACACACATCCAGGCATCAGAGAAAGTGCCAGTAAATGCATCACTGAACAATTAAAGAGCTCTCCAAAGCAGTCAAATCCGCCAAAACTGCCAGGCCTGATAAATGTAAAACTGCTAGCACTATGTTCACAGGAATAATTGTACATAACATTATGCACACACACACACACTGCCAACAAGTGTGATTTCAGCTCAGGAGATGGCCTGAAGTCAGTTCATTTGAAGAGGAGTACATCAGTATACTTGGAGGTGTTGAGTCAAATATGTGTCCCTTTTTAACCTGTACTTCTTGGAATGAAGGTTACCATATGTGCAGCTTCACTCTGTAAAGGAAGTAGTGTGAGTGAATTTGCATTCCGATCTGCAGCCCAAGGTGGTATACCCTATTATTGGGTAATGTTAATATTGAGAAGTACTGAGTGCTATGAACTATTGTCAGTGATACTGTCGTACTTCATGTTCTGTGAATACTTGCACATGGTACTTTGTTGTCATTCCACCAACACCTCATTTCTTGGGGTCACATAAGAGCATGCAGAAATGCATGGTTTCATTTCCTTTTTATATTGAAAGTAGGGATAGTTACAGCAGATCGATATTTTATCTGCTTCGATGTTGGGAAGAAGAGCTGTTTATGTGTGCATGCTTTTTGCAGTAACTCTGATTGTGTCTTCATGTACTCCCACCACTGTGGTGCATATGTACCATAGTTTGGAAACAAGATACAGGAGATTATTAAGTAAACGTGGAAACATATTTTCTGGCAACAAATGAGAAGTTTGACACACTTTACCCTGCCTGTGCATGTGGTATAATCTGCATATCTTTCCAGCAATAACTTATTTTTTTCCCTAACCCCTTCTGGGTTCCCCTTCGTTTATTGTTGAAATCCATTACTGGAGGGTTGTTCCAGTCATTCATGATTTCAGTGTAATAATATTTCCTTGTTTTGTCCAGAGTAACCCATCTTGGAACCTGAGACTGTGTTGGCTTGTTTTCCACCACTTTTTTTTTTAATGATGTAGGTAGCCACAAGGACTCTGTAGATTCTGCTACTGTAAATAAAAAAATGTGCTTCTCTCCTTTCTTTGTGATTGTCCATGTTAAGCATTTCTAAAGCTTTTTCTGTTGTTGCTCCTTGTGCAGAATTTGGAGCTTTTTGTTGCCCTCCTTCTAACTGCCCATATCTTGTGTGTGTCCCTTGAAGTACATTTGCAGTACTGCAAATATGCTCTATACAGGTAAGAAGCAGCAACTTGTGTAAAGGGATAAGAACTTTGCGCTTTCTACTATTGACACTGTGAATTTAGTTTGATTCATCAGTGTCACTTTTCATTGAGAGACAGATCATTTAGTTTAAAGAATTTTATTGAATTGCCTAAAAATAAATAAAACAGAAGTACAGCATTTTTGCTTAGGGGCACTCCACCAGTCCCCTCACACATGAGATGTTTTCTTCCAGACTTTTGTTGTTTCTTCTTTCATTCCAGTTATGTGCTCCTGGGTTTCTGCTTCCTTTATGAGTTATATTATTGTGTTTTTTTTTTAACTCTGACTTGAACTGTCATGTTCCAGACTATCCTTCCATTTTTGCATATTTTTATTCCATTTTATTTTGTTCATATGCCAACCAGATGAGCACTCCAGACAGTAGTGACTCACATCAGGGGCAACCTAACAGCTCTACTTTTGATAAATTACTTGATTAGTCACATTGTGCAAGCAGATATTGGGGGGGGGGGGGGGGGGGGATTCCCAGGATTACAGAACAGAACACAATAACAATCTATATGTTTAGCACTGTGTACTACAGAAGCACGTGTATCTTTCTTCATATTTCTGTACCACATTTGATGTTCTTCACGATTCACTGTTGCAGTCATCACATTTGGGTAATCTGCTGGCAGGTTGCCTTCATTCGGCCTGATTAACAAAGTCTTGGGTCCTGCGTCGGTTGCTGTCCCTTCTTCCAAGACGTCAGGTCGTCAGGGATATAAAACATGCAGCCAATGCCATTACATTAGTCTTTCTTGCCGTGCGGTGCCCAAAGCAGAAGCAATTCGCAAGTGCTGGTTGGCCAACTCCAGAAATTTTTGTTTTCGAGTTTCAGAACCGAAGTTTTCAACTAAAAGCTAAGTACCCCATTGGGGAAACTTTCTCTTGCTCCTTACCGTTGTCAGTAAAAGTAAATAATTGCATTACTTGTGGGAAGCAAATACCTCATAAGGATTTTCATTTGTACTCTATTTCTTGCCTAGGCCATGACCACAATGTGCCTTGCTGTCGGTTTTGTGCTAAATTTAATCAACGCACGATTAAACATCGGTATATTTTTGCTTCCAAATACTTTGGCTCAAGATTTAACTATCCAGAAATGTCGTTGGTTAGCAGTCCGACTACTGGAATACCTAAAATACGCAAAGAAAAAGACAGACACAGACCGTCGAGGTCCAAAACCAACGACGAGGCTTCTCCTAAGCCAGTCGCCAGTTCGCTGGTACTCAGTGAGGTGCTTTCACAGCCCCTGATACCCACTACTTTTGATTCGCAGGCCTCTACTGATACCCTTTCGGAGTCCAGTATGCCACGAGATTCTTTAAGTATTGATCCCGCGGATGTCTCTACCTTAGATGGGTCTGGAGCCGCTGAGCAGGCACCGGCTTCTGAGGGTGTTTTCAGGCCTAAAGATTTGTATATTAAACCAACGCCATCTTCAAAACTAAGGCCAAAAACTACTTATGTATCTAAAAAAAATGACGCTTGGGCCACGTGTACAGGCCCCAATGCCTAAAAGACAAATGATCAAAATGGCTGAAGATTTAATTACCTTGATCAGGGGTACCCATCCCCCTCCTGCTAAGAGGCCTAGGTAAGGCATTGAATATGAATATTCAGATCAGGTTTCTATTTCTTCTGATTCCTCTTCTGATCAGGAATTATCTATACCCACTTATGAGGGCTCTGATGCAGAAGAATCCATCCCTTCTGCTTCACCCACTGAGGATTTCTCTTTTGGAGAAACTTTACATACTTTAACTGGGAGAGTCAGGATTTCTCTGAATCTAAAAAGAGACTTAGGAATTTTCTTCTTCTTCCCCAGCATAGGCCCTTGGCTATACCTCCTGTTCTAGACATTGTTGATGATGTTTTCTCAGAATCCAGTATGACTCCTGATTCCCTGCCTCCGGCTCCTAGTAAGCCAGACAGATATTCCAGGGTTCCTGACTCCCACAAATTCCTTTTCAAAAACCCTACTGCTGACCCTGAAACCATTTCTCAGGGTCCCAAGGGTGTTAAGGCCTCTACTGCTAAAAATCCCACCCGTTCTGATAGAGATTCCAGGGTGCTGGATAGATGGGGTAAGAAGGTTTACATGTCTGCAACCTTGGCAATCAGGGCTTTAAACTGTCAATTTCATATGCTTAAATATCAACAGTATGTCATGGGTTTACTTAAACAGAAAATGATGTTAATTTCTGACTGTGTGGAAAATAAAGAGTTGCAGGATTTATTACATTCAGCTGAACAAGTTGGAAAGCATACTTTGCAATGTGGTTTTGATTTCTTGGAGGCCTCTTGCAGGGCTTCTGTAACTGGATCTGTGATAAGAAGGCATGCTTGGCTCAAGGAGCAAAGTCTGCCTGACCATGTTAAAGCAAAATTGTTGGATGCTCCTTTACAACAGGACAGTCTATTTGGTAATAAGGCTGAAGAAGTTTTGAAAAAAATGGAAGATAAAGCTAAATCTATGCAAACTGTGAAAGATTTCTTACAAGTGCAGCCACCCAGGTTCTACTAAGAACTGGTCCTTTGCAGTACCCACTAGAGCCGCTCAGGTCAAACCCAGACATTCCAAGGGTTCCAGGTTTCAGTCGCAAGGAACTTTTTTAGAACAAAGCAGTGAGATGCCTCCACCTCCAAATCTGGAAGCAACAAGGCACCTCCCTATGGTAAACAGTCTCAATGACTTTCCACTGCAATCACCAAGCACTTATCTTTTGTCCGCCCTTTTGGAGGGAAAACTGGCACTTCATGCACGAAACTGGCAACTGATTACCCAGGACAAATGGGTTTTAAATATAGTATCCCAGGGATACAGGTTTCATTTCCACATGTTGCCAATCCCAAACGGATGGCCTGATCTGCCTCCAAATCAGTGGGCAGAGGCCCAGAAATAAGTTATGTCCCTCATGAATATGGGGGCTATTCAGCCAGTTCCAGAAAAGGAAAAGGGACAGGGTTTCTATTCAAGACTTTTCCTGGTATCCAGAAAAGACAAATCATGGCGTCCAATTCTGGACTTATCCATTCTAAATACATTTCTGGACATTCCAAAATTCAAGATGCTGGCTCTTCAACAGTTAATACCTATGCTAGGCAAGGATGCCTAGTTGGTAACTCTAGACTTAAAAGAGGCTTACCTGCATATCCCAATCAGGGAATCTTGCAGACGATACCTCCGCTTTAAAGCAGGCTACTTGCATTACCAGTTCTCTGCACTGCCCTTTGGCTTATCTTCTGCGCCCAGGGTCTTCACAAAGTGCCTGGCACCAGTAATTGCATTTTGCAGACAAAGAAATATTCAGATTTATCCATACCTGGAAGATTGTCTAATTCAGGCAGAAAACAAGGACACTCTTCTAAAACATCTGGCATTTGTAAAAAGGGTTCTAACTTGCCTAGGGTATACCATAAATGAAAAGAATTCATAGCTAGTACCCTCTCAAAAAATTGCATTCCTGGGTGCAAGCTTGAATACAACTGCCCAGATGACTTACCTTACGCCAGAAAAACAAATTCAATTGATGACTTACTTCAAACAGGTGGCCACAAAAACCCAGCTATCTGCAAGACAAATTCTGCAGGCCTTGGGGTTCATGGCCTCCTGCATTCTTCTAATTCCATATGCAAGACTGCATATGAGGAAACTTCAATGGTACCTAAAAAGCGTATGGAGTCAACATTGTCACAGCCTGGAAACAATGATTCCTATCATACCTTGCCTGCAACTAGAGTTCCTATGGTGGGCAGAGGCCTGCCACCAAAACAAGGGACTGTCATTCACTCCACCCTCTGCTGCCCAAACCCTGACTACAGATGCATCAGACTATGCTTGGGGGGAGCATCTGGCAGGGAGATGTATTCAGGGCAAATGGAGCCCAAATCAAATGCACCTACATATCAATCAGAAAGAGATGCTAGCTGTACAGAATGCTCTGTCAGCCTTCAAGGACTACCTTCATCCAGGACAACTACTGATAAAGACAGACAACACCACAGTCATGTGGTACATAAACAAGCAGGGGGGTACACTTTCCTACCCCCTTTGCAGACTAGCTATGGCATTGTGGAACACTGCCTTGACTTATCAAATACATCTACAAGCTCAATTCCTGCCAGGAAAGCAAAATACTCTGGCAGACGAACTAAGCAGCAATCTTATGGACCCACATGAATGGAAACTTGAACCACAAATTTTCAACATGTTGACATGCAAATGGGGGAGCCCAGACATAGATCTTTTTGCCTCACCCCAAAACTATCAGTTGGACAGATTCTGCACAAGAATTCATCACAAGAAACTTGGAAAGTGGATGCTCTATCCTTTTGCTGGAAAAACCTATCAGTCTATGCCTTTCCCCCTCGGTCTCTGCTCTCCAAAGTCCTACTGAAAGTCACACAGGACAAACCAAAAATTCATCTGATTGCTCCAGACTGGCCTCGCTAACACTGGTACCTGCTTCTGCGCAATGTGTCGCACCTTCCTCCATGGTACCTGCCACAGACACCTTACCTACTGTCTCAGCAGAACTATCAAATTCTGTACACTCGGCTCCAAACTTTGAATCTTGCAGCATGGCTAATCAACTAATTTCACCCATTACATCCCTCAGCAAACCTGTGATGGATGTCATTTTGTAGGTTAGAAGGCCTAGTGCTAGAAAATCTTAAGCTGACAAATGGAAAAGATTCTGTGCCTGGAACCAAGCACAATGAATAAGCACAGCAATGCCCAATATTCCTCAGATTCTGCAATATTTAACTGAGATGCTTCCCAAGGGCCTGTCTTTTTCTTCCATAAAAATCCATGCTTCTGCCATTTCAGCTCATTACAACACAGAGCCTCCCCTCTTTTCTCATCCTCTGCTAAATTAGTATTTCAGAGGGGCCAAAAATTTAAGACCTCCCAGGAGAGCACCTACTCCTGCATGAGACCTCAATTTTGTTTTGGAAAAACTCACTCTACCTCCTTTTGAGCCAGCTGCTACTGCGGACCTAAAATTTCTGTCTTGGAAGACAGCTTTTCTTTTAGCAGTCACTTCAGCTAGAAGGATTACAGAACTACAGGCTCTTATGGCAGTGGAGCCTTTCATTATTTTTTTACCCGGACAGGGTGGCTCTCGGGACCAATCCATCCTTTATGCTTAAGGTGGTATCTAGTGTGGCCCTTAATCAGACCATTCATCTGCCAACTTTCTTCCCAAATCCACAGAACATGGGTGAGCGGATTCTGCATTCATTGGATGTACACAGACAACTAAGATTCTACTTAAACAGGACAAAATCTCTAAGAAAATCTGAACAACTATTGGTGGCATTTGCTGCAGGGGCAGAGGGAAAGGCTATTTCAAAGCAGACTATTTCCAAATGGATAAGCCATTGTATTCATTTCTGCTTATATGCACCATGGTAAACCTGTCCCCAAGGGGATCAGATCTCATTCCACCAGGGCTGCATCTACTTCTGCAGCCTTTCTCAGAGGGGTTCCTACCAGAGACATTCTAGAAGCTGCTACGTGGAGCTTAGTTCATATGTTCACCAAACATTACCATTTACCTCTCTTCTCTAAATCCAGAGCAGGCTTTGCTACTGCTGTCCTGCAGGGACTTATAGCTGCTCCTAATGCTGTATAAATCCATCCTCCCAGTCATAGCTTTGGGATTCTACCCAAATGTAATGACTGCAACAGTGAAACACGAAGAACATAGTACAGTTGTGTACACTTACCATAAATGTAGATGTTTGAGTATATTCACTGTTGCAGTCCTGGTTACCGTCCCTCCAGCCCCCTGTTTTTCTCTGTCTATACCTCTCATTTCTGTTACACCAAAAAGGCTTTTAAGAATAGTATTTGCCTTTGTTTGGAGGTATATGTTTTGTGTTTTATATTGTATACATACATATATATATATATATATATATATATATATATATATATATATATATTTTGCTCCCCATTTGGGGGCACCTGACATCTGGGGCAAAAAAAACTGATGTAATGGCGTCGGCTGCATGTTTTATACCCCTGATGACCTGACGTCATGGAAGAAGGGACAGCAAACGACGCAGGACCCAAGACTTTGTTAACCAGGCTGACTGAGGGCAACCTGCCAGCAGATTACCCAAATGTAATGACTGCAACAGTGAATACACTCGAGCATCTGCATTTATGCTAAGTGTACACAGCTGCACTTTTTCCATGTGGCTAAGTTTGTATTTTCAGGGAAAACATTTATAGATGAAGTAGTGTCAGTACTGAGCTCATAGTACCGTTCTTATCACCATTCGTTTCATCTGAGTGCATTTCATTACCTGTGATTAGCTGTTCCTTTTTATGCAGGAAATGTTGTGACTGTAGGACCGTGTTTGCTAACATGTTATGTGGTGCCACTCTTAAGACACGTTCATGGCTTTTTTTTTTATCCAGTGTTTTAATTACCCAGAAAAAGAACATGCTTTAGGTTTGTTTGATATACCCTTCCTGTTTTGAATCCATGCTGCCTTTGGTCCTGTGCCCCAATTTTCCCTTGGCAGTTATTCATAACATTCTGTTATATAATATAAGGTTAAATTCAAATGATAGTTGGCAGCAGTATCTGCCATGTTCTCACTCCCAATCACATTTCCATTCTTCCAGTTTTCAAGAAACTTGCTCTTTATTTATATTGTATATAGATTATATTGTATTATGTTGCACTTGGTAACCAGTGTAGATCTGTGAGCCACGTGGCCCTTTTTCAGGCTCAGCCCATAAGAATTGTGTGATTAAGTGATTTGCTGAGAGTCTGTCAGTAGACAAATGGATGCTGAAGGAATCAAACCCTGGACTACAGGAAGCAGCTCATTACCAGCTAGTAGCCTTAATTCTATGTACTAACTGCCATAGTTTGTTGTAAAAGGCTACTTAGTGGCAAAGCCAGTACTCCTTTCAGGATGTGGTGCCTTGTGTATCTTTAGTGTTTGGAATCGTTTCAGAGCCCTTTCTTTGGTGATTGGACCTGAATCACTCCCTTATTTGGATACTGTGCTGCCTACATCTGGTAAACCTCCCTTGTTGTCCTTCATGAAAACTAAACATTTGCTTATCAGCCCTTTCATCATTCTCCTTAGCTTCTTATTCATGGATCCATTTTGCTAAACTTCAGTATCCTTCCCTTTGTCTCTTTGCTCCCTTATTTATGTATCAAAGCTATTATTGTACTACTCATTTAAACTAGTTATCTTTACCCTGTCTGGGCCTTTGCTCTTCTGTGTAGCTTTCTTGCTTTGTCCGGATTAAATTGATTTTGACTTTTGCCGTAATTCTTTTGTTGTTTCTTATATTTCCTAATGCTACGTTTCCCCTAAGTTTTAAGACTGTCTCATTTGAAAGCCAGGCATGACTTCTTTATTGATTTGCATATTTATTTTACACCAGAGTGCATTTATTATCTGATGAAAATTTTAATGTCTTCCTTTTCTTTCATACCACCATTACTCATTTCATTTGTGATTTTCTGAAACATTATCAGTTTTTGTCAAAGTCTGCACTATTAAAAGCCACAAACTTTTTTAGTTTGCCTTAATTCTCTAGATAATTAGATGGTGAACCATACCACTTTGTTCTAAGATGGCTGACAACTTAAAAATCAGAACTATTAGCTGTCTGAGGCTTCCCTAGGCAGAGCCTCAACAGTAATCATTTCACTTTATGTGGCTGGATTTTAAACGTTCCAGTTAATTTAGTTTGTCACATGCATACCTCCTTCCTCTTTGTCTGTAATCCTAATAATGCTGTCTGTTATTTTTCCTGTATTGTTATTCTCTAAAAGGAGGTGTTCCTTAGTTTGTCACATACATACCTGCTTCCTCTTTGTATGTAATCCTAATAATGCTGTCTGTTATTTTTCCTGTATTTTTATTCTCTAAGAGGAGGTGTTCCTTTTATAATCGTTATACTGATTGTTCTTCCACATCCAATTTTCAGTGTGTCCTACAGTACCTTCTTTCCTAATTATTTACTCAATTGTTTTGCTTTAATCTATTCTCTTGTGTAGCAGACTGTACCTCTTTCTGCTTTATCCAGCCTATCTGTCCAATAACTCTGCACCTCGGTGTGCTTACATTTCAGCCATGTTTCTCTGTGTACCATATTTCTGTTATTAGTACAGTATAAAATCACTGTCCTTCAGTTAACTCTGTTAACTCTTGCATATTTTTGCTTAGGCTGCTTACCCTGTAAGTACTGGTACTTGTTATCCTCCATTTGGTTTGTCTTCATCCTCCTTGACTCATTCCAATGCACAATTTCGTGGTCTTCTTCCTAGTAACCACATTCAGGTATGATGCAGGCCTACGTGCTCCCCTCTCCATGTGAAGCTGTGCAAACTGTATTACAGTTTGGGAGGGTGGCCTAATAGTTAAGGTGTTTGCCTTGCAAGCACAAGGTGCAGGGTTTGAGTCTCACAAGGGATAATTGGCTAGGCTTAAAATGGCTCGCAAGAGCAGTTAGCTTAGTACGAACCTATGAACCTATGAACAAGTGTTCCAGTCCATGAAATGCTAAATCATTAAAAAAAAACTCCATCCACACTCCCGGATAAAAACACGACTGCAGAATATGAAGCGAGATTGTATATAAGTCATGGAAGCAGCACACATATGTGTAGGTGTAGTCTACAGCATACAAGCACAGATCTTTGTGAAACACTCCTCTCACCTTAATTTTGTGTCTGCGCAAGCCACTTGGCAGTAGTTCTGAGTCACCCCTGAAAAGGGGAACTTTCTTTAGTGGATTTACCTGGTTAAGAAGTGGATAAAAATAGTATTTCAGATTAGCCCCTTCTGTTTGGCTTTGTCCAGAATTCTAGAGCAGAGCAATTAATCATTAGTTTGGTCTGTTCTTGCAGAGTGCATAACTTTTCGGCAAATTATTGTGGATTATAGTTACTAAGTAAAGACAGGAACATGAGTTTCAGACTTTGTCCTTTAGAAAATGCTTGCTAATAATACAACTTTCTTGGTACATAAGAGATATATATATAAAATATTTTCCTGAATGTAGGGTCTTTGTTTCTGATTCTTATGTTAAGAGTTTGGGAGGGCATGGGGGGGGGTACAATATGATGCAGTGTATGGTTCTCACAGTAGTGAGCTGAAATACACTTCTCATCACTATTTCTGTATTTGTTCATTCATTTTATTGCAAGTAAATATCTGAATATATGCAGTTGTACAACAGGCTGTAATTGATAGTCAGATCTGTGTTCATTTTTGCATCCTGCATCCCAGAGAAGTTTGGGTGTAAATGAAGGATTTGATTATAGTAAACGGGGCTTCCTCATGTGAAGCATGTTCTTTGGGTACATTCTTTGGTTTCATTGTTTTTTTGATCGCTGATAGTTGTGTTTATTTGGCTGTGAGTAAACTGCACAGCAGGACGTCTATGATTTTAATGTTACCATTTTAAGTATGAGTTCAGTGTCAATTTAAGCTGATTTTTGCAGGCATAATGGTTTGAAATGCTCTGTGTTGGGCTGTAACAGTGTGTCTGGTATTTAGTACAGATGAGCTAAGGCTGTGAGCTGTTAATAAAATGCTTCCTGTAGTGCAGCTTTTGATTCCCTGTGCCTTAGTTTGTTACGAGTCTGACCGAATCATTTCATCAGACAGTGCTTGTAGGTTGCCTCGAATAGAGATGCTTGTGTCTAGTAGGCTGTCCCATGCTGTTTGCAAAATTAAGTACAAATTTTCTTTTGAATTCAGCACCATTCTGATAGCTGCTAATTATGCCATTTGACTATGAATCCCTTTGAATGTCTGTCGTAGTTTAATGGTTTGCCCGATTCATTCATTTTTAATAATTTGTGTTTCAAAGGAGGATTTCTCTTTTCAGCATACCTCTCAACTGTCCAGATTTTTGTTTCATATTTTTGGTCTGTTTCTCATAAAATTTGTGTTTTTCTGGCAAATCATTTGAGAACTGGAGTCATTAAATAATGAGACATACATACGAGTTTCAGATTTCATACCATTCAAAAAATACATGCTAACACAAATCCTATTGTTGTGTCAACTTTTTAAGGTTATAAGAGCAGTATTTAAAATCTGTCCCTATTTTTGGGCCTTTGTCCCCCCATTATTTTAGGCTTTGTCCAGATTTCTTGCACTAAGATGTTGAGAGTAATGCTTTTCAGTATCTGAGGGTTTTGCTTTGTTCATCAGATGGCTGTCGGTGCTTTTGCTGTAAAAGTTTTAACTTAAATCCACGTTCCTGCAGACATTGTAAAAGTAAAGAAGAAATTAGTATGAACACTGATGGGTTTCTGCAGTGTTTTATGGTAACTGGGAGGGACAGCGAAGTCCCTCTTGGTATTGGTATAAATGTAGGGGGATGGGGGTCACGTCCATTACCCTGCCCAGGGGCCCCATTTGACCATAGTCTGGCTCTGCTCTTATTGTTCAGAAACTGCATATGAGTATTTAACCTCATACATATGTCCCACCTTGTAAACCAGATAAAGGGCCAACCCAGGAGCACTGTCTAGTTAAGTGACTTGCTCAAAGTCATACAGTAGGCAAATGGAGGTAGAAAGAATCAAACCCTCTACCTTTGACTACAGGAAGCAGGTTACTAAAAGCTTAGAGCCTTAATCCTCTGCACTAACTACCAAACCTACACTCATGTCTTCATTTTCTGATAGATCACGGAGGGTTAAAAATCACTTAAGGTTTTTAGATGGGTAGCAATTCCTGTTGTTAGAGTCTCATAGGTTTTGTTGTTCAAATGTTCACAAAATGCATGTTAATGCCAAACATGATGTTCTGTTAATTTTTAACTGAGGTAGAATAACATTTAATAATCGTTCTTGATGTAAAACCCCTCCCCATTATTTCTGGTTTTGTTCAAAATTCTTGACTAAATTGGTTGAAAAGTGTGGTGCTACCGCAAAACATTGGGATGCAAATAATTTCTGTTGGTGTTATTTCAGCAAACCAGAAGTAATGTACTAGGCAGTCCATATTACCGCATTTGCTTGGTGCAGTTTGTGCCTTCTTTAGTGCTATTTTTTGAAGGGGGGGATGGAAAACTAATGTGTTTGTTTATGGTTGCTACTGTATCTCCACTGTTTCATTATACTTTTGTACTCTGAATACTTTAATGCATAAGAGTCATTAACTGGTTATCGTTGTTATATTTCGAGGGAGTTGCTGCCGTAAAGTGATCTTGGAGTTGTTTTTCGTCCAGAATGCACTTCAAGCCCCCTTAACTTCCATGTAAATAGAATGGCAGTAGCGTGTGTCACATGTATCTTGCATGTCTTCTGAAACTTATTTTATTTTCATTTTTTGCTTGAATTACTCTGATTTGTGTTCTCCGAGCAACTCTTACCTCAATAATTATAAATGTTCAACAAAATAAACTAGCTAAACTGCATGGTTTAAGGCTTCCAGTTTTTAATGGAAGTGCTGACAGACCCTTTGCTATAATCTTCTTGAGGTTGATCAGACTGTCAGTGTGATCCACAACTTATTAACTGACCACTCCTGCTTCTACTTCCAAGAATCGTTAACAAGCATTTAAACTACCTTGCTAATCACCATTGTTTGCAGTGTGAAGATGAGGGCTATATCGTGAATGTTGGCAAAATGTGCTGTATTTGTTTAAGAACATATACATTTTCCTTATAATGCAGCATAGAATAAAATAAGCCTGACTTTTGGTTCTTGAATTTTTCTCTATCTACAGGGGCAAAAAAGTCTTGAGCATAACATTTTCCCACCTCTGTTAACTCTTTAACACCTACTGTAGTGTGAAATATCACACCTCTAGCAGCCTACACACATCTTGCATTCCAGAGCATTTTCTGAAAAATAAACTTAAAAATACAAGATAAACATAAAAAGTATAAGATAAACAAATGTTAAGTAGTTTGTATACAACAAAAGCTATTAAGACAGTACAAATAGCAATGTTATCAATAAGAACTTTTCATTACAGTGATAATATTCAGTGTATGCACAATATTTGCATAAATACTGTAATATATTTTAATCACATAAACCCCAAATTATATTTTTGTTACATTTTCATAAACAGATTGTCATATCTTGGAAACTGTACAACCTCGACATATATATATATATATATATATATATATATATATATATATATATATATATATATATATTCCATCTGAATAAAAATGTAATGATTTGTTTGTGTATCTGTTTTTGTGTTTGTTTACATCTGTGTAAAAAATCCTTTTATTGTGTTTTATTTTGTGTCTTAAACTGTAAAAATGTAACAGTTTGTTGAATGTCCTTCTGGAGCTTTTCTCCCCGGGCCTCTGCTGAAAATGGACATGTATCCAGTCGGACTATCCCGGTAAACAAATGTAAAATAAATAAATTTATTATTAGAACATTTTTGCTAACCAGACAGAAGCTTTCATATGACAGCAAGAAATTCCTCCAGGAATGCATATTTATTAAAATATTTATGGAAATATGAAATATGATTCATTTTATAATTAGCAAAATAAATAACATTGAATATCTCTCAAAGTGTGCAATTTACAGTGCAAATATCAGTGATAGTTTTCTTCAACAACATCTATGCTTGTAGGTCACTTGTTTGAAATATTAAGTATATATGGAAATATTTATTTTCATAATTACTAAAAAAATAACTAGCAATATCGCAGGTATAGTGATATAAATGGACAGTGACAATGAATTTTTCTATCTGCCATCTTGGCATGTAACATGGTTCACCGTTATGCAAATATCAAGATAAATATGAATAATAATTAGCTGGTAAGTCATTTCATCCGAGTGCCTTCTCCAGGTGCATCTGCAGTTAACTTCTACTGACAACTCTCGCCATCGAATATTGCTTGCTCATATTTGCATGAATAAATTCCAAAACCATGCATAAGGTTTTAAAAGATTTCATCTTAAAGCGTACATAATGGTAAACTCAAATGCATTAATATTTGACCTCTATGTAGTACAGGCAAATAGATATTAACTGTTTTTAAGATTTTAATTTATATAGATATAATTTTCACATTTTTCTAAATATATCAACAACCAAATAACACCGACAGAAATCCTTACCCTCACATGAAAGCTGTCAGCTGGATGAATAAAATGCTGCTGACAGTATGTGTGTAACTTGACTGGTTGCTGAGATAGTGTAAGTTGTTTACAAAATATTACAAACATAATAGTTACTGTGTTTACTGTGACTTATAAAGTTCAGTTTAAGACCTAAAACGTAAGGAATACTACCACTATAAAAATAGTTTGTGCTGAAGAGTTTGCCATTTACACTTCTTTCATAACCCCTGTGGTTCCAGAAATATGAACATTTGTTTGAAATTTGAAGACATAATTTGATTCTGTTAAAAGACTTAGGCTTCGCCCATTGAAAGTTACAGTGCCAACTTCCTGAGCTCCACTGGAGTGGCTGAGTTATAGAAGCCATAAGGAGGTATGTGTGTGAAATGTAAATGTACAAAAAAGCACTGTAGGCTTGAACTAGTTGTATTGGTAGTGACACCCATGACTTGTCACATTGTAGCATACCTACACTTTATCCAGAGTGTTATCCTTGAGCACGACACATTAGTATTTTTTTCTGTGTTGTGAACATTGCCAGAATTTGGAGGGGTGTGGCATTCATTGTTTGTTCGTAGGGAGTGGTCTTTCATTTTTAACAGTGGATTATGGGTGAGGTGTTTCTATGTATCATGTACTCCATACTTCTGCTGGTATGGTGTCTTAGTATTTTTTTTCCCACATGTTCTTCATGCTCCATGAGCTACCTACTGCGCCTCAGTTGTACCTCAGTAAGAAAAGGAACATGGAGTCGCCACTGGCCACATTTTGTTTTTGGATGTGATTGATATAGGTGTGTATGTACGATGCACTCTAGATTATTTGTATATAATACATGTGCTGTTTATGTATATGATATATATATTCATGTGTATTCTGTGCATGCTTGTACAGATTTCTTTATATAATGCACATGTATTTTATAGAGATATGTGTGTGTACATGTATGTTTTACATATTTGTGTTATATGTAAATAATATGTGCATATATAATGCATGCTGTCTGCTTCTGTATATGTTTGTGTGTGTTTTATATGCATATATATCTGTATATCTACATATGTATATGTGTATGTGTATGTGTGTGTGTATATGTACATATATATATATATATATATATATATATATATGTGTGTGTGTGTATATACAATGTATGCATATGTGTGTGTGTGTGTGTATATATATATATATATATATATGTGTATAGATATATATAAATATGGGTCTACTGTTCTTGATCGAAAAAACACTTCTTCGAAAAAGAACAGTAGACCCACACTTACGGGAAAGTACGCTTCACCGAAAGTGCACTTTCGCGAAGATCGGTTCAACGAACCGATCAGGAAAACATAAACAGTGTTTTTGCAGGGGGGCCCCATGTGGGGGGGCTGTGCCCCCCACACACCCCTACTTAAATATACCAACTCCGAGATCGCACTACAGTGGGGAAACAGATAAATTCCATTTCCCCACTGTAGTGTGCTTCGGCGCCTGTGTTCCTTAACGGTTCATTGAACTATTCTTCGCGAAAGTGCACTTTCGGTGAAGTGCACGTTCGCGTAAGTGTGGGTCTACTTCTCTTTTTCGAAGTAGTGTACTTTCGATGAAGAGAAGAAGACCCGACAAAAATCGACATTTATTCATGTACACAAATTGACATTTATTTGGTACTTTTCTGTTATTGGACAACAGTTGTAAGTAACGCGTTAACAGTTGTGTGAGAGTTCTACATAAACAGTGCAACAACCATTTCAGCTTTAGAATATCTACACCTTAGCTTTCACAGTGCAATATTTCATGCTTAACAGAAAGTGCAGAAAAATCTCAATACCTGTGTATTGGAGGAGGGGAATAAAACTGAAAGCAGAAGTAATCCATTCTGTTGCCCCGATAATGGAAAAGTTATTCTGGAACATTGTCATAAATCTCCAACCCCTGAATTCCAGCCTGAATTTCTTGCAACTCCATTTCATGTAGAACCGTTGGCCCCAATCTGTCATACCTAGCAATAGAGCTCTGCTTAAATGAGCAGTGCTTGTCCAAGTAGCCTGCTCGTAGTGCGTTGGTAGCACAGATGTCAGTGATTTTATCCCATGGATTTTTCACTCAAGTCATGACCTCTTTCAGGCTAGGCTTCACAAAGTTTCTATGCTGACTTCTCTCCATTCTATTTTCAATGTAGTCATTGATTTCCATGCGCAAATGGTCCTTGAATGGCTTGTTTATTGCAATATCAAGAGTCTGGAGATAGGCAGTCATTCCTGCAGGAATCATTATTTGATCTGGTCTTTTCCGTGCAAGGGATTTCTTCATGTCTTTAGCATGGTGTGTGCTGGCTGAATCCCAGACCAGCAGACCTCTTTCGCCACCTTGTAAAACAAGTGGCAGAATTACATCGACCCACTTCCTTATAACTGCTTGTGTGCACCAGACTTTTTCAGTTTCAAGAATGTAAATGCCTGAAACACATTCACTCTTATCTTTCTTGCCCTTACTAATGATTAGAGGTGAGGTTTTCTTTCCATCTAGGCGAATTGCCAAAATACAGGTAACACATGCACTCTCGTAACCAGTGAAGAAAATGTAGCTTGACGAGGCACCCCTCTGATCGATTATTGTTTGAGATCCTTGGCCCATAAACACTGCAGTTTCATCCACAGCAATCATGTTGGAGAGCTGATATTTAGAAAAGTCGATGCCATCAACGAAGGACTTGAATTTCAAGTGCACGTTTAATAACTTCAGTATCTTCCAGCTTGAACAGTGTTGTTGATCTTCGAGACAGTTCATATCGCTGATGGAAGCCATATTGCCAATGTTGTGATGCTTTGAATTCTTCTGGGGATATTTCTAACTGTGGTGCCATTGCAAGGACAAATGCTTGAATATCAGCCCTGCGCACAACTAAAGCCTTTGCTCTCCTGTTAGCAATCCATTCACAGATGATGTCTTCCATCTCAGGAAATAATGGTTGCTGACCAGATCCACATTTGCACTTCTTAGCATTTCCCTCATTGGCCTGTTGACTGAGGTTATTGTATGCTGCACTCCATTTTTATACCATTCGGAGATCTAATTTCTTCTCTTTGCAGAAAGCTGTCAGATTCTTTCCCCGGGAGTCCTCCACGATTCCTTTCTTGTACTCGATGGAATAGCTCTGACTTTTTGCACTCATCTTGTCTTGGGGGGTTAATTGAAGACTTACGAGACCAGAGTGGCAACACAAAATGGCGACGGTTAAGAAGACACAGCCACAGACGTTCGTTATCAAGTGCGTGCACTTTACACACGTTGTCTGTACTTTGACCAATCAAAGTACACCTGCCAATGTTTATGGGCCAAGGATCTCAACTGTCAAGTGTCAGTGATGATTAGGGTTACAGTAAGAATCTTGGAGGACTCCCAGGGAAAGAATCTTATGACTTTTCTGCAAAGAGAAGAAGTTGGGTGCCTGACTGGTCCGAAAATGGCGAGCAGAGTATGATAACCTCAGTCAACGGGTGTCAATAATATTATTCTATAATTCAACACATCCATTATTTTGTGGTAGGGCTTATATCATGACCACAATGGAAAACCATGCTAGGCCTTATTCTTTGGTTAGGTCTTATTTATGGAGAAATACTCTCTCTCTCTCTCTCTCTATATATATATATATATTTTTTTTTTTTTTTTTTCTAATGTTAATTCATTTTAATATATTTTATTAATGTTTTGGGGTTATGTTAGGATTTATTTCTTGCATTCTGTTAATTGGTTTATTTTTAATTAGTTTAACTTAGACAAATCCACCCTTTTTGGCTTGGAGGCTACATATTGTACTTGCGAGTTTCTGGTGGGCATATTACAGCTTCGTGTGGGTGCTTGTTTTTTTGAGGACTGAAAATGCACAGCAATGCTGCAGGGCATTTAACATGGTCTTAGAGATGAAAAAAATCATAGTGACATGAAAGATTGCAGTAATATCAGTGATATTAAAAAAGGGAGTGTTCCAGCTAATCACAGTCCATACCGCCCTGTTTCTGCATTGAACCATGATAAAAAAGTATCTGTAGTCATATTAACAAACAGACTGGCTCAGATTCTTTCAGTATCGCTAAGGAAAATGGGGATTTGTAAAGGGTATGCAAATATTCAGTAACATCCGGGAAACAAATATGATACATTCTTGGGCTGAAGAGTTGAGCGAAAAGCTGGTGCTAATAGGATTAGACACAGGTAACGTGTTTGATAGAGAGCATTGGTGGCATCTGTGGGAAATAATATACACAGTGGAGTTTCCCCATGGAATTTTATTACTGTGTCACAAGAGATATGAAGGACATGAAGGCAGTGATAACAATTAATGTATGATAGCACCTCATCTTATGACAGGAAGTGAGAGCAGGCAAGGAGGTCCCCTTTTCTCATTGTTATTTGCCCTGTATTTAGCACCCTTAATGCAAAAAATAAGGCAGTCCAATATAAGGGAATGGGAGAGGATTGGGGAAAGAAATCCTTGTATGTTACAAAACCAGATCTAGGTATAACCGAATTGTTTTAATATACTGAAACCATTTACGCAGGTGTTGGAGTACAAGGTAATGCAGGAATATAAAAGCAATTTGTGTAAATTATATACCCTTGCTTAGGTTGGCACAGGGATATTGATATCTCTGAGGGCATTTTAAATTAAAATATCTCTGAGTATGGATAGTGAAGAACCCAAGGATTCCCTGAGACACTGAGACAGTCCTGGGGAGAGATGAAGGGCAAAAGTCTGAATGATAAAAAAATGAAAGCTATGCAAGTGGACTAAGATCAGAGGGTTCCGGTGGTAAAAATGTTTATTGTCCTGCAAATACTGTGCATTGCACAGGTTTTTATATTTGGCCCTGGGGCAAGTTTTGGGGAACAACTGTAAAAGGAAATAATGAAATGCATTTGGGAAGACAAAGGCAAGAGAATGGAATGACAGAAAATGATCTTACCAGTGGTAGCACACCTGTAATACTGTAGAGTTGCCCGATTAAAATAGTTATATTATAAATCAAATTGGAAGTGGCTGATGCTTAGACAAGGGATGCAGTCCATATGTGCACAGATTAGACATATGGTGATGGACAGTAGCTGCAGAACAGAATAAAAAAGGTATTTCAGATTATCTTACAGCAGTTTATTAGATGTAGTGAAGGCTTTTTTTGTTTGGAAGTTTCAGCTGTGACCTGTTGGATTAGATAAACAGAAATTTACAATTGATACGTCTCTGACAAAATGATGGTGGGAATGGGAAAATAAGGCATATTATTGGGAGCAACTGTGAAAAAAGTGAAGGAGATTGGAATGGGGGGTTGTGAAATAAAAGCCAGACAAGAGAGAGATGTCATGCAGTACAGTGGATTTTATATAATTCTGGGGAAATCTGATGCTGAAATAAAGAAGAAAAGCTTAGAGATATCGTAGGCAGGTAAAATACTGATAGAAGCTAGATCAGTGTAGGTGAGCAGTAAAAGATTGATAAGTAGGATGTACAAAGCAATAACATAGATGGAGGCAAAACTAATGGTTAAGTACAGGTATGGCAAAAAGTATCCGAGAGTAGTCATGGAGAAAAATTGGATAGAAATCTGCAGAGCCCCTAGGGTGTGACAAGATCAGGGAAGTTAAGAATATTTGCATGGATGTGCTTACATAAGTACTCATATATATACACCAGCTTGACAACATAAAATATTTTCTGATACCAGCTAAACATGCTGGTGATGTGAACAGGATCAGATAGGAGACTGGAGTCACATTTTTGGACATGTAGCAAGCTCAAGAGTTTGAAAAAGAAATTGCAAACTTTAATCTGGAAAATACTTTGACATGAATAGTAATTAAAAGAGATAGATTTTTATTTGAACAGGTGTGAGAGCTGCAGGAACATGTACATGTACGTGTTAAAGGATTAATAATAATAATATTATTATTGATAGGTTGCCAAGGAGGGAGTAGCAAGGAAATGGGAAATAACTCCGGAACCTAGTGTGGAGAAGGTAATAAAAATAATGTACAATATAAAGGAAACTAAGAAGGAAGCTATGAAATATAACCAAGTAGGCTGCACAACAGAAAGCTGGCACATTGGGAGTTCATGCAGGGATGATAAGAATGATGAAGAGTAACCAAGTAGGCTGCACAACAGAAAGCTGGCACATTGGGAGTTCATGCAGGGATGATAAGAATGATGAAGAGTAACCAAGTAGGCTGCACAACAGAAAGCTGGCACATTGGGAGTTCATGCAGGGATGATAAGAATGATGAAGAGTAACCAAGTAGGCTGCACAACAGAAAGCTGGCACATTGGGAGTTCATGCAGGGATGATAAGAATGATGAAGAGTAACCAAGTAGGCTGCAGAACAGAAAGCTGGCACATTGGGAGTTCATGCAGGGATGATAAGAATGATGAAGAGTAACCAAGTAGGCTGCACAACAGAAAGCTGGCGCATTGGGAGTTCATGCAGGGATGATAACAATGATGAAGAGAAGAAGACCACAGAGGTAATGAGGTGAATTGATAACGGGACAACTTGTTAGGACAGGAAGAAATATGAGACCAAAGGTTTAAAGAAGGTACCGACTGGTAATGTGGTGCAGCGAAGGAGAATATGAAGGACTACAAAGGAGAAAGGGTATAACAGGGCCTAGGGATGTTGAGGAAGAATGGAAATATGTGAAATGTTAAACTTTTGAAACAAGGGTTATGCATGCCTTAGGGATGGGTTGAGCCTGATAGCTAATTTAATACATTGCTATGGAAACATTCAACTTAAAGATTTTAGCAGAAAAGTGGCCACCCACTAGGGAAAAGCAGTGCACCATACATAAGGGCTGCATGAGAAATGTAAATTTGTATCAATAAAGTGATGTTTAAATAATGCAAGTTAGTTAATAACATACAGTTTGATGTTTGATGCAAAAATTCCTAAGTGTGTTCATGAATTTATTTCAAGATGTATATGATTAATGAAGTGCTGCATTGCATAGGTATGTATTTATTGACCCAAATTAATCAGCTGTAGCAATATATTGGGCTTTAGTTCTTGCCTGTGTTTTATGTTATTCCATTTTCATTGCTGCAGAAGCTGTTATTGTCAAGCATATATAGACAATATCAGTCAATGTTTGATTTTGCTTTTGGCATTGTTTGCAAAATCAGATCATGTTTGACAAATTATATATTGATGCTTGTATAATGGACACATAAACCTATTTATCATACCCCTTTACATCAGGTAAAGTGTGTAGATATTTTTATTATAACGTCCTTCCCTTGTTTGAGTGTTAACATGATTGAAGGTCATTGGGTATACCTCCCATCCTGCAAATCTGCCATCTGTAAGCTTCATAAAGAATCATTGCCAGAACTGTTTCTAATTACACTCTAGACTCTAAACACTCATTCAAAGCTTTGTTGGCTTTGTTCTTTCCTCCATGGTCGTATGATCATGAATTTAGCATATTTAAATAATGGGATTTATGACAAAGCCTCTCACTTGGAGAGAATGGGTGGACTTGACACCTGCAAAAATGCTTTATTTGACTTTTTGTGTAGTTGAGGCTTTGATTAATGGGTTTTGTCCAGATGCAGCTTCGACCACTTGTCTGTATGCAACACAGTGTAAACGTATCACTGTTTTGTGTGTGTGTGTGTGTGTGTGTGTGTGTGTGTGTGTGTGTGTGTGTGTGTGTGTGTGTGTGTGTGTGTGTGCCATCAGCCATTTATCATTAATGTATGTACATCATCTGCATAGCCAGTTGCTGTAATACATTTTTGTCTGTTTAATTGTTAAATATAGCTGTAAGTGTAAACACTGCACAGAGACAAAATACATGACTAAACAACTACAAAACTACTACATCTATATAAAACAAAGTCCATTGTTAAAGTAATAGAAAAGCTCAAACACAGCCACTCAAAATGACATTACCTGCAAAGTGAGCGTATTTTAAATATCTACAATTAATGAAAAAAAACAACTAAAAACTTAACTAAACTATAAAACTAACAGCACTGAACACAACACTCACTGTACTATTACAATCGTGCCACAGGTTGCCTGACACTGTAAAAAGAATTAAATCACTTAAGAAGTAGATTAAAAAAAACACCTGTAAAACAAACCATTCATACAAAGCTTTGTAACCTACATAAAGCCCTGTTCAGTAGGCAAATTGCATAGTTTCCCCATATCACTGAAATAAATGGGAAACAGTAATCCAACCATAAAAATGAAAACACTAGAAAGTCCACATGGAAAGTATGAGGCTCTGGTTTGTATGATCCATTAAGTATCTTGTAATGTAGGACTAGGGAACTCTGACTGGCTAGGTTTCACCACTCATTGTGAATCTCCCTGCCTGAACCTACAGAGGAAAATATTTCATGTATTGTACACCGGACCTAATGTGTTCCAACTTCCATTGCATGTCCTTTGTTATTGGGCTTTTTCCTTATTCCCCTTCCTCTTCATTGGCAGTGCTGATAAGCTTATCAGGATCCCTTTTCTTAACTCACCTGTAGGCTTCTGCAGCAGCAGTTCCACCTCCCCAGGTTTCGAGTCAAACAATCCTTCATCAGAAGCTACATGCAACTTTAATAAGACCTTTGTATTGCATTGGTCAATGGGAGGAAATTCGACATTCATTCACACCTGCCAGCCACAGTTTTTTCCGTTAGGAATTTACAGGCTCTGGTTTCAGCTTATCTGGTGCCCTCTTAGCTGTGACAGTGTAATTCATGATATTGATTGTCTTCCAGGATTGTTTAATAATAGCAGAAAGATCTATCTCCATTGCATTGGAGACATGGCAAAACTAATTTGTGTAATTAACCTTGAATACTCAAATGCTTTGGTCCAGTGCTTGCAAGAGAGGTTATATTAGGTGCTAAGAAGAATACTTTCACATTTTCTGTTTGAAGCCAGAGTTTGTGTGGGTGTCCTGGTACATTATCAGTAATGAGTGCAGCCATGAATAGAAGGTTTTTGGGCAACAGATAATTTTTTTAACTTCTGGCACAAAACAGTGGTAAAACCAATCCAGAGACAAATCTGATGTAACCCACGATTTTCTGTTGCTTTGCCATTAGAGAGGGGGTTGATTTTTGTTTTGTGTCTTATAAGTGTTGGGGACTTTGGAAATGGTAAAGAGTGGTAGGTTTGATCGTGTAGCTCTCTATGTTGCCCCACAATGAAAATATCACCAGACAGCATCATTAGCTGCCTTAAAACCTGATTTGTATTTCTTCTCTTTGCTGATGTAGGTCTTGCTTGCCTTTCTCATCCAAAACAAAAAGCTTGGACTTTTCAGCAATGAATACTTGATGTCCTTCCATTCACTGCTGCAGTATTCATTACAAATAGGATTCTTTGCCGTGAAGCCCACCGTTCGGCCAGTTTACCAAAGTCTACCATTGCTTTAAGGTACACTGAATGTCACCTACACACTCCTGCATAGCATAGGGCCATACCTCCCAAATGTACCGAATTACTCAGTTTTTACTGAGTTTTGGGGTCCAAATAATGGGATGCCACAATTTCCGAGTGGCACCCCATCATTTCCAATTTTCCCAGCTTTTTTTTTTCACTTTTTGAGCTGACATAATCTCGTGCTCGATGACGTCCAGCTATGTCAGCCAGTCAGGTTTCTGCCTGGGAAGGACTTTGAATTTTCTGCGACTGTTTGAGTGCGAGCAATAGTGCAGAGGAACTGAACTGCCCAGGAAGGATGTTTACTTCTGCGAGTAGGAACCGGGAATTGAATGCTGCCCAGGAAGAATGTTTACTTCTGCGAGTGGGACTTGAATGCTGGCATACTGGCGAGCTACCTGGTGGACTTGTTTTGAAGGTATTTGTGTGTTGAATGCTGGCTGTGTGTGTGTGTGTGTGTGTGTGTGTGTGTGTGTGTGTGTGTGTGTGTGTGTGTGTGTGTGTGTGTGTGTGTGTGTGTGTGTGTGTGTGTGTGTGTGTGTGTGTGTGTGTGAATACACCTGGTGGCTAGAGGTACTCTGGCTCAAACCCTGTACCCTGGGTACAAGTAAAAAGAACCTAAAGTCCCTAGCCACCACCACTTGTGAATTTATGCCTCGTATTTTTGTTCTGCTCCTCATAAAGTCTGTATTTTTCAGGACTTTTGTGGGAAATCAGTGAGGGATTGAATTCACTAAATAATGTCCGGCATTTGAATTTCAGACTTCATATTCTTCAGAAAATAATTGTAACACAAAACCTTTTTTCTACCAATTTTCTAAGTTTATAAGATCAGTATTTGAGATTTGTCCTGATTTTGGGGCTATATTCCCCCATTATTGGCTTTGTCCATTTTTTTATGCTAAGACGTTGAGAGCTATGGTGAGAAGTGAGAACTGAATACTGTATTCCTTCATTATTGGCTTTGTCCAGATTTTTTGTGCTAAGAGGTTGAGAGCTATGGTGAGAAGTGAGAACTCAATTCACTAAATGATAGCCATGTAAGTTTCAGTCTTCCTATCTTTCAGGAAACTGCTGATTTGGCATAGTGGTGTGTTGCTCTGACTGTAGTGCACAGTGTCCTGGGTTCAAGACATTGCAGTGAAAGGCATGGTGGTAACATAACATTTTATTCTAGCAACTTTACAAAATTATACAAGCAATGTTTACAATGTCCCTCTTTTTTGGGCTTTTGTCCCCCCCCAAAAAAAGCTGAAATTGAAAATAAGTGCGAGAAGCTGTGCAAGATGCCAATGGCTTACACTACTGTCATTCTGTTTTCATATATATTGTGTGTGTCTGTGGAAGTAGACTTTTTATGATGGAAATGTTCTGAATTGGACAGTTTTGTCAATAGTGGTTCATGCATTTTGTTTCATTGCCTACTGGAAAAATGTTCAAACAATAAATTTAAAATGCGCTCTAAGTCTAACAAGTGTGCTGTATTATGCAAGGAATATAATTTAATAAAGTCAGGAAGGTGTATCAAAGAACACATGTATGTCTCTTGTTTACGTGCAAGGGGCCTATGATATGAAAACAGCCCAAAGGTAATCTTTATCCACCACTGACCAGATGCATTTTCTTTGGATGTGGTGTGGGTTTCAATGCTGTTTCAATGAATGTGAGTTTCAAGGGCATAGAAGTTTTAATGCTAATTCTGTTTTCATTGTGAGACAGTATTGCTTGCTTTGTTTATCAGATGTCTATTAGTGTTTGTGCATTGTGCTATAAAATGTAAAAATAAAATCCAAATAATTATTGTAGAAGTAAAGCAGTATGCACACATTGGTGTTTATGGTAAATGGGATGAAACAGCCAGGTAATGGGACATTGGAATGTCTGCAGACTGTGGTGGGACTCTGGTGCCATATTTAGGTTGTCTGTTCTTTAGTTTGCATTTGAAAGTTGGTATCCCACAATTCCATTGGAGTGGGCGTGGCTATGTAAATATGTATTTAAATGTTATGTTCATCATTTTATAGATTTGTATCTATTTTTCATGGGCCTTGTCCAGATTTTTGATGTTTCCAGGTTGAGAGGTATGCATAGGGCATAAAGGTGACGTTCAGCTGTACCATCCTCAAAACTTCTTTGCCACCAGTCTGAACTTTGTTTCTCATTATCAGTCTGTTACCTCCACCCGTCTTTAGCCATTTTTCTGTTTGTTGGCATTCCGGTGATTACTCCTGTTTGCTGAAGTCCTCACTGTTGCAGATAAGTACCCATTTATTTTTGTTGTTCTTTTTCTGATTGTGTTGTGCTGTTTGGGGGGTTGATATCATCCAAGAAGGGTAAATGCCAATGTGGGAGACCGATTCCCCATAAAGATAGCCATGAGCTATGATATGTGTCTTTTTTGCCTAGCAGCTGCTCACGACTATACGTCTTGTTCAATTTGTCAGGCATTTGTTGCTAAAACTCTTTATAGTAGGCTTTCTTCCCTTTCAGTGTATCTTGGGACCCAGGGTCTTGAGCTTCTTGCCAAAGATACTATGGATGGAACTTTCTGCCCCGAGGGTTAGCCATCCGGGAAGAAGAAGGTGCAGAAGGTAAGACAGGAATCTTCCGCTGTCCAGCCTCTGCCAGGAGTTTCGTCTGAGGTTATTACAAATCTGGAGACTCATTTGGTTGTATTGCCAGACTCCTCTGCTGTGTCTGGGTTGAAGGCCAGTGAGGATCTGATGGGCAGCACAACTGACGAGGCTTTGCAGGTGTCCATTTCAGGCATTCAGGGAGAACTACGATTGATTGTTTCCAAGGGTTCGGGGGGGGTTCAGCAGTTTATTTTTAGGGAACAAGTTCCTACCACAGTTGTGGAATGCTGTCTTGAGTCAGTGCCTTCTCAGGTTTCTAGGATGGATGTCCCCTTTAAAAAAAAACAGAAAACTTATCATATTTCTTTTGTTCCTAGGGATCCACAAAGTGAGTGACAGGCCTTTACCCAGGGGTTATTTAATGCTTTATTGTCATTAAGGCCTTCTCAAGGGGTTTCGGTTCCTGCTGCTCCTTGGTCCTCTTCTTCCCCTAAAGGGCTCAGAGAATTGAATTCTTCTGAGGAAGAGTTGGATTCTGATGAAGAATCTCTTGCTTATTCTACCCAGATTTCTTGTCCTTTAAACTACGGGTCTGAGAAGGAGGAGGACTCTCATACTCTAGATAATCCTTCTGAAGAAATTTCCTTTGGGGATACAATCTCTAGAATTATGGAATTTTTTAAGTGCATTTATGCCCAAGTTTTGGCTATCCATTAGCAGTACTCTGAGTTACTGTAGATGTACTCTCCTAAACCTGCAGCCATTCTGTCTTGGATGCTTTATTGGATGTTTTTTCCAATGCCTCTAAAGCACTGGATTTTCTGCCCCATGCTCCTAAGAAGTCTGATTTTATAAGGTGCCTGAGGATTGTTCCTTTTTGTTTAAATGTCCTGCTGCTGACCCCTCTGTGGTGTCTGTAGCCTCTGATAAGCCATCTCAATTGCTTCCTTTCTCCAAGTTACTGCCTTCTGTCAAGTACAGTAGAACCATGTATATGCTGGGTAAGAAGGTTTATACTTCAGATACCCTAGCTTTGAGGGCTATTAATTATCAGACCCGTATCTGTAGGTATGTGTTGGCTCTTCTTTTTCAGGTTTGTCATCTTTTTTTCTGATCTTTCAGACTCTGAGGGTACGTCTTCTGCTGTTTCCTTGCTAGGGACTTCCTGTCAAGTAGTTTGTCATTCTAGCAAATGTAGTTATGATGCAGCAGATGCCTCTTCTAGGGCTGTTGCTTTTGGTTCAGTTCTGAGGAGGTATTCTTGGCTTGGGCTTCAACCTTTACCTGATGATATTAAGGCTAAGTTGATGGATGTTCCTCTGGATAATAAACTTTTGTTTGGGGAAGCGTTTTCTGGTTTATGTCTCTTCAGGACAAAGGGGAGGCTTTACAGGAGCTTAAACATGTCTTTGTTTCTCCTCTGCTTAAATTTCAGCAAAAGTACCCTTCTAAGCCAACCTTTGTTCATGGCCAATCTCGCTCTCATTCTAAAGGTAAAAAGGGTGGTAAACAGACTCTTCCTGCTAAAGCCACTCAGACTGCAGGGATTCTAAAGCCTTCCTTTCCTGACAAACCAGGTGCTGTTTGACTATTCACCTGTTCCCAGCCACATTCCTCTTTCTCTTCCTGCTTGGGTTCTGTCAATCTTTTGGCAGGGGTACTTCATGTTTGGATTTCCCATCCTCCTTTTTATGGGAATACCTCAGTCTCCTTGGGAACAACATCCTTTTTTTCTCCAGAGGTTCTTCGGGTCTTGTCTCATGGTACTGTTCAGGAGGTGCCTGTGCCCCAAAGGGGGGAAGGGTTTTATTCAAGAATATTTCTAGTGCCCAGAAAGGAAGGTACTTGGAGACCTGTTGTAGTCCTCTCTCATCCAAACACCTTTCTGAAGGTGCCATCTTTTCAGATGTTGTCCCTTCAGTTTCCTTTTCCTCTCTTGCTCCCTCAGGCCTTTCTGGTGTCTCTGAATCTCAAGGATGCTTGTCTCCATATTCTGATTCAGCCTCTTTTCAGGAAATGTTTGCATTTCTCTGTTGCTTCCTGGCATTTTCAGTTCTGTGCTTTGCTCTTTTGCCTTTCTACTGCCCCAAGGGTATTCACCAAATGCCTCACTCTTGTGATTGCTTTTTGCAGGCTTCAAGGGATCCACATCTTTCCTTACTTGGATGACCTGCTGATTCAGGCATCTTCTCTAGAGGTCCTTTTTCAAAATATTCTTTTTACCATTTCTCTTCTTCAGAACCTGGGGTTCATGATAAACTTCAATTAATCTTCCCGGACACCTTCTCAGGATCATGTCTTTCTGGGCTGCAGGATTCAGATGGTGACAGTTCATCCCTGCCTTCTCCAAAGGCCTTAACTCTCATTTCTTACTTTCAAACTCTTCTTCCCCTGGCCTCCGTTATAGCCAGGGAGTTTCTGAAAGTTCTGAGGTTTATGGCTTTCACCATTCTGATGGTCCCTCTGACCAAAGTCCACATGAGGAAGCTCCAGTGGTTTCTGAAGTCAGTCTGGCTTCAGCATGCGCATCCACTAAACTTTGCAGTTTCTCTTCTCCCGTGTCTCAAAAAACAACTTCTATGGTGGATTCAGCAGTTGTCTCTGAATCCAGGATTCCCTTTTCAACCTCCTCTTCCCTCTCAGAATCTGTTCACAGGTGCTTCAGATGTGGGATGGGGAGCAACGTTTGGCTCCCGGAGGGTTCAGGAATGTGGTTGCCTCGTCAGCAGAAGGAGCACATCAGCATCAAAGAGATGAGGACTCTTATGCTGGCTCTCCAGGCCTTTCATCCTCTCTTCTCTCTGGGTCCTCTCTCCAGGTATTCACAGACAATACCACAGTCATGTAGTATATCAACAAATGGTGCGGGGGACAAGATCTTACCTTCTTTGCCAGCTGGCACTTTTGGTATTGGATCTGGCTATAAAGTATCAGGTGACTCTTCAGGCAGTTTATCTTCCTTCAGATCAGAACGTTGTGGCAGACAGTCTGAGCAAGTCCTTCACTTTGTCCCATGAATGGATGTTTCACTGGGATGAGTTTCTGGACATTGTTCACCAGTGGGGTACTCCTCAAGTAGATCTCTTTGCCTCCCCTCTGAACAGACAACTTCCTGTGGTTCTTTATGCATTCCCTTCCCTTCCTGGCATTCTGAGAGTCCTGTTCAAGATTCAACAGGATGCTCCCAAAATCTTGTTGGTGACTCCCTTTTGGCCATGACAGCACTGGTTCCCTCTACTTCTGCATCTAGCCAACGGCAATCATCACAAGTTACCTCTCCTCACACAAGGCAAGGGGTCTCTCATCCATCCCCGCCTGTCCACGTTTCAACTGACACAGTGGGTGATAGGGTTTAGATCCCTCATAGACACCGTTTTTTCTGAGAACTTGGTGCAAGTCCTGCAGGAGTCCAGGAAACCTACTGCTAGGAAATCCTACTTGTCTAAATGGAAGTGGTTTTCTATTTAATGTCTTTCTCGTGACCAGGTCCCACTTTCTGTGGATGTTCCTTTGGTTCTCTCTTATTTTTATAAGTTGCTCAATGCTGGTTTGGCCTATTCTTCTGTTAAGGTTCACTTATCAGCTCTTTCTGCTTTTCTGCCTTTAACTCCCCCATTAGCTTTTAGATTTGAGGCTAAGCAATTTCTTAAAGGCTTCCTTAATAGTAGACCTCCCAGGAAGACTGTTTCTCCTCCCTGGGATCTTAATTTCGTTCTGGAAAAATTGACTCTGGCTCCTTTTGAGCCTACTGTTTCAGGTTCCTTGCAACATTGTTCTTGAAAGAATGTTCTTTTGTTAGTTCGTACTTCTGCCAGGTGTCTGAGTTGCAAGCCCTTATGGCTTGTCCACTTTTTTAATATTTCACGAGGACAGGGTGTCCTTGCATACTAATCCTTCTTTTCATGCCCCAGGTGGTTAATGAGTTGTCACTTAATCAGCGTGTTAATTTGCCTACTTTTTTCTCCTCTCCACAGTCTGACAGTGACAGGGTGCTGCATACCTTAGATGTGCATAGACAGCTCAGATTTTATTTGGATAAAACTGAAGCTGTCAGAAAATCAGACTAGTTGATGTTCATCGTGTTACACTGCTGCAGTCATCACACTTGGTTATCCTGCCATCAGGCGGTCCCGTAGTCGGCCAGAGTTCCAAAGTCTTGGTCCGGCGTCGGTTGCTGTCGCTTCTTCCCTGACGTCAGTGCGGCAGGGGTATATAATATGCATCTGACGCCATTTTCTTCAGTCTTTCTTGCCACGCGGTGCCCGAAGCAGAAGCAGTTTGCAAGTGCCGGTCGGTCGACTCCTGAGATTTTCGAAGTCAAATTTCAGATCCGAAGTCTTTAATAAAGCCCGTTGGGGAAACTTTTTTCTTGCCTCAGACCGATGTCAGAAAAAGTTAATAATTGTATTTCTTGTGGGAAGCAAATACCTCATAAGGACTCCCACTCTTACTGTATTCCATGCCTAGGCCCTGATCACAATGTCACTAGTTGTTGGTTTTGTGCTAGATTTAACAAACACACTATAAAAAGATGTTTTGATTTTGCTTTGCACTACTTTGGCTGAAGGTTCAATTATACTATGCCGTCGGATCAACCGACGGCCGCAATTCCGAAAAAAGCAAAGACAAGGATAAAGACAGGCATCCGAGGTCCAAAACCGATGACGAAACCTCTTCTAGGCCAGTCGCCGGTTCGCCGGTTCTCAGTGAGGCGCTTTCGCAGCCCCTGACACCCGCTACCTCAGAGCCACAGGCCACCTCCGACTCCCACGTGGAGGCAACCAGGCCTCTGGAAACCCAAGGTATTGGGCCTACGGAAACTAATCCTTCAGATGGGTCCGGAGCCGCTGAGCAGGCATCGGCTTCTGAGGGTGTTTTCAGACCTTCACAACTTACCATTAAAACAACAGCCAAGACAAAGGTACCTTTAAAGACAAAGAAACAAGTACAGCATTCTCCTGGACAGTCCTCCATGCCTAAGAAACAGATGCTTAAAATGGCCGAAGACCTCATTACTCTAATCAGGGGTTCCCATCCCCCACCTGAGAAAAGGCCTAGGCAGGATACAGACTGACTCCTCTGATCAGGTTCCCATTTCCTCTGATTCCTCTTCAGACCAGGGATACTCTTTACCCCCCTATGAGGACTCTGATGCTGAGGAATCTATCCCTTCAACCTCTCCTCCTGAAGATTACTCTTTTGGGGAAACTTTACACACCATGAGGGAACATTTCCATTGGGAAAGTCAGGAATACTCAGAATCCAAGAAAAGGCTCAGGGATTTCCTCTTATTGCCTCAGCACAGGCCCCTGGCTATTCCACCTGTGCTAGACATTGTAGATGATGTGTTCTCTGAATCCAGCTTATCTCCTGACTCTTTGCCCCCCTGCTCCAGCCAAACCAGATAGGTATTATAGAGTCCCTGACTCTCACAAGTTTCTTTACAAAAACCCTTCTGCTGATCCAGAAACTATTTCCCAGGGTCCAAAAGAGGTTAAGGCTTCCATTGCAAAAAAAAAACAGTACCCTCTGACAGAGATTCCAGAGCTTTGAATAGATGAGGGTAAGAGCTTTAAATTGCCAGTTTCACATGCTTAAGTACCAACAATATTTAATGGCTCAGTTAAAACAGAAAATGCTTGCTAGCTCAGAAGATCCTGATTGTGAAGAAATGCAGGATTTATTGCATGCAGTTGAACAGGTGGGAAAACATACTCTGCAATGTGGTTTTGATTCTTTAGAGGCCTCTTGTAGAGCCGCAGTTACAGGTTCTGTTATTCGAAGACATGCTTGGTTAAAAGAACAGAGTTTACTTGAACATGTTAAGGCAAATTTATTGGATGCTCCTTTACAACATGATACCTTGTCTCGTGTTAAGGCCGAAGAGGTGTTAAAGAAAATGGAGGATAAAGCTAAATCTACGCAAACAGTCAAGGATTTCTTACAGGTACAGCCACCTCGGTTTAGCAGAAATTGGCCAACAAAAAATTGGTCGTTTCCAGTGTCAGACAGGCCACAGAGAGGCAGATAGACGCCCAAGAGGCAGATCTCAACCCCAAGGCTCAAACAGACAATGACAGTGGGGCATCTCAACCCCAAAAGGAGGTGAGGACAAGTCTCAACCTTACAGGAAACAGTCACAATGACTTTCCTTTTCGTACGCCAAGCACGTCCCTTCTGGAAGCCCCCTTAGGGGGAAAACTAGCACTTTTTTCTCAAAACTGGCAAACAATTACCCAAGATAAATGGGTCCTGAATATTGTGTCTCAAGGTTACAGATTCCACTTCCATACTTTACCAAAGCTAAAGGGAAAGCCAGACCTGCCACAAAATCAATGGGCAGAGGCACAAAAACAAATTTAAGCACTCATGGACATGAGAGCTATACAAAAAGTACCACAACAGGAACAAGGACAAGGATTTTACTCAAGACTCTTCCTGGTCCCCAGAAAGGACAAAGCCTGGAGGCCTATACTGGACCGTTCAATTCTGAATACTTACCTTGATATTCCAAAATTCAAAATATTGACATTACAACAGCTTCTATCCATGCTGGGCAAGAAGGCTTGGCTTGTTACTCTGGACCTCAAAGAGGCATACCTGCATGTCCCTATCAGACAAAATTGCAGAAGATACCTCAGATTCAAAGCTGGTACAATGCACTACCAATTCTCTGCACTGCCCATTGGCTTATCTACTGCGCCCAGGGTCTTCACAAAGTGCCTGGCACCAGTAATTGCATTTTGCAGACAAAAAGGAATTCAAATATATCCATACCTGGACGACTGCCTCATTCAAGCAGAGACAAAAGACATTCTTCTACAGCACCTGGCATTTGTGAAAAAGTTGCTAATTTCTCTAGGGTACACAGTAAACGAAAAGAAGTCAAAACTAGTGCCCTCACAACAGATCACATTCCTGGGTGCCAGCTTAAATACAACGGCCCAGATGGCTTACCTCACGCCAGACAAACAGGTGCAACTAACTCAACATTTTCAATTACTGGCAAAAACGTCCCATCTCCCTGCAAGAAAAATTCTGCAGGCACTGGGATTTATGGCATCCTGCATACTACTAATACCATATGCCAGACTGCATATGAAGAAATTACAATGGTACCTAAAAAGTGTTTGGACTCAACATTCTCACAGTCTAGAAGCAGTAATTCCAATAATTCCCTGCCTACAACAGGAGTTTCGATGGTGGGCACAGGCATGTCAGCTAAACAAGGGTCAGCCTTTTACCCAACCCACAGCCAGGCAAACTCTAACAACAGATGCTTCGGACTACGCCTGGGGAGCACACATGGCAGGAACATGCATTCAGGGCAAGTGGACCACAGACCAGATGCATCTTCACATCAATCAAAAAGATATGTTGGCTGTTCAAAATGCCCTAACAGCTTTCCAGGACCTTCTACATCCAGGACAACTACTACTAAAGACAGACAACACCACAGTAATGTGGTACATAAACAAACAAGGGGGCACTCATTCTTATCCCCTCTGCAGGCAAGCCATGTCCTTGGGGAACACAGCTCTAACGTACCAAGTACACTTGCAAGCACAGTTCCTGCCAGGAAAGAAAAATACTCTGGCAGACTACCTAAGCAGAAATATCATGGACCCTCATGAATGGAAATTGAATCCACAAATCTTCAGCATGATAACACAAAAATGAGGATGCCCAGACATAGATCTTTTAGCCTCCCCTCTGAATTGGCAACTACAAAAATTTTGCACAAGGACTTATCACAAACGAGCATGGAAAGTGGATGCTCTTCTGTTCAGCTGGAAAAAACTAAAAATCTATGCCTTCCCACCACTGCCTCTCCTTTCAAAGGTACTCCTAAAAGCCAGACAAGAAAAAACACAGATGATCCTGATTGCTCCAGACTGGCCACGCCAGCACTGGTACCCTATCTTAAGGAACTTGGCTCAGGGCCCACCATGGATTTTGCCCCAAATTCCACACCTTCTGACTCAACAAAACAATCAGATCCTGCACGGTCAGCTCAAAACCCTAAACCTGGCTGCATGGCAGATAATTTAGTCAAACAGACAATACCTCTCTCTAAAGCTGTTATGGATGTCATTTTGGAGACCAGGAGGCTTAGCACCAGGAAAGCTTACTCAAAAAAATGGAAGAGATTCTGCGCCTGGAACCAGGCTCAGAGCCTTGACCCTCTTGTTCCAAACATCCCTCAGATTTTATAATACTTAACTGAGATGCTGGACAGAGGTCTATCCTTTTCATCAATTAAGATTCACGCCTCTGCCATTTCTGCACATTACAACACGGATCCTCCTTTATTCTCTCATCCCTTGCTAAAGCAGTACCTCAGAGGGGCTAAAAACATAAGACCGCCCCGTAGAGCACCAACACCAACTTGGGGCCTCAGTTTCGTTTTGGAAAAACTGACCCTACCACCTTTTGAGCCAGCCAATACAGCTGATCTAAAATTTTTATCATGGAAAACAGCTCTGCTCCTGACAGTAACTTCAGCACGAAGAGTCTCAGAGCTACAAGCATTAATGACACTGGAACCTTTTATAATTTTTCATCAGGATAGGGTATCTTTAAGGACAAACCCTACCTTCATGCCAAAGGTGGTATCTAGTGTGGCTCTTAACCAAACCATCCATTTGCCTACTTTTTATCCAAATCCCCAAAATAAAGGGGAGAAACTTCTACATTCTTTGGACAGACACAGGCAGCTACGCTTCTACTTGGACAAAACAAAAGCTTTCAGGAAAACTGATAACTGTTTGTAGCATGTGCTGCAGGATCACAAGGCAAGGCTATCTCAAAGCAGACCATATCCAAATGGATAGGACACTGTATTCGGTACTGCTACACACAGCATGGAAAATCAGTCCCTAATAACATTAGGCCTCATTCCACCCGGGCAACAGCCACTTCAGCAGCCTTTCTCAGAGGAGTACCTACCAAGGAAATTTTGGAGGCTGCAACTTGGAGTTCAGTGCACACCTTCACCAAGCATTACTACCTGCCTCGTTACTCTAAATCCAGAGCAGGATTTGCCACTGCAGTTCTGCAGGGCCTCTTAGCCAATCCTAACTCTTTATAGACCAGCCACCAAAACTTAGCTTTGGGATTCATCCCAAGTGTGATGACTGCAGCAGTGTAACACGATGAACATAGTACAGTTTTGTACCTACCATAAATGTAGATGTTCGAGTGTTCACACTGCTGCAGTCCAGGTTACCCTCCCTCCATCCCCTCTGAACTAGCTGGACTTATCTATACCCTTCTATCCTATACAACCTTTGGGGTGTATTTGCTGGTAACTGAAGATATTGTTTTTATTTTATATGTATATTTTTGATTAGCAATATGTATTGCCTACCCACTAGGGGGCACCTGACATCTGGGGCAAGAAAAACTGAAGAAAATGGCATCAGATTCATATTATATACCCCTGGCGCACTGACGTCAGGGAAGAAGTGACAGCAACCGTAGCCGGACCAAGACTTTGGAACTCTGGCCGACTGCGGGACCGCCTGACGGCAGGATAACTCAAGTGTGATGACTGCAGCAGTGTGAACACCCGAACATCTACATTTATGGTAGGTACAAAACTGTACTTTTTTCATTTCATCATAGGTCTTTAGGTTTGGCTTTTTCCAAGCAAACTGTTTCTATTTGGATTTCAAAGGCTGTTTCCTTTTGTTACAGTTTTCATGGCAAGAGCCTTCCTTCTTCTGTAAAGGCAGATTCCACTAGAACTGTGGCTTCTTCTGGTGCTTTTTTGAAAGGCTTCAACACTAATTCTATTCTTGAAGCTGCTACCTGGACCACTCTGCATACCTTTACCAAACATTACCAGCTGGATGGTATCTCCAGAGCCAGAGCTGGTTTTGCTGCTGCCGTTCTTCATGGCTTCTTGGAGGGCTCTGCTGCTTCCTCCTCCCAGGTTTCTTCTTGAGCTTTTGCAGTCTTCCATTTGTAATGAATACTGCAGTGGTGAACGTAAGGACATAGTACAGCTGTGTAAAGTCTTACCATAATGGTAGATGTCCTTGCCTTCACAGCTGCAGCATTCACTCTCTCCTCCATCCCCCTAGTCTCATCCTTCCTGGATGTGCAGGTTCTTTTTGATTTTCCTTGGACTGCTGTTCCTTCTGGGGGAATTAGTTCTGAGGATGGTACACCCAAACGTCACCTTTATGTCCTATGCTACAGCATACCTTAAAGCAATGGTAGACTTTACTAAATTGTCCGGACCCTGGTCTTCACGGCAGGAAGTCCCATTTGTAATGAATACTGCAGTGGTAAAGGCAAGGATGTCTACCATTATGGTAAGATTTTACACAACTGTACTTTCTGGCATGCACCTCCCCTTTCCTATTTCGCAAAGTGCTTCAGGGGAAAGCTGTTGTTACTTCTTTCTTGACCGAGGCTGCCTCACTCTCCACTTTTAAATTTTGCAAAAAGAAAGTCTCCTTTTAAATCTCTCACACAATCCTTTGATAACTGTGTTTTTTTTCACTCTCGGCTGATTTCCCTTCTCTAATTTGCTGCTTGTATTTAATTGCAAAACAATTTTTTCCTTTTTGTGAAAGTAGTGAACTGTGGATTTGTTAACACCATGTATGTGCCTCATGTCCCTGAATGACTTTCTTTCAGCATCCCCAAAATTGTAACCTTCCTGCATAGGTCTTGGGTCACTAAAATGAGAACTAGAACCTTCTTCAAGTCCCATATTTCATTTTTTATTTCATTTATATTTGTTAACCTGGGAAGGACTGTAATCCTTTTCATCATTTTAAGGCTAAGCCCAGGAGCAAATATGTCACAGATGTCTGCAGCCATTTTGTGGAAAGCAGAAGTGGTAATAAACATGCAAAATTTTACAGCTGTGACTGAAGATTTACATATTTGCATGAGGTACCTAATTGTTACACTGAGTGTGTTCAGACATGCAGTACATGAAATGTGGTGTGTTGGTAAGCACTGAAAATAGTAAGTATGCAAAAATAACAGTAAATATCACATATAAATTTATGTTGTGTCTTTCGGCCTTTCCTGGTTAGTGGTCGCCACAGCCGAACTCCGGTCCGCTAATGAGTGGCAGTAGATTTTTACGTGCCGAGTTGCCGGCCCTGACGCACAACCTTCAACGAAGGTACGCCCATTCACGCATGTCTCTACACAGAAGACGCTCTAGCTGAGAATCGAACAGGACAACGTCTTACTGTGAGGCGACAACGCTACTGCAGTTCCACATTATGTAGTATGCACATAATAGATACAGTGAACTTCTCACAATAAGGCAGTCAAAAGTTTCAGTGTACATGTATGTTCTTTTGTGTTTTTATTTTAGCAATGGGTAAGGCTGGAGGTCTATATGTATAATATCTATGATATTTATGTTGTGTAGAATGTTTTCAATGAAAAACTTTTCAGTCAGAAATATGTTTAATCATTTTAACCCACTGTTGTTATTTCTTTCAGTCAAAGCTACCTTTGATAAAATGATACAAAATCAGTTATGTATGTGTGTATATACATATATAGACACACACATACAGTGGATATAAGAAGTTTACACACCCCTGTTAAAATGCCAGGTTTTTATGATATAAAAAATGAGACCACAATAAATCATTTCAAAACTTTTCCCACCTTTAATGTGACCTATGACCTGTACAATTCAGTTGAAAAACAAACAAGTCTGTTAAGGGAAAAAATATAAAAAATAAAAAATGTACAATAAGCTGGTTCCATAAGTGTGTACTCCCTTAAACTAATACTTTGTTGAAGCACCTTTTGATTTAATTACAGCATTCAGTCTTCTTGAGTAGGAGTCTATCAGCATAGCACATCTTGACTTGGCAATATTTGCCCACTCTTCTTTGCAAAAGTGCTCCAAATCTGTTAGATTGTGAGGGCATCTCTTGTGCACAGCCCAGTTCAGGTCACCCCACAGATTTTTTATTGGATTTAGGTCTGGGGTCTGGCTGGGACATTCCAAAACTTTAATTGTCTTCTGGTGAAGTCATTCTTTTGTTGATTTGGAAGTATGCTTGGTGTCATTGTCGTGTTGAAAGGTGGAATTCCTCCTCATCTTCAGCTTTCTAGCAGACGCCTGAAGGTTTTGGGCCAAAAGTGACTGGTATTTGGAACTGTTCATAATTCCTTCCACCTTGACTAAAGCCTCAGTTCCAGTTGAAGAAAAACAACCCCAAAGCATGATACTGCCACCACCATGCTTCACCGTGGGGATGGTGTTCATTTGGTGATGAGAAGTGGTTTTTTTACCCCAAACATACCTTTTGGAATTATGGCCAAAAAGTTCAACCTCGGTCTCATCAGACCATAACACATTCTCCCACAAGCTTTTGGGACACTTGATGTATTGTTTTGCAAATTTTAGCTGGATCTGGATGTTTTTCTGTGTAAGAAAAGTCTTCCGTCTTGCGACCCTACCCCATAGGTCAGACATATGGGGAATACGGGAGATTGTTGTCACATGTAGTACACAACCAGTACTTGCCAGAAATTCCTGCAGCTCCTCCAGTATTGCTGTAGGTTTCTTGTCAGCCTCCCTGACCAGTTTTCGTCTTGTCTTTTCATCAATTTTGGAGGGACGTCCAGTTCTTTGCAACGTCACTATTGCCCTGTATTTTCTCCACTTTTTGATGACTGTCTTCACTGTGTTCCATGGTATATCCAATGCTGTGGAAATTTTTTGTACCCTCCTCCTGACTAATACCTTTCAACAATGAGATTTCTTTGATGGTATGTAAGCTCTCTGTGAACCATGACTTTTGCTGTAGCAGGCAACTAAATAAATGTCAGGAAAATCCTTCTAGGACAGCTGAACTTTATTTGGGGTTAATCAGTCTCTTTAATTGATGACAGGTGTGTACCCAAGAAGACTGAATGCTGTAATTAAATCAAAAGGTGTGTAAACAAAGTATTAGTTTAAGGTTGTGCACACTTACGCAACCAGCTTACTGTACGTTTTTTATTTTTTATATTTTTTCCCCTAACAGATTTGTTTGTTTTCAATTGAATTGTACAAGGTATAGGTCACATTAAAGGTGGGAAAAGTTTTTAAATGATTTATTATGGTCTCATTTTTTATATCACAAAAACCTGGCATTTTAACCGGGGTGGGTAAACATTTTATATCCACTGTATATGTATGTATGTTTGTGTATATATATATAGGCAAACACACCTATATATAATATACATTGTATATGTGCGTGCGTGTGTCGATATATGTTGTATACACCGTATTGTATATAATATAGATGCTTATAAAAATGTATACAGCATATTATTTATATGTATAGTATATAAAACTGTGTACATTATATGTATGTGACTATATGCATATATATATATATATATATATATATATATATATATGTATATATATGTGTATATATATATATATATATATATATATATATATATATGTGTGTGTGTGTGTATATGTATGTGTGTGTGTGTGTGTGTGTGTGTGTGTATATATATATATATATATATATATATATATATATATATATATCAAATAAGTGTCTAAATATGTAAAGCACACTTAACTTAAAAGTTTTTACTTGTTGAAAAACACTGAAAACACAAAATAATAAAAGCACATTTGACTGAATACACATTTGTATAGCGTTTGTAAGTAGGAGAGTGCAGGAAAATGAATGTTTGATAAAAATGTTATAGTGGTTGGTGATACATGTGCGAGTGTTCATGGGTTAGAGTAAGGTGATAGATTTCCTGATCCGATGTTGTCTGTTTTGTTGTTCTGATTCAGCACATGTGTTGTCGGATCCAATTGAATCCGACCTTGACACCACCTCCTGAAGTTTCATGGATCCAGGGCTCTGACTCCTCCCCTAGCCTTAATTCCCTCCTCTCCACCTTAGTATCCCGGATTTCATTTGCTGCCTGAAGCGGGCTGTTCTTCAAAAAGTATTGTTTGTTGCTCTAGATATGATTTTTCTACAGTCTTCTCGTCTACCTAGAGATTTGTCACTCGTCTTTATTTTTTTGGCTATAGTTAAAAATACAAAGGATAGCTATCCTTAGCATTAGGCGTTTTCTTCAAAATGATATAGTCCTTCTATTAGCAGTAGATCTGATGTTGTCATTTTCATTTTTCTTCAATGCATGGGTCTTCGATCCGACTTGGCCTCTTTTCTCTAGATTCTTTGATCTGACTCTCAAGCTTCTCCCTTTACCCATAATGCCCCTAACCACTGCATTACCTCAGATCTCATTTGCCACTCTAACAATTCAGCCTGGATTATGTTCTCTCGAGCTCAGGCAGTTCATTCTTCTAATTTAGTGAGTAATAACTAAAGTTTAAATTCTCTTTAACCTTTATGTAACTTTTTCTATAGCTTCCTCTCTTTACCCGCTTATTTAATTCTCTTTTCAACATCTTTTAGTTCATCTCTCTTTTTCCATTGTTGGTATTGCCTATTCTTTGTTACTTAAAGGTAGTGTTGTTTCATTGTTGAGAAAGCTATTTCTATTTCTTGTCTATTTTTCATTCCTTTCCAAAAAAAATCTCTTTGTTTTTTTCTCCCTTTGCTGCCTTTAGGCTCTTGGTGTAGTTTATAGTTATGGCTAAAAAGGTAATATTTCCAGCTCTGATGCCCACAGTGAGTGCATTTATTGTGTCAACCCATGTCATTTAGATACTCCGTGTACTGTTTGTGCTGCTTTTAGTGTCAGAGCTATCAGTAACTGAAACAATAAGTTAGTACTTAAGGGCCTTTTTCCAGCTTTTGCACCTTCTTCTTCTTCTTCAGTGTCAACTTCAGGGGCTCAAACCCCCTCAGAGAAATTTAAATCCATGGAGCCCAGGGAGCATAGAAAGCACTCTTCTGTCCGGTCTCCCAAAACTGCTCCGACATGGGAGCCACCAGTGAAGATTCCCAAGCACTCGGATCTGAATACTATGGATCCGGTTCCTTCAGCCTCCAATTTTCCTTGACTCCAGAGTCCTTGCTTCTCTCCAGAGCCAGTGTCCCCAAGACGTGGGTCTCCCTTTTTACAGGACACACCAGGAAAGTAAACTTTATCTCCTTCCACTTCATCTTTGATAAGGTCCTCCCAAAGTCTTTCCGAAGCAGAGGTGGACAGGATGATGAGAGAATTTTTCAGAACGCAGATCCAGATGGAGGTTTTACCAGCTCCATCTCCCATCGGATCCGTGAGCTTTAAGCCTTCAACACATACCGTCAATTTTCCTTCTCTGAACCAAGATACTGCTTCGGAGCCCTTGGATCTGAGACCTTCAAGAGTCGAAGTGTCAGATCCGAAGATGCCTTAATCTTTGACTCTGGCTACTTCCCTGACCCATTTGGTGCCGCCTGTCTTTGAGCAGGATGATCTCAAAGCCAAAGCATCAGATCTGTGGGGATGACGTAGACTCCAAAGCTTTCAGAGCTGTTGCTTCCCCTTGTGGCCTCTGCACTGGACAGCTCAGCTTTGACCCCCCCCCCCCCTTGGAGAGGGGATTGAGGTGACTTCTGTTTATCTGATCCGAAAGTTTTAGCTCCGGTGAGGTTGGCCTCTGCTTTTCTTGGTCCCTCTGCCTTCAAGGTGGTGGAGAGGGCTTTTTCCTACCCAAGAGCTGTTTTGACTCTTAACTTCCTGGGATCTTATTCCTGTTCCCCTTTCAGATCTTGTTTCTGAGTCTCTTCATCCTATTCCACAGAGACAGCTAGCCCGTAAGAGTTTTCAGGCAGGTTCAGTTAGGGACCATCCACCTTTTCCGATACTTCTCCAGAACACCCCACTGAAGAGATCCCCTGGAAGAGATTGTGCAAAAGGAGGCACTTAGATTCCCCCTCAGGAATCTTTAACTGAAGACACCAATTTTGATGAAGGGGAAGGGTCTCCAAGATCACCACCAGAAGATGTCTCCTTTGGAGACATTCTAAAGATCCTATGCCAGAAGGGTGGTTGGTCATCTAAAACCCCTTCCCGGCAGGAATTGGTGTTCCTAGAACCCTTTGGGTCTGGCCCATCTAAGTCTTGGGTTATCCCTCCGGTGGATGAGCTTATAATCTTGTCTCCTGATGGGCATGGAAGGAGCTGGATACTGTAGATCCAATTTCTTGGTGTCTAGATAAAATCCTTGGTGCACCCAAAGTTAGACAATGTTGGATTAAAGGAATCCCTGTAGATGCGACGGTTGTGGCAGCCACCAAAAAGGGGGTGGCTGAACAGAGCTCCTCTGTCCATTCCCATAATAGAAATTTTGCAGCATTGGATGGATATGGGAAGCGAGTTTGCACCGTATTGACCTTTTCCTTACAGTTGTTTAACTATTTGGTACACTTTACTACATTACAGAGGGACTTAATTGAGGAACTCTCTAAGTCTACCCATGGGTCCATGTCGGTGGAAGAAGAAAAGGCTTATTCCTCATGACTGGCCATCCTACAATTTGTATCGAATGTGTCCATGAGGCTAATCTCTCATGCACTGCAGGATCAGGTATAGCCATCAGGAGACATGCCTAGATACAATTGTGATTTTATGGAGCCCTTTAAAGTGTCATTCATCAGTGCACCCTTTGATGGATCTTCTCTCTTTGGGCCTGCAGGTAAAGAGACACTTTCCCACAGTGAGCAAGATGGAAAGACCTTGTTGCCATGGGAATCCATTTTCTACCCTGCAGAGACCTTTTCCCAGAAATCAACTCAGTGGTAAGAAGATATGGTTCCAGAAATCTCAAGGACCCTTTCAAGACTCGCGTGGGGATTTTTCTACCAGAAGCAGAGGGGGAAATAATAATGGAAGACACCATCCACTTTACAGAGGGGGTCTGCAAAACTAAGGGTTCTGAGATTCCTTCTCAGATAGACCCTTTCAGTGCTCCTGAAGGGTTGCTCGACTGTTCTTCTCTAGAGGTAGTCGAGGGGGCACTTATTTTTGCACCCACACACCTGGACAGCCATCACAAAAGATATGTGGGTGCAAAGGATCATATCCAGAGAATATTTCATTCCCTTTTTATAAGTTCCCCCATGAAAAAAAAACTTTTGTCTGATGTTCCACCCAGTCAGTGGGAGTTAGCAGCTCTAGAGATTCAAAACCTGTTTGACAAAAGGGTCATCCAAGAGGCCCCACCAGACTAAAGAGGATCTGGAATTTGCTCAAGGTTCTTTTTAGTGCCAAAGAAAACAAGGGATCTGAGACCTATTTTGGATCTTGGTTATCTAAATCAGTTTGTAAAGAACACCACGTTCTGGATGGTCATGGTTCAGTCCATTCTGCTTCTGTTACAGAAGGACATTTGGATGTGCTCTACAGATTTTCAGGACACGTACTATCACATCAAAATGAACAGGCACTCTCAAAGATATCTATGCTTCAGGCTGGGAGCAGTCATTGCCAGTTCAGTGCCCTGCTCTTTGGTCTCACCACAGCCCTCAGGGTGTTCACCAAATGCATGACAGTGGTAGCAGCTCATCTCCAACTGCATAGATTCAGAGTGTTTCCTTATCTGGATGACTGTCTCTTCACTGCACCAACTAGTATAAGCAAGGAATTATTTACTCCAGTTATCTCAATACCTGGAGATCACAATCAGTCTTTCAAAGTCCCATCTTTAACCAGCTCAAGTCTTGGAGTTTATAAGGGCTTGCCTAGATACAGTCAGTTGTCTCACTCTTTTTACCACAAAACAGAATTCTTACCTTTAGATTGGATGTCAGATAGATTCTTTCTCACTCCTGCCCCCAGCAAAAATGGTTCTTCAAACTTTAGACTCGATGGCTGTAGTGATTACCTTGATACCTATTGCTCGTCTTCACATGCACATCCTCCAGTGGACACTAGCAGTGAAGTGGTCCATTCTTCGACAACCTTTGCAACATATGTTATAAAACAATCTCTAGTCTAAAAGGATTCCCTGCTGGGGTGGATTCAATCTGGCAAAGTTTGTCAGGGATATCCTTTTATCCTTCCTCCCCCAAATGCCACGTTAACCACAGATGACTCCCAGTTCAGTGGGAGAGCATTTCTTGGGACGGACTGTTCAAGGCACGTTGGCCCTAGAAGAGAGCAACTTGCATATAAACGTCTTGGAGATGAGAGTGGTCCTCTTAGCTTTGCAGGCCTTTCAGAGCTGTCTTCCTGTTGGGACAATTGCTATCCAAACAGACAGTATGTCAGTGGTATGGTATATCAACAAACAAGGGGGAACCTGATCTTATCCCCTTTGCTGAGAAGCAGTGAGTGTCTGGCAGTGGGCAGTCTCCTCCAACCATTTTCTTGTAGCAATGCACTTACTGGGGAAATCCAGTGTTCTAACTGACAAGCTCAGCAGGACTATCCTGATGCCTCACAAGTGGTCTGTCAGTCATACAGTAGCAAAAATTATCTTCCACAAATGGGGTCAACATTACTGCTATATGTTTGCCTCTCTCCACAACTGCAGCAGATGCTTCAGTCCATGCTTAGCCCTCCTGTTTCCTGTATGCTTATCCTCTCCTACCATTAATCCCCAAATTTATCCAGAAAGCACTGCAGTTGAAGAGCAAGGTAATCCTTATTGCCCCATTCTGCCCTTGGCACGTTTGATTCCCCTTCCTATGATGTCACCTAATATGTCCTTCTTGTGACACTGGACCCCATTCCAGATCTACTATCATACCCATTAGAGATGACTCATCTGGACATTACAGGTCTCAGATTGACAGCACGGTTTCTCCAATTCCAGTGATGGCTAGACATTCCAGGCTTTCCTCTCCTGTTGGAAATATTTTATTTTCATCTCAGAAACCCTCTTCAAGGAAGATCTATAAGAATAACTGGAAGAGATTCTTCATTTGGGCACAGCAGAAAGATATGGATCCTTCCAGCACTACAGTCCGTACTGTTTTAGATTTTATTGCTTCTATTTTTCAAAGTGGTGCCAGTTTCTCTACTATCAGAGTTTATCTGGTAGCCATTCTTAAGTACCACAGCGGAGATAATGCTTCCCCTTTAGCTTTATCCAAGTTATGTGAAGCTTTCCTTAAAGGTACCTTTTTACTTAGATGTCCAATAAAGGATCCCAGTCCACCCTGGGATCTTACTGTTGTGTTACAGAATTTAGTATGATCCCCTTTTGAGCCCTCAGCTAAGTCAGATCTCAGATTTCTTCCTTGGAAAACAGTCTTTCTTGTGTTTAAGTTTCTAAACTCCAAGCATTCTCTTCAAAACCACCTTATTTGATTTTCCATAAAGATAGGGTTACTTTACATACTAATCCTTCTTTTTACTCAAACTTGCTTCTGAAACAAACATCAGTCAAGTGATCAATTTGCCATTTTTTTCCCTAAATTTGACAACAAAGAAGAATACATGCTTCACCTTTTGGGTGTACATAGGCAACATTGTTTTTATCCTTTTAAGACGGAAAATTTAGAAAAACTGACTAATTGTTTGTTCCTTTTCCAGTATCAAATTGTGAAAACCAGTATCCAAAACTACCCTAACCAAATGGATAACAGATTGTGCTTTTTTATGTGTATTGTTTGAGAGGTTTCACCTTGCCAAAACACCCAAAAGCATACTTAACAAGGTCATTGGCTATGTTGGCTGATTTTTTTGGGCCAGAGCTTCCACTGATGATATTTGCACAGCTGCCACTTGGTCTAATGCTCATACATTTCTTGCTTATTGCAAGTTGGATATCCTTTCTAGAAACAGGGCTATGTTTGGTTATGCTTTGAGGAATGAATGAAAATGACAACATCAAATATAAAAGTTATCTACTCACCATAACTATGCATCTGTGTTGTCCATTTTCATTCTTCCTAAACGTCCCTACTCCCATCCCCCTATCCATGCCTTTAGGAGTGACCTGATGAATTTCTTTTGTTTGTAGCCATAGTTCCTGTTTGAACCTCTATTCTGCAACTGTACTGTTTTCCTTCTTATTATAATTTATATTTTAGATTGATATATAGTAACAGAAAACTTGATCCGAGGTTAAGGCAGTGGTTAGCAGCATTATGGGTAAAGGGAGGAGCTTGAGAATTCCATCCAGGAATCTAGAAAAAAGCAGCTGAGTTAGATCTGAGGGTCAGATCTGAGACCCATCCATTGAGAAAGAATGAAAATAACTTTCATTTATTAGATTTTGATAGGTTTCTATATATAGGTGTACATTGCTTGAAATTTTTGGTGTGCTTTAAATTTTAGATATTATTTTGCTGTGTTTTGTAGTGTTGGTTGTACCTTTGGTTGTGTTTCTAGAATGTCTAACAGTCAGAGCTTTAAAAAATGTGCTGAATGCAGGAACAGAATCCTCCCTCAGGATCTGCATTTGTTTTGTGTTTATTGTGTTTATTGCTTGGGCACTGCCCATCTTGAGACAGACTGTAAAACATGTTCCTCTTTTGGCACAAGGGTTCCACAGATTTTCAGGGAAAAGCTAGTTGTGAATAGTATGAAAATGATAACAATTAGCACCACAGTGAAGTTAATGTTCCCAAGAAAAAATAAACAAATAAATAAAACAATTGATTCAGCACACTCTATATATATATATATATATATATATATATATATATATATATATGTATAATATATATATATATATATATATATATATATATAATATATATATATATATATATCTATATATAATATATATATATATATGTGTATATATATATATATATATATATATATACTTAATTGAAGCTGTATATATATATATATATATATATATATATATATATATATAGATATAGATATATATATATATATATATAGTGCTGAATTAATTGTTTTTTATATGGTCTGAGGAAGCCTCTCTGGCGAAAGCGCTTACCTGCTGTGTTCAATAAAAGATTGGACTTGATTAAGATTTTGTGGTATCTAACTTGAATTTTTTGAATTGGAAATAACTTTTGCACTTGGTCTGAATAGACGCCTTGAATGCTAACAACATCCATCTGCACAGGGTTGTTCCTAAGCTTTATTTGTTATTTAGTTGTGAATAGTCTTCTTCCTCTGTAGACAAGGTCTTCCCTTTCAGCTGCCTTCTCGTCATCCACCACTGCTGCTGCCTCCCCAGCCAATAAACAGGAAAAAGCCAAAACCAAAGACAAAGGAAAGCAAAAGAGACAAGTGAGAAGGAAAAACTAGAAAAAGAAAAGTTAGAAGAGTCCAGATAGTCATCTCTGGATCATGTTATTTCTAGCGTTCTGGATACCAAATCTTCTATGAGGTCAGATCCGTCAGGTCCTCACTCCCGATCTTCCTCTCCTTAGCTCCAGTTCTCTCAGAACTGGTGAGTCAGAGACTGCACCCTCCAGTATTATAGGACAAAAGATATTTGAGATCTACCTTGGTGCCGCCTTCTGTTTGGTCATTCAGAAGCCATACCAGGTAAGATGTTAATAGAATGACAAGGAAGTTTTTGAGAATGCAAATCCAGCTTGGGGTTCTCTTGATGCCATCATCCCTGAACGTGCCGATTACTGGTCCAACTCTTTTTCTTCTCTGTCAGGTACAAGTCCATCCCTTGGACCTGGCTATCCTGAATCTGACCTGCCCCAGTGTGTCTTTGTTGGAGCTCACAGTTTGCAGCACTCCAAACCCAACCCAACCAAAATCCACCCAAACCTCAAGAGGATTCCGCTTCTTCTTCCCTTTGTTCTATCCAACAGGGCAGTCACTACCCTAGGCTTTCAAGACTGCTCACTACGTGAGTTCTCAGTCTGATTCTGACTTGCCTTATCTGCCAGTATGGGTTCACAGGAAACAGATGTGCAAACGGAAGCACATAGACTCGTCCTGAGAGTCTCTCACTGGAGATACAGATTTGGATGAAGGAAAAGGCTCCCAAAGATCCCACTTGGATGACATCACCTTCAGTGATGTCCTCAAATTGATGAAACAGTGAGGGGGATGATCCACAGATAAACCTTCACCAGATGAGACCATGTTCTTGGAGGCCTTTGGTTCTGGCTCAGCTTCATCTTGGGTGGTACCACCACCCTTATTGACCTTATGGTTCAGTGAGCATGGAGGGACCCTGATGTGATGGAACCAATACCAAAGAAACCAGATAGGAAATTGGCAGCACCTAAGGGCAGTAAGCATTAGAGCAGAATTCTAACAGTAAATGCCATTGTGGTAGTGGCGGCCACCAAGAATGAATTATCAAAAGAAAGTTCCTTTGTCCACCCCATAACAGGGAGTCTAGGGCATTGAACAGGTTTGGGAAATGGGCATATGCTTCAGCAACCTTTGCCTTCTGAGCACTGAACTATTTGACTCATAAAGCTCATAAAACATGATTCCAGAGAGATTTCACAGAAGAGTTCTCCATATCTGTCTCTCTCGTGTAACCTGCCTATGGATGTTCAGAAGACCATAGGCTCACAGCTCACTACCCTTCCGTTTGTAGTGAACGTTACTATGCAACTGCTATCTAACACAGCTGACGGTACAGCTAGGGCAACATACACCACCATTATTATACACTGACATGCCTGGATGCTCCTCTCTGACATTGTAGAAGGCTTTGAGATGTCCTTCATTAATGTCCCATTTGATAGTTCCACACTTTTTGAGTCAAAGGCAAAGGACATGCTAACCAGGAGTCAACAAGGTGGTAGAACTCTCTCTGCAATGGGAATCCATTTTTCCACCCCTCAAAGGACCTTCTCTAGGAATCAGAAGGGTAGAAAGAAGATGTGGTACTGCAAATAACAGGGTTATCATCAGGCCTCTTCTGGGGACAAATCTTCTCATGGCAGAGGAAGAGGTAACTCTAATGGATGTTTCCTAATGAGCAGAGGAAAAGGTAACTCTAATGGATGTTGCTTATGAGGCAGAGGTGGACCGCACAATCAGGGCTTTCATGGTTCCTTTACTGAGAAGCCCTATCAGCACTCCAGAAAGGTTTTTAAGTTGCTGCGCACAGAGGCTGTCAGGGGCTCTTAACTGTGCACCACAAGGCTAGCAAAACATAACAGATTTCTGGGTGCTTAATATAATTTCTAGTGGCTACTCACTTCCCTTTTCATTTCCCCCAGTAAAAAAGAAGAATGTTCCCGATGTTCCACCCAGTCAGTGGAAACCTGTAGCAGCAGAAGTTTACAAGCTGCTAGAAAAAGAATCATCCAGCCAGTCCCCCAAAACCAGTTAGAGTCCAGAGTCTATTCAAGGATTTTTTATTACCCAAGAAGACAGGGAACCTCAGACCCATTCTAGATCTGAGTCATCTAAGTCCGTTTGTAAAGCAGACAAAATTCTGTATAGTCACGATTCAGTCCATATTGTCTCTTCTGAAGAAGGATGATTGGATGTGCTCCATAGATCTCCAGTACACATACTATCATATAAAGGTAAGACAAGTATTGCAGGAGATTTCTCTGTTTTTGTCTGGGAGCCAATCATTACCAATTTGGAGTGCTGCCTTTCTGTCTCACCACAGCCACAGGGTATGTATCAAGATAATGGCAGTGTTTGCAGCACATCTACGTCTGCTGTCTTTGGGATCCAAGTTTTCCTATATCTTGATGATTGGCTCCTGATTGCTACTTCCAAGCATCTGTTATTACATCAGCTGGATCTTCTGCTCCACCTAATGAAAATTTAGGAATCACGATAAATTTAACCAAGAGTCATGTGGACCCAAGACAACAAATAGAATAAATTAGATGCCACCTGGACTCAGCATTACAAATTGCAAGTTAGCTCACTCCATAGTGCTCTCCCTGTGTCTGACAGCTACACTGGTACTTAAGCATCCTTCACCCTCAGCAAGGTTAAGCTACGAATTTTAGGTCTAATGTCATCCACAAATTTACTGGTTCCATTAATCAGGTTTTATATTAGAGTACTCCAGTGGATTTTTTTTTTTTTGTGCAGTGGTCTCAGAATATTCATTCACTACATAGCAAAATTCACGTTACTCAAATATGCAGTGATCATATCAGCTGGTGGATAAAATCTCCATCAGTGATGGAAGGTTGTCCATTTCACATGGCTCCACCATTGGCTGTCGTAACTCCAGAGACCTCCCTTTTAGGGTGGAGGGGAAGCATTTCAAAGGGAGAGTAGTCCAAAGTTCTTGGTCACATGTAGAGGCTAATCTTCACATCAATGTTTTGGAGATAAAAGCAGTCTTCCTAGCATGGCCAGCATTTCAGGATGTTCTCCCCAAGGGTGTAATTTCCATACAGATGGCCAACATGACAGTAGTCTGGTAAATTAAGAAACAAGGTGGAACCCGCCAATACCCTGTTTGTCAGGAAACCATGACAGTGGGTGATGACTTTGCGCTGATTTTTGATAGCGATGCACATCCCAGGGACATTCACTGTATTAGCAGGCAAATTTAGCAGAACTATCTTAACACCTTACAAGTTGTCCCTCAGTCTAACAGTGGTAGCTTTGATTTTCTGTTGCTGGAGCCAACTTTGCTACAACCTTTTTGCATCCTACCTGCACAACAAGTGCAGCAATTACTTTGCCCCGATGCATCCACAAGAACAGTCACAAAGTGATGCTCCAGTCCAGAATTGGCCCCAGGTCTCCTTTATGCATTCCCTTTGTTGCCCCTAATGAGCAAATTCATCCAGAAAGCAAAAAAGTGCAAGACCAGAGTGATCCTCATTGCTCCTTTCTGGCAAACATGGTTCTCTTTCCTGTGGCCTGTACTAAGTACTGGATGTTGGATCAGTATCCAAATCTCTTGACTCACCCGACCTTATTGCCTCCTCTGGAACAGAAATCCATAAAATTGACCACTTGTTTCCTCTAGTTTTGACTTTGGCCAGAGATACCAGGCTTCCACCATCAGTTGTTAGGATTATTTCAACTTCCAAAAAACAATCAACAAAAAATGCTTATCATAGTCCAGATGGAAAAGATTTTCCATCTGGACTGTGTTGAAAGGGATAGATCCATTTTCTACTGTCACCCCTTCCATACTGGAGTTCCTGTCTGAGCTTTTCCATACTGGTTCCAGTTTCTCCACTCTCAGAGTGCAAATGGTTGCAGTTTCAGATTTCCACATAGGTCAGAATGACACCTCCATAGCATCGCTAACAGTCTCTAAAACCTTTTTGACTGAAACATTTCTTCTACGACAGCCAATTGGAGTCCCAGTCCCTCCATGAGATATTACTATTTTGCTCCAAGCAGTAATTTAACCTTCTTTTGAACCAGCAGCATCAGCAGATTTGAAGTTCCTCTCTTGGAAGACAAATTTCTCGTGGCTATTAAATTGGCCAGATGAATTTCAGAGTTACAGGCCCTTTCTTGCAAACTTCCTTACCTGATTTTCCACAAGGATGGATTTTCCTTAATGACTAATGCATATTTTCTTTTTAAGGTGGCATTTGAAGCAAATTTAAACAAATCAATCAACCTGACACTTTTTTTTTTAGATTCTCAAACAAGTGTAAATCTTCTTCTTCTTTTGGCTGCTCCCGTTAGGGGTCGCCACAGTAGATCATCTGTTTCCATTTATTCCTGTCCTTTGCATCCTGCTCTGTCACATCAGCCACCTGCATGTCCTCTCTCACCACAGCCATAAACCTTATCTTAGGCCTTCCTCTTTTCCGGTTACCTGGCAGCTTCATCCTTAGCATCTTTTTCCCAATATACTCTGCATCCCTCCTCAGCACATGTCCAAACCAACGTAATCTTGCCTCTCTGGCTTTGTCTCTAAACCTTCAACCTGGGCTGACCTCTAATATACTTATTCCTAATCCTATCCACCCTTGTCACACCCAGTGCAAATCTTAACATCTTTAACTGTGCCACGTCTAGCTCTGAATCCTGTCTTTTTGCCAATGCCACTGTCTCCAACCCATATAACATAGCTGGTCTCACTACCCTCTAGTAGACCTTCCCTTTCACTCTTACTGGTACACGTCTGTCACACATCACTCCTGACACTCTTCTCCACCCACTCCATCCTGCCTGTACTCTCTTTTTCACCTCTCTTCCACACTCACCATTACTCTGAACTGTTGATCCCAAGTATTTAAACTCATCCACCTTCGCCACCTCTACTTCCTGCATCCTCACCATTCCTCTATCCTCTCTCTCATTCACACATATACATTCTGTTTTAGTCCTGCTGGCCTTCATTCCGCTTCTCTCTAGAGCATATCTCCACCTCTCCAGGGTCTCCTCCACCTGTTCCCTACTCTCACTACAGATCACAATGTCATCTGCAAAGTCATAGTCCACGGGGACTCCTTTCTGATCTCATCTGTCAACCTGTCCATCACCATTGCAGATAAGAAAGGGCTCAGAGCTGATTCTTGATGTAATCCCACCTCCACCTTAAACACATCCGTCACTCCCACTGCAGACCTCACTGCTGTCACGCTACCCTCGTACATATCCTGTAATACTCTTACATACTTCTGTGACACTCCCATACAATACCACAACTCCTCTCTAGGCACCCTGTCATATGCTTTCTCTAAGTCCACAAAGGCACAATGCAACTCCTTCTGACCTTCTCTGTACTTCTGCATCCACAGTCTCAGAGCAAACATCGCATCTGTAATGCTCTTTCTTGGCATGAAACCATACTGCTGATCACTAGTCATCACCTCCCTTCTTAACCTAGCTTCCACTACTCTTTCCCATAACTTCATGCTGTGACTGATCAATTTAATCCCTCTGTAGTTACTACAGTTCTGCACATCACCCTTATTCTTAAAAATCGGTACCAAAACACTTTTTCTCCATTCCTCGGGCATCCTCTCACTTTCCAAGATTTCATTAAACAATCTAGCTAAAAACTCCACTGCCATTTCACCTAAACACCTCCATGTTTCCACAGGTATGTCATCTGGACCAACAGCCTTTCCATTCTTCATCCTCTTCAAAGCTATCCTTACTTCCTTCTTGCTAATCCACTGCACTTCATGATTCACTATCCGCACATCATCCAACCTTCTCTCCCTCTCATTGGCATTCATTCATCAGCCCCTCAAAGTACTCTTTCCATCTGCTCAACACATTCTCCTCACTTGTGAGTACGTTTCCCTCATTATCCTTTATCACCCTTACCTGCTGCACATCTTTACTAGCTCGGTCCCTCTGTCTAGCCAATCGGTACAGATCCTTTTCTCCCTCCTTAGTGTCCAACCTTTCATATAACTCAAACAAATGTAAATATATTCTGCATATGTTGGATGTTCAACCCCAATTCAGGTTTTACCTTCATAGAACGAAACACTTAAGGAAATCTGATCAATTGTTCATTGCCTTCTCTAGATCTAAATTGGGTAAAGCAGTTTCTAAGGGTACTCTCTTAAGATGGTTATCAGATTGTATTTCTTTTGTATACCCGAAAAAGGGTCAGTTCCTGCAATCGAAGCCCAAAGCTGATTTCACAAGAGCAATGGCCACTTCAACAGCCTTTAGGAACAGACTTCCTGTTGACGATATTTGTGCTGCTGAACCTGGTCTACAGTTCACACCTTTGTGTCTCATTGGAAATTGCATGTACAGTCTAGATCACGTTCCTATTTTAGTTCCACCATATCAGGAACGTTCTTCATTCATACCAGCCAGGTAAAAACAGCTTGGGAATCTGTCCCATGTGTTAAATTGGATGGAAATGGGCAACATTGGATATGAACGTTATGCCCTTACCATAACAACAGATCCGTGTTGTCTGTTTTTTTGTCCAGTTCAACCTCTCTCCCTCCAGCCCCCTTCCAAATGATCACCTGTTGGTTTCTGGTGCCCGAATGGATCTCGCTTGCACCCTGTCTGTGAACAGTCCTATCAGACTGTGATCCTCTCCTTGATATTTCATGTTAAGTTAGTAATTAATCTTGAGTGGGTTATTATTTTTATGAATTTTCAATTTGGTGGGGCAAACTCAGTCTGAGGTATTAAGCTGGAATTGAGGCAGTTATGGGTAGTGGAGGAGTCAGAGCCCTGGCTCCATGATGCTTCAGAGATGGTGCAGAGGTTGGATCTAATCAAATCTGACAACCCATGTGTTCAACTGGATGAAAATCAGACAACACGGATTTGTTTCTTATGCTAAGTACATAACTTTTGTTTTTATATGTCTTGTGGGTGTTTTGTGTCCTTTTGTCTTGCGTAGTGTTACTGTAAGGGAAAAGTTTTTTAGTAATGAAATGTGCAGGGTTAGGGGCAGGGGTTGGTTTAGGGTTAGTGTTAGCATACATGGGTAAGGTGGTGAAGGGGGGTTAACCCTAACCTTAAACGGACTCTTCCCCCTAACCATATCCCCATACACATTGCATTATTAAAACCCCTTTCCCTTAAAGTATACCTACAAAGTTAGCATTTGATCTTGATTTTGTAGTTGAGGTGCATGGTAATATTGTTTTTACTTGTCTGACTTTTATAGAGTTGTTAGATGTTTTGTGATTTGATATTAATTTTCAGTGTTTTGTGCATTTGATGTTTTACATATCTTGAGGTTTGATATTTTTGCTTTAAATATTTCATGACATATCTGCGCATCTATATATATATATGTGTGTGTGTGTGTGTGTGTGTATATGTGTATATATATATATATATATATATATATATATATATATGTATACACACACACACATGCATATGTGTGTGCATATTTAATTATTTAATGTATTTTTTTATTTTAATATATTTTATAATTTCCTGTTTTGTTAAGATCATCCAGTTGTGGTGTGGCCCATTAAATAATACTTCAGTAGAAGAAAATCTCCATGAAAACGTTTTTTTCTGTTATGCTACTTAATTTTTAATATTGAATTGTGTGTTACAGGCACTCTAGGAAGCATGTCCTGTCAAATAAGTATTTCCAAATTTCAGTGATTTAATCTGGAAAAGTGTTGTCAGATCTGTGTAGCAGAGCCACTAATCTAATACTATAATTAAATTGATGTCTACCAGTCTTTCATGCTCAGGCTTTTGAAGTGTTTTCTCTCGAGACATTGACTCATTTCTTTTCCATTTTTGTCTGCACTAGAGATAGGCAGCATTGTATGTATTTATGAGGACTGGAGCAAGTGTAATCACTTTTTCATTCTCATGTAGTATGTGTATGCATGTGTGTGTGTGTGTGTGTTTGTGTATGTATGTGTGTATATATATATATATATATATATATATATATATATATATATATATATATATGTATATATATATATATATATATATACACACACACACACACATACACACACACACACACACACACACACACACATACATATATATGTATATATATATATATATATATATATATATAGGAACCCTACATACTTACTGTTTTTGTAGGTTTGTCAATGTTAGGTTGGGTGCTGGGGGGGACATCAAGCTACACACTGAGATCTTGGAGTCTTTATGTTCAATCATAGACACCCAGGTTTACATCATAGTGGATACCTTAAAACCTGCACTACAAAATAAAATAATTAGTACTACAATGATAGCGTGAAGATTGGTTGAAGCTGCTTTTAAATGAGCTTTTTTATGTGTTGATGTGTTGAGGGAAGGATTTGGGGTTGCTTAGCGCTTACTGTTGTGTTTGTTCGCTTTTTAAAAAAACTTTTTATCCATAGAGCGGTGTCAAGCCAGTTTTTTCTGTTTTCTTTTTTATATATAAATACATGTATACACGTGTGTGTGTGACTGCTTATTTTTACTCTTCAACCCAGTCCCAATTTCTGTACAAAAATAAGCCTGCAGTGGAAAGAAAATGATGAAGTGTAAATGAACACCATAAACTGATGATTACTCTTTCAAGCCTGTTTACCAAACAGAGCTCTAAATTTCTTTAGTAAAACAGTTACACAAGTTAAGGATATGGCTCTCCGTATTACTGAACATGTAAAAAACAAATTTTGCTCTTGGCTGACCAAGATGTTAAGAGTTGTCATAAAGCAGAGAGATGGTGTATGGAAAAGTGGAAAGTGAGCATCAGACTGCCTAATTGCATGAAACAATTCAGACTTGCCATTAAGTCTCATAAGAAAGCCAAAGCCTCATTCCTTAGAAAAAAAAATAATTTCATGTTCGAATTCTAAAATTATCTGGAATGTAATAAATGGTATAAACTGTGCAGTCAGTACTAGACAGAATAAGAATATAATTGGCCTACCTGATAAACCATGTGACATAGCAAAACCAACCCAGAACATTTCCAAAGGTGATACTGCTCAGTGCCAGGAGTCTAAACAAGAAACTCTGCTCCCTGCAAGCTCTTCTCACCCTGGAGAATGTAGTTGCCTGTGTAGATACTGTGACGTGGTTTAAAGCCACAGAGAGCACGCTGGCAGTGCAGGGCTATAATATCTTCCACATATTTAGGTCAGCTGCTGCAAAGAATGGACAAAAGCCGGAGGTGTCTCACCTTACATTAAAAGTAATCCCACCTTATGGCTGTTCACGCAGTATGACACACTTGAGTTCCTCCACACACAACTCACCCTAAGAAAAATTCCATAACATCTCCTTGCGAGTTATAGGTCCCCCCTCCTATGCCCAGGAAATACATACCCCTTACTTACATGAACAAGAGACTCTCCATTCAACCTAGTGCCATAATCATGGGTTACTTCCATTCTTCAATTATCCCACTGTAGACTAGGAATCATACACAGCCTCAGACTTGCAGACTAAAACATTCTTGGACTTTGTCAACACTAATGCCCTAAACCAGCTAGTCTGCATGTCTACAACGGGCACAAACACCCTTGACGTAGTCCTGTTTAACAATGGGTAACATTGCACTCCCACAAATGTAACATTCTTAGTGGTCAGGTTGGACCGTAAAGCTGTCTTCTTTGAAATAAAAATAAAATATGGGACACCAGGTAACCTTTGTACTTTTAAGAATTCTTCCAAGGCTAACTTCCTACTTTCAGGTGACACCCTGGCAATATTTACCCCACCCAAACCCAAATAACACCACTGCCTATGAGGAGTCATTCACAAATACCCTGTACAATCATGTACAGTTATGTATAAAGCTGAAGCAAGATATCAATACCAACCCAGAATAAGCACAGGGCTAAGTCTAAAAACAAAGCACCCACATAGGTTGTATAACAAAGAGAAGAAAATCATAGTCCGAAATAGAAAGTGCAGTGCCTAACATGGTAAGAGCTCCCCATTAAACAACACTGGGACTAATTAAGTCTTCCAAAGCCAAAAGTAGCCTTCCAGGCTAAGGACAACCACAAGGCATTCTTCAGCTGTGTCCGAAACCTCCGTGGCAATACATAACAATGTGCCAAACTAATTATAAATGGAGTCACCTATACTGAGACAGAGGGTTTATCTGATCTATTGGCTGATAAATTCTGCACCAATTTTAACCACCCCGTCATGTCTTAAGAAATACCCCCATCCACAGCTTCCCAACTATTACTGGTGAACAGTTCCTCAATGTGCTCCTAAAAGCCAAAAACTGTGCACCAATGGTATGTAACATCTCATGATGCTTTCTTAATAGCATGAAGCATGAGCTTTTTAGGCCCACTAGAAGCACAATTCAGTTATAGCCTTCAAACAGGCTTCATGACAAGCTGGTGAAGGGATGCAACTGTTATCCCTTTGCACAAGGATAGACCATCCACAGAACTGGAGACCTACTTATTTGTATGCCTGACTAGTCTTGTAAGTAGGGCCATGGAAAGAGTAATCATGGACATGATAGTAACACAGGAAATCTTCAGACACTGGATCCAGCTCAGTTTAGTTTTGTCAGGGGCAGGTCACACTGGATCCAGCTCAGTTTAGTTTTGTCAGGGGCAGGTCACACTGGATCCAGCTCAGTTTAGTTTTTTGTAGGGGCAGGTCACACTGGATCCAGCTCAGTTTAGTTTTGTCAGGGGCAGGTCACACTGGATCCAGCTCAGTTTAGTTTTGTCAGGGGCAGGTCACACTGGATCCAGCTCAGTTTAGTTTTGTCAGGGGCAGGTCTTGCCACCTTAACCTGGTGGAATTCTTCAAAGTCAGCAAAGCGATGGATGGGAGCAAAACGGGGCATACTGCCTACCTTGACCTGGTCAAAGCATTCAACACAATACCCCACTCAGGCATTGTAGACAAGCTTATTATGAAACTGGATATAAACCCCTGCATCTGCTGCTGGATAGCCATCTTGCTCTCAAATAGGACACAAGTCAGTATAGGTGGATCTACCTCAACAAAAAGGCCAGTCACTGGCAGAATCCCTCAGGGTTCAGTGCTGAGGCTACTCCTTTTTGGCGTCTACTTCCCTGAAGTCAAGGCCAGTGTCAAAGGCCTTTAGCCGACCAAGTTCGCAGACATTTGCAAACTAGTCGCAGTCATAAAATCCCCCAAAAGCACAAACATTTTCCAAGAGGCCTGACACACATTAATAACTGGTGTCAGATTCATGGACTAAAACTCAATGCAAAAACATGCGTAATATTATCTTTTGGAAAGACCACCCTGGAAATTACTGCATTGATATTATGCCCCTAAGAGTCAACCATATAGTCAGGTGTTTAGGAATGTATGCAAACAGTGACTTGGCCTTTGACCACTATGTGTCTGCTGTACTAAGGAAATGATTCACTGTTGTCCAACGTATAAACAAGGGAATGGCATCTAGGTCCAAAGATGTCATTGTTTCATTGTACCTAGCCCTCATCAGGGCAATCACTGAGTATAATGCTTCCTTTGGTATGCACCTGACAAGGCGTATGCAACAACTGGAGAGGTTTAGAAAACATATGTGGACCACATCAAAGCATTGTCCTTGTACTCTGTAACTTACTGACTGCTGAGGGGCAGCCTTTGATGCATCTCTTACGGACTTGTTGCACATCTGCAAAGCAAATGCCATCTGAAACACCCAATCTAGGGAGCTGAAACTTGTTTGTAACATAAGTAAGACATGTTGCAGGTACTGGTATGTATCACTGAGACTACTCCTTCTCCCTTTGATTTTTAGATGATTTGTTTTCACAACGGACAGGAAATAATAGGAGCTTTTTGCGTTTTATGATTATTTGCAACAGTCAACAGAATTTTTATAGGTTCATAGGTTGGTACTAGGCTATCGGCCCTAGGGCCTATAAAATGTTACTGTAAGTTACTCTAAGGCTATGATAAGTTTCTTAGATGTCACAATTTGGAAGAATATCAGTGCAAAAAGGTATACATCAATTATTTATAGGAAACTTGTGTTTTCAAATAGGTATCAATTTTACCAACACGTGTCACCCATATCATCAGAAGAAAGGATTGGTGTAAGCTCAGATGATAAGGTTCTCTACACTTACAACTGATAACATATTTTAAAGGGAGTTAAATATCTTAGTTTCTTTCTAAGAACAAGGACTGTCATGAAGCAAGGAATAATGCCCTCCAGAGTGTGTGTTAATGTGTAATTAACGCCCGCCCAGGGGTGTTATGAGGCCCAACACCACAGGAGGAGGGCCTCTACATCCTTGGAAGGGTGTTAATTACACCTTAACAGATACCCTGGAGGGCATTATTGTGCTTAGAAAATGGTCTCTCTGTAAAATTCTTGTGTTTTATTTATTAATTTTAAGTACTCATGATATTTTTTATATATTTTTGATGTAAAATACCTGCGGTGGTGGTGCTGCGGTAGCGCTGTCGCCTCACAGTAAGACGCTGTCCGGTTCGATTCTCAGCTAGAGCGTCTTCTCATGGAGACATGCATGAATGGGCGTACCTTCGTTGAAGGTTGTGCGTCAGGCCTGGCAAGCCGGTATGTAAAAATCAACTGCCAATCATTAGCAGACCGGAGTTCCGCTGTGGCGACCCCTAACCGGGAAAAGCCGAAAGACACAAACAAACATATATTTTTGATGTAAAATATTTCCTCCGCCTAATGTTTTAAACTTGCATTTATAGTATGTGTTAATGGTGTTGCAGGAAGCATTTCACATCCAAAATATAAAACTTAAAAAAAATCTAGGTATTTATTTATTTTGTCCCTCACTCCTGAAACTTTGGTTTATTGCCAGTCATTGGAGACAAAAGTTACTAAATAATGACATACATTTGAGTTTGAGTTTTATTTCCTTCAGAAAATTCATGCTAACACAAATCCTGTTATTTAAGCAAGTTTGTAATTTTATAGGAGTAATAATTAAAATCTGTTCTTATTTTTGGACTTTTGCTCCCCTTTTATTTTAAGCTTTACCCAGATTTCTTCAGCTGAAGGGTCCAGAGGTACACAAACCTCTTTTCTGATGCCAGTGATAGATCTCACTTCACTCTCTCTCTCTCACACACACACACACACACACACACACACACACACACACACACACACACATACACATACATACACACACAAGTCTGCTTCAGAAATTTCATGCTAACAGAAATCATTTAAAATTTAGAGACTTTGTTCCGTGTATTTTAGGTTTATCCAGATACCTTGATCTAAGTGTATACCTCTCAACTGTACATATTTTTGCAGAATGCGCAGATTGTTGCCTCATATTTTCGGTCTTTTCCTCATAAAAATGTGTTTATTGACAAACCACTGGGATAATCTAAAGATTAAAGTCGGTAAATAATGACATGCATTTGAGTTTCAGATTTCATATCCTTCAAAAAATATGTACTAACACAAATAATGTAATTTTAGCAATTTTCTAAGTTCATAAGAGAATCTAAAACAATGAGTAACAAGGTCACGCAGAAAAAACAGTCAGTAAAAATTAAAAGAACAACCCAGCCAAGCTAGATTTTCCACTGTGTGATTCCTTAAAAACTCTTGTATTAGAGGTAACATGGGATATTTATTTATTTATTTATATTTGTTGACTGGGAGTGTCCGACTGGACGTAGGTCCATTTTCAGCGGAGGCCCGGGGAGAAAAGCTCCACAGTTAAAATAAACAGACAGTAGTTACATTGGATTACATAGCGATTAACAATTTACATAGCAATTACTTGCAACATATTTACAAATGAAGAACATAGTACATCAGTAGACAACTAGAATCTGTATCTGTGAAGTACGTAGCAGACATTAACAAATGTTATAATAAGAAGTTCCTGCTGTATAATAAGTACTAGGCTTATGAGCATCTGAGCTTGCTATAATCAAGGTAGTTAGTGGAGTGGAAAGAAAGGTAGTGGTTGGATGGGGTGGGTGATATTAGAGTGGGAGTTGCAAGAGCATAGCCAGTATGTTTTTAGGTGTGCTTTTAGTAAAGTTTTGAAGTGGGTGCATGATGGTACGGAGGTAATTGTGGGTGGGAGGGAGTTCCATAATTTGGCTATGGTGCAAGAGAATAGTGCTTCACCAGCAGAGTTATTGGCTTTAGTGATCTGCAAGTGATTTTTGTTGCTGGATCTTAGTGGTCTGGTGGTGTGATAGGGTTGGAGTAGATTCTGGAGGGATGGGACATTTAGTGGATGGTTTACTAGTTTGTGTGCGAGTGAGAGTTGATACCATTGAAGGAGGTGAGGGAGTTCAAGCCAGCCCAGTTCAGCAAGTGAGAGACAGTGGTGACTACGGTAGGATGCCCCTGTGGCGAATTTGGCGATTTTGTTGTAGCAAGTCTCGAGCTTGTTTAGATCACATTGCCTTAGGTTGGTATATATTGGAGAGGCATAAAGTAGGGTGGAGATAAGGTGGGAATCTGCTATTGAAATCTTTGCTGCTTTGGTGAGAAGTTGCTTATTTCTGTATAACGCTCCTAGTTTTTTGTGGACTTTTTTTATGGTCATGGATATGTGAATGTCAAATTTTAGTTTATTGTCTATTTCCACTTCTAGCAATTTGGTGTGTTCAGTTGAGTATAATGTGGTGTTGTCTTTTGCTGTGATGTTAAAGTGAGAGTTGGTTTGAGTATGTTTGGTGGGTTGGAAGATGAGTAGTTTAGTTTTGTTTGGGTTGAGTATTAATTGGGCATCAGATAACCAAGTTTCAACAGAGGAAAAGGCTTCCTGTGTGACTTTTTGCAGTTTGGGTAGGCACTGGCCTGAGCAGATGATGGTTGAGTCATCTGCGTATTGTATGAGTGTGCCATGTTTGGTGGCAGAGGCTAGATTATTGGTGAAAACAGAGAAGAGTAGGGGTCCAAGGATGGTTCCTTGGGGAACCCCTATGGAGACATGTAGTTGTCATATAGTTGTGATATAGGACATCAGGTGTTTCAGCTATATGGCAGTTCTGAATGCCCATGACTTTTTTTCCATTTGAAGTCTTCTTCTTTCAGCTTTTCCCAGTTAGGGGTCGCCACAGCGGAACTCTGGTCCGCTAATGATTGGCAGTAGATTATTTTTACGGGTGCCGAGGTACCAGCTTGACGCCCAACCTTCAATGAAGGCACGCCCATTCTACGCATGTCTTTCAAACGCCACTCGACCATGGGGAGGACATGCAGACTCCACACAGAAGGAGCTCCAGGTGAGAATCGAATGGGAGAACCGCTTGCTGTGAGAGCAACAACGCTACCACTGCACCACTGCGGCAAATTCAGGCCAGTAAAGCCAAGCAGCACTAGCTGTGGACATGCATGTTAAGAGCAATATTTAAAATGTGTCCCAATTTCTTAGAATTTGTCCCCCATTATGTCAGGCTTTGTCCTGATTTCTTGTGCTAATAGGTTGAGAACTGTCTGAGGTTGAGAGGTACGCAAAACTGCTGCTGCTGCCAGGGGTTCACTAGATTACTTTCACACTTTACTCTCTCATGTCTGTCTCACACACACAGTCTCTTCTGCTTTCGTGCATGCATTCATTCAGTCATGCATGCAAACAGAAACATAAACACACATACACTTTTTTCATAACACTCTCACACACATGCTTTATTTAAAATGTTTTTTTCTTTTACACTCGCTAAACAGCAAAAGCGCTGCTTAGTGAGTGTAAAATAATGGCTCGCTCACTCTCACTTTCACGGACACACACACACACACAAAATTAACTGTCTTCTTTCTTTTTTCACATTTTACACTCGCTAAACAGCAAAAGCACTGCTTAGAGTGTAAAATAATGACGGCCGTTAGCTTTTTCAGTCCAAACTCCAGAAGCTTCAGACTTGTTTTTCAGTGGGCATTACTTGTACATTAATTTCCTGCTGGAGAATGTTCGTTCTCCAATCAGGGTGCTAATGTACACTTCGCCTGTTCTCAAAGCTTTATTAATGAACTTGTCTTAGAGGTGAAGAATAATAGAATGAAGCCATGCAATCTATTTTACATACTGAGCAAGAATTAGTGGAAGATTGACTAGACCACTGATTTTAACTTTTTCACATACAGCAGGGGAAATGAAAAATAATATTAGGAAGAATTGATTAAATACTTTTTGGAGCCGATAAATGACCCCAAAACTGTAAGTTAGAACAGGAAGAGCAAAGTAATTTATAGGTTGGAATTTATTCCTAGATGTCAAAGCATTTCTCCATATTAGCTTTAGTCTACTAAAGCATTATTTACTGAGCTATATTCTCATTGGTTCATTTTTTTGTTGACCCTTCATCTATTCCAAAGTGTTTATGCATTCCCTTTATATCACATTCCTGTCCCAGGTTGATATTTTCCTGGTGTTGCAGTTTTCCTTTTATAACTGTCGCTTTTTTCACATTTATCAAGACCAAATGTCATTCTTATATCATTTGAGAACGTACCCACATGGACCCGATAACCAATCAAACAGAGTTGCTGGGTAATTTACAACAACGTCCCACTACTGAGATAAGCTAACAGTTACATATAAAGTATCTATACAGACATTAATAATTCCTTTTCTACTTGTCCCTTATAAAACCAATATGCTACTGTTACACACTGTAGCCATATTATTCTTGTCAGTAGCAGCTCATTTAACCTCCCACTATATCACACTAAAAGACACAATTCACATCCATCCTGCCCCAGTCCCTTACTCACAAAATAACAAACTGAATAACATCAGCATATCTGTCTCTGTCTTCGACACCACTTCCATACATCAAACTTCAGACACCCTATACACCTGTATAAAAAAAAAAAAAAAAAAAAAAAATATCCTTGTTTTCCCGCCTAGTCCAGTCTTCAGATTTTGCTGATCTCTGGGCTGTGTCATAGTTCCTGTGTTGTCCATATCCTTATTTGGATGGGAGGAAGCTTCTTTGTTCACCAGTGGGAGTGGGGAGCACTGAGCAGCCTATTTGTCCCTAAAGGAGTGGCTCCAGCCCAGCAATTTGTAGTTTATTGGCCGTTTTGGGCCATTTCCTAGCTCTTTCTAACCCCCTGCTATAAAGCCCGCTTTAGCTTGCTTTTGCACTTGTATACGACTCAGCACAGCTCCTCGTGGTGTCCTGCAGAGTTCTACAAGCAGCAGAGAGTGGAAGAGTGACTTTCCATTGATTTATAAGTATTTTTCTGGCTTTCTATTTTCGACTGCTGTATTTTGCCTAAAAAGCGAATTTTTATTACTAAACTAGCTCTGCAAGTTGATTCACTGTATTTCTGTTTGTTTCTAAACTGTTTTGCACTTTAAAAGTTTGTTTTTTGCTTAAATTAACTGGTAGGCTACACAAAGTTGCGCATAGCGCAGCATCGGGCAGCGCCAGTTAATCAAGTTTAAACTATTTCTGGCTCCGCTAAGTCTGCTCTTCAGTTTTTCCCTTAGAACTGCTGTACTTTCAATCTAAACAATCTATTCTCTATCTGAAAAGCCCAGCACTTGCTCCTAAAGCATTTTTACACAGGTAAAGCACTCTTAAACAAAAAAGCACTACATGCACCTAAAATCCCCTTGAGTACCCATTTCCCTATAGGTCCTTTCTGACTCAGTTACGCAGCAATCCCTTACACTATTCTAGCATGTCGAAGGGTCAGTTACTGGCATCCTCTCCAGTTCAGCTGGTAAATCTGGGAATCTTGAGGCAATGTTACAACTGCCTCATGTACACAGACAACCCTCTCCTCCTCCCAACAAATACAAATATATGTGAGAGATGCAACTATATAGCCAAACTGGAGGCTGAGCTCCCTCGACTCAGTACTGGCAAAACCAGTCAGGAGAAGAAGGTAACCACACACACCACAAACCCAGTCTCACATAGACCTATCACAACTACAAACCAAACACATAAACACACAAAAACATACTCGGAGGCTCTAATTAAAAATCTACCAAAACAACAGAGGCCTCCAAAGCAGACATCCAAGCAACCACTACCTCAAAACATAGCACATGCAACACATAGTTCACAAAGTCAGTGTGCCAAACAGTCACAGCCCTTAAGGCCAAACAACATGCCTGATACACTTGTAATAGGTGACTCCATAGTCAGACACACTGACGTCCCACTCACCAGACTGAACAAGGAAAAGGTTACAGTAAGCTGCCTGTCGGGCGCCAGAATCCGCCACATAACACAAGCACTCCGGTCACTCCAAAGCAAGTACAAATATGACTCAGTCATTGTCCATGCTGGTGTGAATGACCTGAGACGTATCTCCCTGGACTACATGAAAAGAGACATAGAGGAGCTCTCTGATTATGTAGCCCAGGCCGGTATGACCCTGACCCTGAGCAGTATCTTACCCTCACCAAGAATGATGCCACAGTACAAAGACAAAATGATCAGCTTTAACAATTGGCTCAATTACTGGTGTCATTCTAAGGGGATCCAATGTCTGTCTGCTTGGGATGACATGCTTGACAAGCCTCGCTGCTTCGCAAGGGATGGCTTGCACCTGTCACCCCTGGGCTTCCGGATATTGGTCAAGGCTCTTGCCACCCCCATAGTGCCTTTTTTAGGCAAGGCTCAAAAGACAAACCCACCTCCCTAGAAAACACAAGTGGAAAAAAACTAAGGGTAATTCTGCTCAACGCCAGAAGTCTAAACCTCAAGATGCACGCTCTTGAAGCCCTCCTCAATATGGAGAACATCGATGTTTGTGCAGTGACTGAAACCTGGTTCAAGGCTCCTGAGAGCACCCCAGCACTACCAGGTTATACCTCATATCATGCTTTTCGGCCTCAAAACTTGGACCGAACCACAAAAGGAGGGGGAGTATCCATATTCATCAAAGATACCCACACCTCCAGGTTAGTGGCAACGCACGAAGCATCGGAGACCATCTAGGTGCAACTAACCGTAGGCAAAACTGCCCTACAGTGTGTAGCATGCTACAGACCACCCTCTCAAACTCAGGAACCCCACTCAGCCTTCCTGAAGACACTGGAGAGTATGAATGTCTCTCCAAATACCATCATATTGGGAGACTTCAACTACCCAAACATAGACTGGGAGCATTACTCAAGCCCCAACACCCTAGCCCAAAGGTTCCTAGAATTCATAAACTCAAATGTGATGGAACAACTAGTCACCACTCCCACAAGAGGAGATAATATACTAGACCTGATCATCACAAACATGGGGACACAATGCTCCACACTGGAAGTATACCCCTCATTGGTGAGATCAGACCATAAATTAATCTCACTGGAAATCCACATCCTGCCCCCACCCCCAGCACAAAAGACCACAGTGAAGAATTTCTCAAAAGCTGACTTCACACTTCTTAAGACTGAAGTGGTATCCTTCAAGGCCCCTGGGCCAGTGGAAACCACAGCCCACACTGCTGAATCCTTTATAAACGCTTTCTACGGACACCTTCAAGAATGCATGGATCATGCAATCCCAAATAAAACCAAGACCCATTCCCCCAAAGGCAGGCGTCCTGTCTGGTGGACCCCAGCCATTAACAAGCTTTACAACAGGAGGAGGAAGCTACTACATGACAGAGCAAAATCCCCAAAAGGGAAGGCATCTCTGATCAGTACTAGCAAAAAACTACGATCACTCATAAAATCATCCAAGGCCAACTTTGAGAGAAAAATCGCAAAAGACACTAAAGACAATCACAAGGCCTTCTTTAGTTATGTTAGAAACCTGGGTGGAAACTCCCAGATATGCTCAGAGTTAGTCCAAAATGACAAAAAATGCACTGAACCCACAGCCATTGCCAACATACTGGCAGACAGGTTCAGTGCAAATCCCCCCTCCCCCCAAAGGAGAAATATCTATCCCAGCAGAGTGTAGCCTCCCTGACATCTCAGATGCCCAGGTGAGAGCCACCCTCTGCAAAGCTAAAAACACAGCATCAATGGGACCAGACGGTGCCCCGGGTTGCGTGCTACATGAACTCCAAGAGGAACTAAACCCGCACATAAGGCTGCTGTTTAATCTTAGCCTTACTACAGGATACGTACCCAAAGAATGGCGTACAGCAACAGTGGTCCCACTCCACAAAGGAGGTGCTTCTACGGACCCTGGAAATTACCACCCCATAAGCTTGATGAGCCTGGTCTGCAAAGCTATGGAAAGGATCATTATGGAACTCATAAACAAAGACATTGGGGACCTACAGACACCGGATCCTACCCAATTCGGTTTTGTCAAGGGCAGATCCTGCCTTTTGAACCTGATCGGCTTTTTTGAAAGTCACTAAGCCCATTGATGAGGGTTAGGCAGTTCACACAGCCTGCCTTGATCTTGCAAAAGCCTTTGACACAATACCCCACTCGGCCATCATAGACAAGCTCACCAGCTTAAATGTAAACCCATATGTCATAAGATGGGTTGCAAACTGGCTCAAGGACAGAACCCACAAGGTCAGAATTGCTGGAGCCATGTCAGACTCTAAGCCAGTCACAAGCGGTGTCCCACAGGGCTCGGTCCTGGGACCCCTCTTGTTCGGCATTTATTTTTCCGAGGTGCAAGCAAACATAGGAGGATTGTGGCTGACAAAGTTCGCAGATGACTGCAAACTGGGCGCCATAATTGATACCCCAGCGGACACAAGCATCCTTCAGAAAGGCCTCATAGAAACGGAAAACGGGTGCCAGAGCCATGGCCTTAAACTGAACGCCAAAAAATGTATAGTCATACCCTTTGGGAAAAACAAAGTACCCACAAATTACCACATAGATGGTAATCCATTAAGTATGGAAGAAGTAATCAGGGACCTAGGGACCCAAGTTGACAGTAACCTCTCATTTGACACTCACATTGCCAAGGTGGTTAGGAAGACCTTCTATATTACCCACCTTATCATGAAAGGATTCACATCTAGATCAAGAGAGGTCATTGTGCCCCTATACTCTTCCCTTATCAGGCCCATAATTGAGTACAATGCCCCATTTGGGATGTGCCTTACTTGACACTTGCAACAGTTAGAAAGACCCCAAAAGTACCTCACCAAGAGGATCAAGGGTCTCAAACATATGTCATATGCTGCCCGACTGAAGAAACTCCAGCTCTATTCAGTCGCATACCGCCTACTCAGAGGCGATCTATGCCTGACGTACAAGGCCATGTCCAATCTGAAATTCATGGACATGCTCCACCTCAGAAAATCCAAATCCACCAGAGCCACGAGAGTGAGAGATTTGAACCTCAACACAGAAATAAATAGGATGTGCTGGAGGGACAGATTCATAACCCAGAGGCTCCCTACACTCTGGAACAGAATCCCAGTCCATGTTAGGCAGAGCCCCTCACTGACTCTCTTCAAGAGAAATCTTGACGAGTGGATGGGAGATCGTAGGTTTACCCCGGGGGTCATCTCTGTGTCACTACTAGACAGAGGCACAGTAAACTAAACCCTAAGTGGGCATAGTATTCTCATTCCAAGGGGTGGCGAAAGCCACACACACTCTGGCTAGGCTTATAAATGCCCTAGGGCAGATAGCCTAGTATGAACCTATGAAACCTATGAACCTATGAACCCTACTCCCTCAAGATCATACTCCCCAAATATCCATGAAATATTATAGCTACATAATTACAATGCAAAATACCTAACCAGTATAGCAGCTAATCTAACCCTCAGTGGAGACATCCACCCAAACCCTGGACCAAATAATACAATAACCAATATACCCCACCAACTACAGTCGCTCGTTTAACTTAATAAACCATCTCAATAAACCAACTGACCTCTTACTGTTAAACATAAATAGAAGCATTTCAAATAAAATCCAAGACCTACATGCCAGTCTTTCTGTCTATACACCTGGCATTAATAACGGAGACCTGGCTAAAACCAGAAACTAGGGATGATGAATTTCTTGCCCCTGGTTATAACATTCTTAGGGCAGACAGAAAGGGTAAAAGAAGAGGAGGTATAGCCATACTATTTAAAAACAACCTTAGTTTACAAGCCATTAATCACAATGCCCCCAACTTTGACAATGTTGAAATGATTTATACAAAACTAAAAAGAAATTCTAATAAATATATAAACATAATTAGAACCTATATACCACCTGGAAACAATCTCCCCACTTTGGAAATTGTATTATTACACTGGGTCTCAAAAACCATGCCCCAAGATACACTAATCATTGTCTATTTTAACATAGAGTGGTCATGCTGTAACTCTCAAACCCCACCAATCACGTTAATCTTGATGGCTTCTCCCAAATTATTTATACACCAACCAGAGTTGCCATCACACAGACACTGCATCCTCGACTGGATCCTAGCAAATAGATCTTCACTATCCTTTCACTCTGTTTGCCTCCCAGATAAGCCTCAGTGACCATCTTCCAACCTTTCTACTCAGACAGCGAATTAACCCAACTAAACTGCCTTCCTACCAACAAATAAGGAGCATCCATGCACTGTCCAGAACTGTAAGAATTAAATGCAGCCATGCCACATGCGTAAGTAAATAAATCAAGGTACTACAAATATCAAGAGAAAAAGCCTGGGCACAGTACCAAAATACCAAAAATGAAGCTGCCAGGCAGACTTACTGTGAGCTCAGAAATAAGGCAAAAAGACATTAAAGTAGACAAGACTAAGTACTGTTATAACATCCAAACTATGCATTACAACAATCCACAAAAGTTCTGGTCAGCTATCAATAAGATTCTCCTACTAGAAAATGCTAGCACCCCCCCCCCCCCAGCCACTACCTCCAATACTGACAACATAGCCCCCCAGTTTAATAAATACTTTACTAAAATAATTTTAGCTCTTTCAAATAACTGTAGCATGACTCACCCTCTGGACCTTCTTATATTTAATAAAAACAATAACACTTTTTCCCTTCAACCCCTCTCAACAGACATGATAAAAAACTGCTCAAAAAACTTAAACCCACCACCGAAACAGCCGACAAACTACCAGCAGATTATCTTAAAGTTGCTGCAGACATAATCGCCTATCCTTTATTCGTACTTATTAAGATATCCATCTTTGAACACCAAGTTCCTAATTTATGGAAAATGTCCCATATTATCCCATTACATAAAGGAGGTACATCAACAGACTTGTCTAATTATTGGCCAGTAGCCATACTGTCTTCCCTGTCTAAAATTCTTGAGAGATGTATACATACACAAATCATACAGTATCTGCTAACAAACTACTATCAAACACTCGGTATGGATTCCGCCCCTACCACAGCACTACCACTGCTTTAATGTCCTTCACTAATACTGTTAATGTTTATAGGAACAATGGAAAATTTGTCTCGTCTATATTTCTTGACCTTTCAAAAGCCTTTGATATGGTCTTGTATAACAAACTGATCAATGTAGTACCTGACCTGAATCTTAAGTTCAGTTACTTTTGCATGGTTCCAGGACTACGTAACCAAGTAACAACAAGCTGTGCAATGGCAGCAAAACCTCTCTTCTGTTCTGTCTGTTACCGTAGGAGTACATCAAGGATCAATCCTGGTTCCCTACCGTTTTCACTGTTTACTAAGAAACCACACCGCAATACAGCATGTTTCTGTCATTCAGTACGCTGGCAGTTCTACATTGATATGTACAGCTTCATTTCTTCAACTACAACTAATAACACAAGACTTTTTCAAAGGTGGAGACATGGCTATCTAATTCTCAGCTAATTCTAAACCCTAAGAAAACTAAACTCGTGATTTTTCAACCCCCAGGGCACACTTTGCCACCCCCCACTTTCAATATTCTGTCTTTAAACAACACCATAATCTCACCGGTGACCCACACTGTTATTGGGAGTAGTTCTCAATAGCAACTTAAGATATGATATTCATATTGCACAAAAAATAAAAAAGTGCACAAAAAAACAGGGCACCCTATATAGAAACAAACAATATCTCCCCAAAAATACAAAAGCAACTATTGCGCCAACACATTTCATTTCAGCTCATCTGCATGCCTCACAAATTCTCACCAACCTAAGGAAATCAGACTTTGCTAAACTAGAATCATGTTATAACAAAATTGCCAGGTTTGCCACAGACTGTCCATTTAGGTCGCACTACTGCATAGCATTCAAGAAACTTAACTGGTTAGAACTTCTCCAGCTTCTACTCTATAACCAACTCATCACAGCCCATAAAATTCTAAACCACCCAGAGAAGACCCATTCCCTCCAAAATCTCCTACTGTCTTACTCTGGTAACTGCAATCTACGATCAAGAAATAAAACTATTGACAACAGTCAACAATGCTGCAGGTGACTCCATCTACTTTAATTATATGGACAAAAACTGGAATAAAATCCCTTCTGACATGAACTACTACTAACCTATTCCACTTTAAAAAGATATTTAAAGCACACCTATTTAATAGCTATCCGCTATTAAATAGGTGTGCTGCGGTAGCGTTGTTGCCTCGCAGTAAGACGCTGTCCGGTTCGATTCTCAGCTAGAGCGTCTTCTGCGTGGAGACATGCATGAATGGGCATACCTTTGTTGAAGGTTGTGTGTCAGGGCTGGTAACTCGGCACGTAAAACTCAACTACCAATCATTAGCGGACCGGAGTTCCGCTGTGGCGACCCCTAACCGGGAAAAGCCAAAAAGACACAACAACAGCCTATTTAATAGCTTGGGTATGATCGTGCAATACCCCTGGATAAACAGCAGCTGTCACCCAAAACCCAAACAAAATATTTTATCTGCAGTATTTCCTGCGTTTACAAGAACTGAATGTAAACTTCCTCAGTTTACAAATTATGTATGTACCTCACTCACCTAGTGACCTGTAACTCTTATATATGCTATCTGACTAATTACTATACGTAACTATGAGTACTGTGTACATATGTTGTATATACTTATGAAATCTCTTACATTAGTACTGCTCTGTAATTCTGTGCATTTTGCTACTTTTCGTATATATGTAAATGTTTACGCTTTAGTACTGCTTTTAATTGTGTGCATATTGCTGTTTTTCTTATATATGTAAATGTTTTCCATTACATGGAGCTTTTCTCCCCGGGCCACAGCTGAAAAAGGAATAGTGTCCAGTTGGACTTTCCCAGTAAACAAATGTAAATTAACAAATAAAAAAATAATATTAACCATTTGTAGTTGTGCTTTCAAAGCCAGGTCTATTGAACTCTACAAATGTTACGGTATTCCAAACTGTTGGGTTATCTTGCCAGATAATCTGGATGTCTGGCCGGAGTACCAAAGCCAAAAACTTCCTTAGAGACATATGTCTGATATATGACCTAAGCCAGTAGGTTTAAGGGTATATAAGTAGACGTATGAGTGTAAAACCTCACTGCCAATCTGAACACGGGTCTCGCATCTGTTGGTCTGTTCTACGCATAATCATTGGTGTAGTTGGCCTTCAGTGCTTCTTATAAGTGTCCTGTTGGGGAACCTTCCTTGTTTTTCTGTAGTATCATTGGTGTTTAGTACTCTGTTAGATGTCAGCTAGGTGGGGAAACTGTGATTGTGGTAAGCAGATTCCATACAAAGATCTCCACTCCAAGTGTCTCTTCTGTTTAGGCACAGAGCATGACTATAAGAATTGTACTGTTTATCAGTCCTTCATACCAAAACCTCTTATGGATGTGACTTTCATCCTTCACAACTTACTTGGAAACCCAGTGCCTTAAGTGCTTTGCCCAAATTGAGATAGTGGAACTTTCTACCCCTGATGTCCTACCCATCCCAAAACGACACTTAGGTGGCCTAGGCCTGACCTTATGTCTGCCCAGTTATACTCAGATGTACCCGATTAACCAGTAATATGCTGACTGCCTTCTCAGATGCCTGCTACTGCGATCCTGCCATAGGTCCGCATGGTGTCTGAGGTACGCGCATCCAAAACAACTGATGCTACTGACACTGGTGAGAAAGAGGAGCCCTGTATAATCATTTGTGAAGTACCCAGCAGTATTCCACAAATTTTAGTTTGAGGGGAAATACCGGGGTCTCTTGTCTGAGGTATGTCAGGGGTTGGACCATCCTGTGTTGTGAAAGCAGACTTCACATCTAAAAAGAGCAAACAGAAAACCAAAAATGTTTCCTTTTCTTCGATGGGCACAGAAAAGGAGTAGATGGACATCTCCCAGGGCTTGTTTAAGGCCATAATGGCACTCAAGCCACCATATTTGCATCTTCTGCAGTCCCTTAAAAGAAACGTTTAGAATCATCTTGTGAGGACAGTGAGGTTCAGTCAGATATATTCTTTGGCCCACTCTTCTCAGATCCACTCTTCTCAGATCCACTCTCTCCAGGCCAAGTGGCCTGTGATGATGAAGACTGTCTCTCCCCTAATTCCTCTGTAGAGGAAGCTTCATTTGGGAAACTCTCTCTAACATGATGAAACACTTTGAATGAGAATCTAAACAGACTTCTGATGTGCAAAAAGATATTATCTTTTATAGGTGGAGCCCCTGCTGTCATTCACTGTATTTTGGAGGCCTTTCTCAATGCCTTTGCATCTACTTCCACCGTTCCCAACTCTCAGCCACCAGCATCTAAAAGGCCTGATAGAGTTCACAATGTGCCTGAAGATTTAAAGCTTTTGTACAATAATATTTTTTGTCAGATCCTTCTGTGTTTTCCATGGCTATGGACAAGTCTTCTAAACGCCTACCTGCCACTAATGTCCTTTCCTCGAATAAAGGCAGGAAAGCAAGGGATGGACTAGGAAAGAAGGTATACTTCTCTTCCACTCCTGCATTCAGAGCCCTAAACTATCAGACCCAAATGACTAATTATTTGCTGTTTATTTTGGGGAATTTAAATAAAGCTTTTGCTTCTATGGAAAGGCTATGCTGTAAGCAGCAGGCTATGTCTGTAGTGGCTCAGGTGTCACAGGTGGCTTGGCATAGTAACAGATGCAGCTATGACACAGTTGAGGCTTTTTCCAGAGCAGCTACTGCAGATTTTGGTATCAGAAGGCATGCATGGCTAAGCTCTCGGCACCTTCCTAAGGACATTAAAGTCATCTCTCTCTTCTCTTCCCTCATTAGGCCAGTCATTGAGTATAATGCCCCATTTGGCATGTTCCTCACTAGACACATACAACAGCTGGAAAGGCCACAGAAGTACCACACGAAGAGGATCCTAGGCCCTAAACACGTCAAACATGGATAGACTCAAAAAACTCCAGCTATTCTCTGTCTTATATCGTCTGCTAAGAGGTGATCTCTTGTTGACTTACAAAGCTATGCCTGACCCAGCTCGGTTAGAAATGCTGCGTCTAAAGAAATCCAAATCCCTCCCCACCACATGCTACAGAGATCTCAACCTCATTACCACAATCAACAGAGCATGAGGGACAGGTTCATAACCCAGACACTGCCCATACTCTGGAATAGACTTCTCATACATGTCAAGCAGAGCATCTCACTGGCCCTCTTCATGAGAAATCTTGATGAGTGGATGGGAAACAGAAAGTTCACCCCGGGGATCACTGCAGTGCCTCTACTTTATAGAGACACTGGGAACTAATGTCGGGCAGCATGATGCCAGGGCACTTCTATGGGCTAGGCTTGTAAGGGCTATTAGCCTAGCACACACCTATGAACCTATAAGTGGTAGATTCTTCTTTGAATAGGGATCTTTTTATTTGACCCTAATACAGCCAGCTTGTTTAAGACCTTATGAGAAGAGGAGAAAATAAAGAAGGATCGCAGACACATTTTTGATTCTTTGGTTCCCAGATACCAGAGAAACTACCTGGTAAAGCCTGCATCCTTTGCCAGCAGGGAGTCTAGGTCCACTCATAAGGCCAAGAAAATGCCTAGGAAAAGATTTCAAGACAAACTAGATAGGTATTCTAAATCTGGGTGGCCTCCCTACCTAGACAAGTCAGCGTGACTACCCTTTTTTTTGCTCCATGCCTTGGTCCTTCGCTTCCCCTGTCCAAAAGACTCGCCTCATCTGAAGAAAATTGGAAGCTCATTACCACAGACAAATGGATCCTCTCCACTATTCAGTGTGGTTATAGAATGAGTTGGAAGAAAGCCCTCCATTTAAGGGCATATACTTCCTGTACTTCTCAGTCAGATGAAGTTTCTTTCTGCCATTGTTCAAACCTTACTAGACCAAGGCACACTAGAACTCGTGCCTCAAAAGTATTTGGGGAAAAGGTTCTATTCAAGACCTATACTTGTTCCAAGAAAAGAAGTAGAATAGAGAAAAGAACAGAATGGAGATTTATGCTGGATCTGTCTATTCTCATCACTTTTCTTAAGGTCCATCACTCATGATGCTATCCCTCCAAGCTCTTCTGCAATTTTTACTTCTGCAAGCTTTTATAGTGTTCTTGAATCTAAAGGATGTCTACCTCTACATTCTGGTCCACCCTTCCTTTGAGAAATTTCTGAGGTTTTCAGCTCGCTCATCCCATTTTCAGTTCTGTGCTTTGCCTGTTGGATTTTCTACAGCCCCCAGGATTTTCATAAAGAGCCTGACTTCAGTCTTGGCCTTCTGCAGGACTCTGGAAATTCAGATATTTCCATACTTAGACAATCTGTTAATACTGGCACCCTTTCCACAGACCTTTTTACTTCATCTCAGTTTCATCATGTCCTTACTCCAAAGACTGGGGTTAGCTATCAGCATTAAGAAATCCATACTGGAATCAACTCAACAAACTCATGCAGGCTTTCCCACTTGTTAAAAAGGTGCATAGTATCTCCAGTTACTTTCAGTCTCTTCTACCCCTTCATACCTGCACTGCAAGAAACATCCTCAGGGCACTGGGATTCATGGCTGCAACCATACCCATGATCCCCTTTGCCAGGCTGCATATTAGAAAGATCTAGTGGTGCCTGAAGTTCATCTGGTCCCAGCATTCAAATCCTCTGGACACTCAGATTCTCTTCTCCCCTGCTTAAAGAATGAAATCAAGTGGTGGATATCGCACGCAAGCCTGAAACGAGGGGGCTTGGATGAGCTCCCCAAGAGTTCAGGGGCAATCAACCTGAAGGAGATGCAGGCACTAATTCAGTGCATGCAGATCTGCCACTCCTGTGCCCCAGGACCACTCAGAATTTTCACAAACAATGCCACAGTCATGTCAAAGTCAAAGTAAACTTTATTGATATTTAGAACTACACATGTGTAGCCTAAACGAAATTTCATGCATCGTCTAAATTCTTGAGATTACAAAGGAAAGTGAAACAACACATACAAATAAGAGTAATAAACATAATTAACAAATGCAGTAATGTTCCCAATACATGAAAGAAAGAGCAGAGACATTTACCAACACTCATATACAAAAAGAATACCTTCCCGAGTTAAATTAACTACCATATTTAAAGTAATACAAAACACACTACAGCTTGAAATGCCTAAGTTATTTTGTAATATTGCACTTGAGTGAGTAAAATAATACTGACTGTGGATATAATAAATATTGGAAGAACCCAAAACCAGTGATGGAATATATGTAAGTATATATTGCACAAATAAATAAAAATTGACATATTATTTGTCCAGACCCCTGGGACTAGTGCCCGAGTTCAAAAGTGTAATCACTGTAGGGTAGAAACTGTTATTGAATGTTGTAGTCCTGCAGCAGATGCTGCAATATCTCCTGCCCAATGCCAGATGCTTAAACAGTCTATGCACAGGATGCATGTTGTCCTGTATTATTTTGGCGCCCTTTCAGATGCTTCTTGCAGAATAAAGATGTTATATCGATGGAAAACTGGAACTTGTTACCTTCTCTGCAACCCTCACCACTCTTTGTATGCCTTCCCTTCTGTAACTGTGCAGCTTCCAAACCAGACTGTGAAGTTGCAGGTGAGGATGCTCTCTATTGCATCTCTATAGAAGGCAGAGAGAATGAGGAAGACGCTTAGTTTTTTCAGCCTTCTTAAAAAGCAGAGGTGTTGGTGCACTTTCCTGACCAGTTGTCTGGTGTTTCCTGACCACAAGAGATCCTCTGATATGTGTACGTCCAGGAATTTCATACTCTTAACCCTCTCCACACTCTCACCATTGATCCTGAGCACTGGGTGGTTTGTTCTATTTTTCTTGAACTGAATTAGTGTCTGCATCTCCTTCAGGTTGATTGCCCCTGAACTCTTGGGGAGCTCATCCAAGCCCCCTCGTTTCAGGCATACGTTTAAGGATAACCTCTTTGGTCTTGCTTACATTCAGGTCAAGGTTGTTCCCCTCACACCAACCAAACAGAGATGCCACCTCCTCTCTGTACGTCCTTTCATCCTTCTTTGTGATGAGCCCCATGACTGTGGTGTCATCAGCAAACTTGATGATATGAACTTGATGATATGGTTGGGCTTGTGCTTGGCATAGCAATCATGGGTCAGGATGGTGAATAACAGTGGGGTGAGAACACATCCCTGTGGAACCCCGGTGTTAATCATGATGCACTTTCATGTGTTCTTACCTGAACGCAACCTTTTGTCTCTCAATCAGGAAGTCCAGGATCCAGTTACAGAGATGTTTACCGATTCCTAAATGTACACGTTTTTCTATCCGCTGCATTGGTACCACCATATTAAATCCAGAGCTGAAGTCTGTGAACAGCATCCGCGCATAGTTGTCTTTACCCTCTAAATGGTCAAGGGATATGTGAAGTGCTACTGATATGGCAACAGCCGTGGATCGGTTAGCTCTGTACGCAAACTGCAGAGGGTCAAAATCAGGAAGTAGGCATGATGAAAGATGCTTTTTGATAAGCTGCTCAAAACATTTCATAATAGTGCATTTCAGTGCACCTGGTCTGTAGTAATTAGGGCGAGAGGGAGGGGTTTTCTTAGGTAGTGGGTTGATGTTAGTTTCCTTGTAGCATGAGGGTACTTTAACCATGGCAATAGAGGTGTTAAATATTTCCTTGAGCACTGTGCGTAGTTGATCAGCACAGCTTTTTAACACTTTGCCCAATATGTTGTCTGGGCCAGCAGCTTTCCTGGGGTTCACTCTCCGTAGCTCTCTTCTTACCTCCTGTGTGCTGAGGCTGAGTACTACATCTTTCTCTTCAATAGGTAGCTTTAGTGCAAACCTGTTGTTTTCTTTCCTCAAATCTACCAAAGTAGATTTTTAAACTGTCCAGGAATTCGATGCTGTCCTCACACTTTGCTGACCTGATTTTGTAGTCGGTGATATCCTGTGTGCCTTGCCATAGTCTCCTTGCATCCTTCATATATTCAAAATGACTCTGTATCTTCCTGCCGTTCTCCCTCTTAGCCTCCTTTATAACCCCTCCTAAGATTACCTCTTGCTACACTTAGGGTGGCTGTGTCCTTAGCTTTGTAAGCTGTGTTTCTTTCCTTCAGAAGCTCATATACCATAGGGGTGAGCCATGGCTTCTGGTTAGCTCTAATAGTGCTACTCTTGATATTTGTTACATCAATGCAGTTTGAAATGTATGCCATCACTACCTCAGTGTATCCATCAATCTTCAGATGCTGATTCAGTATGGCTGCCTCCTTGAATATATGCCAGTTGGTTCTTTCAAAGCAGTCTTGGAGGGCCTCCATAGCCCCCTTGGGCCATACACTGATTTGTTTCTTTGTGGGTTTCTCTCTAACCAGTGCAGGTTTGTAAGCTGGCGATAGCAAGATGGTACAATGGTCAGAGTTTCCCATTTGTGTAAGTTGCACTGCCTTATAAGCTTTCTTTAATTTTTTTGTAAATCTTGTCCAGAATATTATCACCCCTTGTAGGAACGCCCACATACTGATGGTAGTGTGGGAGTACTTCTTTCAGATCTGCTTTATTAAAGTCACCAGCTGCCACGTGTACAAAGTCAGGATATTTTCTGTGCTGCTCACCCATGTGATTGCATAGTTTATTTAGAGTCTCAGTGGTATTAGCACTAGGTGGGATATACACAGGGTTGCCATTCATCCCTATTTGAGTGGCACTGTCGTGAGATCAGCAGCCCATTCCTGAGTCCCTCACTGCCAGTTAAAATCCCAGTGAAACAACCTTTGCTTTGCGATTTATTATTGGCCCATATGCCAGTATATGAGCCAATTATAAATCGCAAAGCAGAGCCACTTCTGTTCAATGCGGAACAGCGAACAGTAGAAAAGCATAGTACTAGTAATCCTTGGCAAAGCTAGATGAGTGTCTGAGCTCCCAATCCCTGATAACATCTCCTCCCTTCCATATTTTCCATAAGGACAGGGTGTCTTTGAGAGCCAACCCCTCCTTTATACCTAAAGTGGTAAATGTGCTATCCCTCAGTCAGGTCATTAATCTCCCTACTTTCTTGCCTAATCCACAGAAGAAGGAAGAAAGAATCCTGCACTCACTGGATGTGCATAGGCAGCTCAGGTTTTAACTTGGAGAAGACAAAGTCAGTCCACAAGACTAACCAGCTGTTAAATTAATTGTCTCTAGTACACACAGAAACTGGAGTTGATATCCGCGGTGGTGCAGCAGTAGCATTGTTGCCTCACAGCAAGAGGTTCTCCTATTCGATTCTTGGCTGGAGTGTGGGGAGTGCCTTCTGTGTGGAGTCTGCATGTCCCCCCCCTGTTGGGTGGGCATTCGAAAGACATGCGTAAATGGGCATGCCTTCGTTGAAGGTTGGACATCAAGCTGGCACCTAAGCGTTCGTGAAAATCTACTGCCAATCATTAGCGGACCAGAGTTCCGCTGTAGCGGCCCCTAACTGGGAAAAGCCAAAAGACAACAACAACATACATAAAAACTGGAATATTTTTAAGATAGATTAAACGATTTTAGCTAAAGTATGTAAAAATCCAATAATGGTTTATAGGAAAGATTGTTCATTAAATAATTTGTTGGAGAAAAATAAGACTACGATCTGTAGCACTTTTTTAATTGATTTACCAAGGCAGGCATGTTTAGATGTGGCTGCTGTGGCCAATGTCTTTTTGTTAACAAAACTGATCATTTTATTATTAGGGGTATTAGGTTTGAGATTAAAGGACATTTTACTTGTTCTAAACAGGTGATGTATTTAGCTGGGTGTGAAGTTTGCCTGGCTTTTTATATAAGAAAAATGTCTAGGAAGTTTAAAGAAAGAATTTATGAACACCTATTAGATATCAAGAAATGCAAATCTGGGAGGCGTGGCTAGCATGGTCATGGTGTAGCAGCAGATTTCACAAGCTTCACTAAGGAAAATATATCTTCACTGGAAATTTGTTTCATATCAAGAAAAAGTGGATTTATTTTTGCAGAATTTGATAGTATTCAACATTCTCTTCAGGAATATCTACGTATAAATAAATCGAAATTGGTTATAATTTCCAGTCAAAACCTTCATCTGAACAAATATTTCACTTCTTGGAGATTTTCAACATGAGTTATACTAAGGCAAACAACCAGGACTCCAGTATAAAAAAGGAACTACAGACTTTAATAACAACTATTCAAGACCTCACAACTAAGATTGATATAATCGACTGTAAAATAGACAACTTTAAAGAAAAAGCTACCAAGCAGATGGATGTGCTTCATGAGGATCTAAAACAGCAAAAAATTCAAATTACTAGTATTGAGGAATCATTAACAGACTTTGATGGAAGATTGTTAGAAAATGAAAACAACATAGAATTTTTGCTTAAACAAAATACATTACAACATAAACTGGATGATGTAGAGAATAGATCACACCAGAATAATATAAGGATTTTTGGTCTTCAGGAAAATATAGAAGGGAACAGTATGTCAAGTTTTCTTAACTCGTGGCTGCCAAAATTTCTAGATTTACCAGAGGCTTTATCTTTCGGTATAGAGAGAGCACATTGGTCTCTCACACCAGGAAACAGTACCAACAGGAAACAACCTAGATTTGTCATAGTAAAATTCCTATCATCTTCAGATAAAGACTTAATTCTAAAAACAGCCTGGTCAAAATCACCTTTAAAATACAATGACTCTCATTCACTTCGATAATGACTATTCAACAATGGTAATTACCAAAAGAAAGTTTTTTTTACCTCTAATTAAAGAACTGAAAAAGGTACAGATTAAGACTCACCTCTTGTTTCCAGCAAGGCTGAAGATTTTTCTTCTTGATGGACCTTCATTGTTTGAAGATCTTGATTCTGCTGTGACATATGTTAAAAACCCCAAATTACTGGAAGAAATAGAAGAGATGGAGTGGCCTAACCCCTCTTAAAAGAATGGCTCCTAAAACTACATGGAAATCTACTGAAAAACAAAAGAGACTAAAGAATAAATGAGAAATACAGACTATTTATAAAACAAGCTATTATTGTGGACTATGCTTTTATTAACACGTCTGTTTTGATAAGTTATAAATACAAGGTAAGATCTACACTGCTTTTCATGTGTTGCATATATATATATATATATATATATATATATATAATGTTCCATTCTTAATTTGATTTGGTGTAATATAACATACGTAATCTACCAGCAATGTATTTATAATTAACACTTTAAGTATTCATTTTATATAAGTAAGCATACCATATAAAATGCATTACCTCAGTTTCTGCTTCATAGTATAGGAGACTACTTAGCTGTATATTACACTCTAATTTCACATAGCTGTAATATATACAGTTATAAATATTTAATATTCTATGTAAGATAAAATGAAGGGATACATTGGCAACTATAAAGTAAAGAAAAATGGAGGGTAGGGAAGGAAAAGAAAAAAAGTATATATATATATATATATATATATATATATATATATATATATATATATACATACATACATATAATTTCCTGTATAGATAGCATATTATACATAAGTCTCTCTAAACTCAAAGTAATAAGAATGCATAACATATTCAAAGCCTTCTTCTGTCTTCTAATTGCACTTTATTTAAGTCATAGAGAATAGCATATTCATATAACGGTTTCCATCTTACTTCTAATCATACAGTACTGGTCAGCACTGAGCATAAACTGTGTTACAACCTCAAGAATTTACAATGTAATTATTAAATATGTACATGATATACATTTGTTCAAGATAGGTAAATGTTGGGAAGGTAGTGAAGTATCTGTGGGTTTAAATGCCAATGCATACATTAGCTCTGAGAGGCTGGGAGATGTTATATGTGTTTGTATTACAAGGCTTATTATTTATATATTAATCTAAACTCTAGGGAATATATATAGTTAAAAATAAACATAGTGCTTTTAAATGACAAAATAGAGCAGTAGGAAAAGTTATAACAATACGTTCATGCTTTGTTTGAAAACTTTTTTTTTATGACAGTTTTGCAGTTTCTAGTATGGGAAACAGATATATGCTGATTCACATGTATAAAAACTTTTTTTTACTGAAATTCAGCTGTTTCCCACTGAAAAAATAAGGGAGACAACTTTGAACATTCTCCTTACCTCGTGCAGTGCTCTCACGAGCTAATTATTCATTTTGAAAACTTTCTACAGTTTGTGGAATCATTTCTTCTCTCTCTGAACTCCCTCAACGATGTGAAGTAGCTGGATGATGTCATCACCGTGTGATGAACATTTCCAGGAAGTGCAGAACTGTATTTTGATTGTAACTTGGTTTAACGGTCTTTTTTGTTTTAAATCAACTGTGATTTACTTAAAATTTATTTATTTATTTATTTTATTTTACATGTGTTGACCGGGCTAGTCTAGCTGGATATATGTCCATTTTCAGTAGAGGCCCGGGGAGAAAAGCTCCAAGCAATGGCAGAGACAAAATACAATATATAGTAATAATTCCAAGAAAGACAGTATATAGTTTATAATTGAGTTTCAGTTAGACTTGAACAGAGCAGTATAGTAGGATATGCTAAAAACAAATACATATAGCAAGCATTTGAGAGATAGCAATCAATAGAAATAATTAAAAATGTATTCTTTCATTACCACAGGAACACATAGAGCAGTAGAGCAGAGGAGTATAGAGGGCGCAGGAAGGGGAAAGAGGTGTCATTCAGGATTAGAGCAGAGACAAAGCCAGTGAGTTTTAAGGTATTCTTTGAGTAGCTTTTTGAAAAGAAGAGTGGAAGTAAGGGTGGTAAGTTCATTAGGAAGCTGGTTCCAAATTTTTCTGCTGTGTTGGAAAAAAGTGAGTCCCCTGCTTTATTGTTGGATTTAATAGTGGAAACTAGTAGCTTATTAGCTGAGTGAAGTGTAGTTAGATTTTTGTAGGGGGGTAATCAGATTAGTGAGGATTGGGGTATTATTAGGGTGATAAAGAATCTTATGGGAGATGACAAGTTGTTGGCAAAGTAGTTGGTTCTGCAATTCTAACCATCCCAGTTGTTTGGTGTTGTGACAGTGGTGAGTTCTAAAGGGGGTGCCAGTGGCAAATCTGTCTATGTTATTGTAACATGTCGAAAGTTTGGAGAGGTTGCTTTTAGAAAGATTGGTATATATTGCAGAAGCATAGAGTAGGGTAGAGATCAGATGGGTCTGGGAAATAGTTATTCTGGCAGAAGGGGTTAGGAAGGGTTTGATTCTGTAAAGGGTGCCAAGTTTTTTGTTAACAGACTTTATTGTAGAGTTAATATGGTGATCATAGCTAAGGTAGTTATCAATTGTTACTCCCAGTAGATGGGTAGTAGTGTCAGGGGATATGTTAGTTCCATTGTTAGAGGTTACAGTGACGTACAGTTGAGGTGACTTAAGAGTAGGAGCAAAGAGCAATAATTTTGTTTTTTTGGGGCTCAGTAGGAGACCATGCTGCAAGAACCAGTTTTCAGCACTGTTAAATATGGATTGGGTGAGTGACTGGAGAGAGGTTATGGACTTGGCTGAACAAATTAAGGTAGAATCGTCTGCATATTGTATGCATGTGGCTTGTGGAATTGTGGTGTATAGATTATTAATAAACAAAGAAAAGAGAAGAGGTCCTAAAATAGAGCCTTGAGGTACTCCAATGTTCACAGGGAGGGGTGTGGAAAGATTATTATCCCTAAGTACAGCTTGATGTCTGTTTTCCAGATAGGATTTAAACCATTGTAATGCCTGTGGATCGAGTGATTGGGATTTTAGTATGTCAATAAGCAAGTTATGCTTCACCATATCGAAGGCTTTTGAAAGGTCAATAAAAAGTGTAGATGAAAAAGTATTATTGTTACGATTTTTGTTTATGGAGTCAGAAAAGGATAGCAGGGCAGTTGTTGTGCTATGGAATGGCCTAAAACCGTGCTGGCAGTTGGCAAGTAAGTTATTCTGGAGAAGGTGGTCAAGTAGTTGTCTGTGAATGCATTTCTCCATTATTTTAGCTATTGGAGAGAGTAAGGCGATAGGGCAAAGGTTGGAAAGTTCAGTAGATGGGCCACCTTTGTGTAGAGGGATGATATGGGATACTTTCCATATGGATGGGATTTTGCTTTCTGAGATTGTTCTATTTATAAGTATGGAGATGGGGTAGGCAATGGCTTTAGCTGCAATTTGCAGGAATTCAGCAGGAAGACAATCAGCAGAAGGGGTGCAAGGTTTAAGTTTTTGAAGGAGGTTGCAGATGAAGGATGTAGGTACTGGTTTTATATGAAAGGTTGGAGATGGAGTATTAGTGGTATATAATGGGGAAGAGGTAACAGGTGGTAAAGTATTAGCTAGGGTTAGAATGGCTTTGGTAAAATAGTTGTTAAAGGCATCTGGAATCTGGTTTGAGTTATGGTCGAAACCTGAGGGGGCAGGAGTTTGAGTGGCCTGGCTTAAGAAGTTTGTTTAAGCCTGACCAGAATTTATGTGTTTTTTGTTGGTGGGTTTGTTGGAGGTGAAGGTATTAGTCTCTTTTGTCTTGGAGAATTTCTTTTTTGGTGGCATTTCTTAATTGTTTGAAGTAGAGGTGATTTGATAGATTTTTTGAGGCTCTCCATTTGGCTCAGATTTTATTTCTGAGGAGGATCTTTTGTTTAGTTAGTTTTGAGAGCCAGGGGGCAGTTTTGGTCCTTATTCGGGAAGAGCGATAGGGGGCATGGAAATCTAGGATTTGAAGGAATCTGGTATTGAAGTAGGTCACTGCCTCATCAAGCTGAAGATAAAGCAATGGTGACCAGTCACATGCTTTTAGTTCATTTTGGAAGCTCTCTGGATTAAAGTGTTTTTTGGAATGGGAGGTTTTTAAAATATTAGTGTTAGGGCTATGAATTTTGTGTTTAATAATATAGGTTAGCATATGGTCGCTGATATCGGGAAGGATTCCTGGTTTATAAGTATCAAGATGGCTGTTGAGTAGGATCCAGTCGAGGGTGGATTCCTTACTGCTTGGCTTATGGATTCGAGTAGGAGTGGTTATTATTTGTGAGAAACCATGAAGATTTATGTGATTGGTAGGATTAGGGGAATTACAGGTTGCCCAGTCTATATTAAAGTCACCTAAGACAATGGTTTCCTGAGGTAGGTGAGTAGAGAGGTGGCTAAGAATATTTTCCAGAGTGCTGATATTATTTCCAGGGGGGTGGTATGTGCAAATTATATAGATGGATTTTGAGTTGTTGATTTGGAGTTTTACAGTAAGGGTTTCAGCATTAGAATCTGAGGGTAGGGACACATTGAAGGGTGAGACTTGGAGTTCAGATTTATATAATATGGCTACTCCTCCACCCTTTTTATTCTTGCGGTCACATCTCAGGATGTTATATCCAGGAGGGATAATCTCCTGGTCCAGAGTTGAGGGCTTCAGCCATGTCTCTGTAATACAGAGAATATCAAATGAGTGCACATCTAAGAGTGCGTGTAGGTGGGAAATTTTATTGTTAATGCTGCGGGTGTTAAGGTGAGCTATCAAAAGGGAGTTAGCTGATCTATTTGGGAGAATGATAGTGGGAGATGTTGGGTTGTGGTGGTTAGTGGGGATATCGGTATTGGGGCCAGGGTTTGGATGAATATCACCATCTAGTAGGGGGTGTTTTTGAGGATGTTGTATGGACTTAAGGAGTTTATAGTGATTGTTTAGGGGGGTTTTGATAAGGAAGTAAGCAATATGGGTACATCTATGGTACTTTGGAAGTGTATAAATAGAGGTGGATGTTATATTACTGTGGATGAGTGAGTTTATATGGGAAATGGGTAGGGTTTGCTGGTAAGGGTGGTGTTGTTCAGGAAAAGAAACATGTTCAAAGAAGGTTAATGTATATGGTATAGTAAGACAAGCAAGAGGTAGTAGTTAGGAGTAGTAGGTTTGTGCATGTAGACTTGTGTGATGGGGTCATAGTGATGTGTAGATAAGGAGTTTGGGTATGGTGAGGGGAGGAGTAAGGTAAGTAAAAATAAGGATGGGAGAGGGAGAGGGTGCTGTATGAGGTTGAAGAGTAGATAGAAGTGATGAGAAATAGAATAAAATAAAGGTGATTTGTAAGACAGGGGCTGTAAAAAGGTGAAATGTAGGAGAGAGGCTATATAATATTAACAAAGCAGGATGTGCTGAGGAAAGTGTACCTGATGTGGTAATTAAATTACTAAGAACTTGTAGAGGTGGGGGGTGGGGCTGTTAAGTAGAAGAAGTAGGAGATAGGGTGATATGTGGAGGGAGTGTGGTTACAGAAGTATAAGGCTAGGACCACTGGGGGTGGGTGAGAAATGGGGGTAGGGTAGGGGAGCAGAGTGAGCCCGGAGGGCGAACGGAGCGGGTCAGAGCAGCTAAAAAAGTTTACAGAGACAATCCGAGAGGATGAGATACCTGTGGCAGAGAAAGTGGTCACAGGTAAGTAGAAAGTGGTAAGGCAGTTAATAGTACCAAAGGATGGTAGAGTGGGAGAGCTAAAAGAGATAGAACAATAGTATGAAGGAGGGAGAAAAGATGAGCAGGGGAATGAGAAGACCCAGGAAGATTAGCAACTAGGAAAAGGGGTGGAAAAACTGATTGGAATCTAGAAAAAGATAAATTAGAGGAAGGGTTTTCAACCAAGGCTGGATTAGAGTGCTACCTAGTGGGCAGAGAGCAGAATACAAGTGTCTATAACAGTGATAGCTAGAGGTGGCTCAGTAAAAATGGAGCCAGGGGGGAAAGCAACATGGTGCCAGGGGGAAGACAAAAAGGTGCAGGGACAGTGAGGAGTCTGGCTGCTGGCTTTCTGACTCAGTGGCTGAGGTTCATTCTAAGCTAGGTACAGTGTAAATAGTAAAAATCAGCCTGTGACTAAATACAAAGGTATAGTAGGATTATTACAGATCAACTTAATGTTTAGGACCAGGGTGGAACATACTTCCTTGATATTTAAACAACAGGGAAATTGACACCGCAACAGCAGAAGTTGGAGACCAGTCTTTAGGATGGTTGAAGGTAGTTAGAAGGGGTCCTTAGTGACTAGGCAGGTCCTTTCGTGCAGAATGGGAGCTGAAGAGATTCGATCCTATGATCTGTCTCATGTGAGGCACAGTGTCGGAGGCTTTGGAGAAAGATGAACTAGCAAGTTCTGTGTTGTTAATCCTCAACCAGAGACTCAGCCTTCAGGATCTTTAACAACCCACCACACATAATATTTTCATTGGCCTTCGTTTCGGCAAGTCTCAGAATTTCTATCTCTGCATCAAAATACCATAATGGTCGATGACAAGATTACATATTACAATAACATAATATCTTCATCTTTTGTGAATTGAAGAAAGGATTACAGAACAGATAAAGGAAGAAAATGTAAAAAGAAAAGAGGTGAGAGAGGAGATGGTTATGAGAGAACTGTGTGAGTATTAAAATGTAAATATCTATGTGCTTTATTCTTAGACCCTACAAGTGTAAATACTGATGGTAACATTCATTTTTGTGTGTGTGTGTGTGTGTGTGTATGTATGTGTGTGTGTGTGTGTGTGTGTGTGTGTGTGTGTGTGTGTGTGTGTATATATATATATATATATATATATATATATATATATACATGTATTACACATGTACATATATATATATATATATATATATATATAGATACATATAGATATATATATATATATACACACACACACACACACACATATATATATATATATATATATATATATATATATATATATATATATATACATATACACACACATATATATATATATATATATATATCTATTTCTCTCCCTCATATTTCTTTGAAGTATCACTGCATACTATGATTATGGTTACCATACTCAAAGTTAATATCTTCACAAATTTGTGCAATCTTTATATTTAAGTGTCATAAGTAAGGTTATGCATATCATTTCAAAATGTTTGTTTGCGTAGCAAAGAATTGAATAACAAAAGTGGTATACTAAAAAGAACTTTGCACGTAGATATCTTATTCTGCCACTAGTGAAAATGGTTGTATATACATGTGTTTATAGTGACTACATCCCATTTGGGGATGATACAATGTTTATTTAAATGACATACTGTTTATAATTATACTTATGTCTTCTAAATAGTCATTCTAAATATAACTATTTACAAGGGATCCTAACTACGTTAGCCTTGTTTTACTTTTTTTTCTCTCTCTTTTTCTCTCTCTCTCCCCTCTCGTGTTCATGTATATAAGTTAAATAAAGGGAAGAGATATAACAAGAGTTACAAACATGTTAATACAAAAGAGAATTACATTTAAACAAACCATGGTTTGAACAATAACATTGTGTCCTGGATAACATATTATATCTGATAACCTAATAGAAATGTTGTTTATATACACAACCTCTGTTATCTATGTTAATAGTAAGGCAGTGGGCTAAATTACTTAGTCCTTTTAAATAATCTGTTAGACATTTGCCTTATTTTGGAATGTAAATCAACACATTTGCCTTATTTTGGAATGTAAATCATATTTTGACTCTATTAGTTTACATAGGTTTCTTATTAGATATGATATCTATGAACGTATAAACCTTCCAGATAACACTCTATTAGGACAATTAATGATTTCATTAGAATTTGGTTATCTTAATGTTTCTAAGTTAAAGTATATAAAGTATGTTATTAGTGGAGTTTGTACTCTGTTGTTACAGTTTAGGGGTTGATCTCAGTGACAGATGTCATTGGGATTAGGAGGTTATAACTCCAGGCGGGGAGCATTGAGGTGTTTGTTTTTATCTAGTGTATGTAATAATTTTTTTAAAAAAAGAGTTTTTTGACATCCAGAGTAGCTTATTTACAGAAAATATAGAGAATAAAGCTCAAGGAATACATTTTCTTCCTAAAGACATGATATTTAATATTTTTACTAGGAACAAATTCATTTTTTTGCGGAAATTTTCACATTATACATATGTTATTGATATGTTACTAACACATCTTTCAGGTGCAATTACATAATATGACTATGTTGAAAGGTTATGTCACTTAACATAAATAGTTTGAACAATCCGTATAAAAAAAGTAATTTATTTAAATATCTAGCTTTTCATAAACCTAATATAGTATTCTTACAAGAAACCCATTTAACAAAAGATACTATTAAATTTCTAGATACAAATAAATACCCAAATATAGTAAGCTCAGAGTGTATGAAAAAAAGAGGTGTAGCACTATTATGGAACAAAACATTACCATTACCCAGAATAATCAAAACATACCAAGACAATAAAGGTTTGCTTTGCTTGGCTGTAATTGAGATGGGTAAGAAACTATATAGATTAATAAACAACTATTGGTTACCTGGTATTGGTACTAATACTATTAGACACATATTGAATCAAATAGTTTCACTATCTGAGGGACATAACATTATGGCAGGTGACTACAGCTGTATCTTAGACCCTAAAGATACAACCACGTCAGGAAAAAGAAAAATTACGGCACAAGGTAAACAACTTATAAATTTCATAGACTTATACCTACTCAAAGACATATATCATTTTGTGGATCATAACTCATTACAATACACGTTCTATTCTAATAGATACAAAACATATTGTAGAACTGATATAATATTTCTTTCCACACAGATAATGAGTAACCTGACCAATAGCAAAATTATATCCTGCCCAATCTCGGACCATAATACTTTCATATTTGAACTTAATATTAATAACACCCATAGTGTCCAAATTAAAAGGATTCCAGCATATCTCACACAACGTAAGGATTTTCAATTATTCATAACAGAAGAGAGACAAAACTTCATTAATATAAACTCAGCATCAGACACACATGATATATTTATTGGGATGCCCTAAAAGCATATTTATATGGACAAATAAACAAATGGTTTCATAATAAGATGAAAATATGGGATAAAGATATAAGAATAATACAGGATAAACTGGACTCACTATACACAAATAATAAAGACAACCTGTCTTCAAAGAATATAAGGGATGAGATATACAAACTAAATGAGGAATATAGATATGTCCTACATCATAAAACAAAGATAATACTAGAAAAATATATGTTTCTTGCTTATTCCGTAAATCCTAAACATCTACCAAACCTTAAGAATAAGACCAAAAGATTAAATAAATATAATTTTATTAAAGAAATGCATTCTGCAAAAAAAGAAAAGAGAAGTACATAGTAAACAAGATATATTAGAAGAGTTTAGATGTCACTTTCATGAAGTTAATCAATCCATACAACAAATTCAAACACAAGATAACATAAGAGATTATGTTAACAAGAATATATATAATAAACTAAACAAAACAAATAGAAGTTATTGATAAACAAATTACTTTATCAGATATACAGAGTCAAGTAAGTAAGCTTAAACTAAAAAAGCTCTAGGTAACGATGGACTTATTCCTGAAATATATAAGATAATGCCCAAAATGGCTGTTTCCTTGCTACACAAAGTATATAATTCGGCCCAAAATGATAATATTATACCCCCATCCTGGAAATATACATTTATATCCCCTATTTTAAAATCAAATAAAGACCCAACATTCTGTTCCTCATACAGACCAATATCTTTACTGAATATCGATTATAAGATGTTTATGAATATATTCTCAGAAAGATTGAAGAAATTCTTACCCCACTTAATAGACGAAGACCAGGCAGGATTGATAACAAACAGAAGTACTTTTGATAATATAAAACGAACCCTAACTATTGTAGACTTCTCAGAAAGGAAGAAAAGGAACTTATCATTAATTAGTCTTGATATTAATGCGGCCTTTGATTCTATTAAGTGAATCTATCTATTTACTCTTTTGGAATGCTTACATTTTTCACATAATTTTATTAATCTTCTAAAACATTTATATGAAGAAACCTATGCATATATCAAAATAGGGTCATATATTTCCAATAAAATATCTATTACAAAAGCATCAAAGAAGGATGTCCTCTCTCTCCTCTACTATTTACTTTGATCATGGAACCCTGGGCAAATGAAATAAGAAACAATAAAGAAATAGAGGGTTTGGAAATGGATAATGACAACATAGCCAAAATCCAGCTGTTTGCGGGTGATGTTCTTATCACCACAAAGGGAAATGACTCCTCATTCATGTCATTATATGAATCAATTAAAATGTTTCAAATTATGTCCGGCCTATCATTCATTGACAATAAAACAAAAATTCTACCCATATATCCTAATAATAAAAAAAAATAAAAAAAGGATGATAGGAAATAATACATATCACATTGCTAATGCAGATCAAATCACATATCTTGGAATCATTCTTGCCAAAGACATTAAATCAATAATTCAATTAAACTATAACAAATGTTTACAAAATATCCAATAATTATTTTCAAAATGGAATACAATAATATTTACTACTGAAGAAAGATTAACCATTATAAAAATGATAATTCTACCTAAAATCTTATACATAATACAATCCATTCAAATTCTACCCTCAAAAAGGTTTATAAATAAACTAAACACTTTAGTACTAAGATTCTTTTGGTCACAAAAAAAAAAAACTAGAATTACTATTAATCAACATACTAACAGCTGGAAGAATGGTGGAATAACTTTTCCAGATCTAAATCTGTATTCGATTTCCGCTATAATCAGATCAATTTCTCAGCTCTTAGATATAACCTGTTAGCTAAATGGAAATCTTTATGGGAAGTATCAGCCATGGAACTTATAATGAGACCAACAACATATCAACCAGAATTCATAAACACACCTTTTATGTGGATCTTAAAAGAATATTTTATCACACATACTAATCCTAATCGTACTGCCAGTTACATACATAATATTATAATTTAACTTTAGAAACTTTATATATAAACATGTTAAATATAAAGACTATTTTTTTTATTTCCTATAGCATATACACAAGAGACTTTTGTTACCTGAGATATTAACAAAATTTCTTAATTGAAAAACAATGAACTCAAATACTGGTTTCAGCTAACTTATGAATACAAGACTAGTTCAATGGATCATATTATACAGGAATATACATTTAATAATTCCTCATGGTTAGATATACAAACACTTATATTATATCTTGATAATAAGCTGAAACTAGTTTCACCAACTAGCAAACATGACACCAAGATATTATTACAATTTATTCAATCAACATTATTACACCAGCATACATATTCATTTAGTCTCTCCTTTATTTGTAGACTTTTAAGAGAAGAACATTTTCTTGCACACATAACTACTGGAGTTATTATAGTTTAATTACTCATAATTCCCCATGTGAGCAAGATAATGTTAATATGTTACAATCAGCTGGGAAAACATAATTTTCTCTGAAATGGAAGCTTTACACATGGAGATTCATGAATAGATCCTTTTATACACCACAAATAATGGACAAAATTAATAAAAAACAGAACATCTGTAATAGATGCAACTTTAATGTAGATATTAATTGGGCACGTATGTTTTTTGACTGTCCAACCTTAAATATCTTTTGGAATAAAGTAAATGACTTTTTACAAGCACTTTTTTACAGACAACTTCATATTGAATAAATCATTAATCATATTTAATACACCTGTTCTACAATGTGTTAGGAAAACCAAATACTCATTACTATAGACTATATTGGCAGTGGCTAGAAAGATCATAACAAAAAATTGGATTTTAAAACATCCTCCTACATTCCCTGAGTTTACTAATTTATTAAAAGAATTAGTCATTTACAGATAAGAACCATAACCTCTAGGACATCTAGAAAGACATATGAACATCATTTATGGGTTAACTTACAAAATATGTTGGAAAAAATTATCATTTTGCGTAAAGGTAATTGACTTTCCTTGTCATTCATGAGAACAAGTTACAAAAGGAAGGTTATAGTGTATGTTAATGTATAAATATTGGATGTCTGTGTACATACTTTAGTTTGCTTTGTTATTCGTATATTCATATTTAAATACTATAAGTACATGTTATCACTTTGTAAATCTATAATGTAACTTATCTTATATATGTCTATGTGATTGTTTTCATTATAATCAAAATCAATAAAACTGTTTAAAAAAAAAGAAATGCAAATCTACCAATGCTTTAAGCAGATATGTACAGGCTAATGATAGGCACAAATTTTAGTTTATTGTTGTTGATAGATAGCAAAAGATCTAAAAGATTATTTTGGCGCCCATCTAGACGAGCAGGGATTAGAATAGCAGTTGAGATTAAATGCTATGATGACACTAGGGTTGAACGAAACATGTTCTGTTAGTTTGGTGCTAAAATTGAAGCAATACAATGTTTAGACATTTAACTAGAATTTTATTATATTTTATTATTCTGCCTACTATGTCTTTAAGAATGTTTTTATATATTTGTTTTTTACTACGTGCTTCATTGGTTGTTGGTTAATTGCCAGTTAATTTTCTAGTATTTTTTCAGCTGCATGGATTCAGTGCATCAGTTCTGATGAAGGTCTGGTTAATGTTGTCTGGAACAAAAGCACTTAACTGATGTTCTTATTGTGGATTTTATATTTTTTATTTTAGTAAAGTGAACTGTCGGTTCTGGTTGTCGCCCCCTTTCTTTCCCTTGTTACGCTACATTTTTTGTGGTAATACTTTATCCATTGTTGGTTTAACTGCACAATGGTATATCTTATTTATTTCTGTTATATCACATAGATCTCACTTAATAGCCCTAATTACTGTGTTCATTTATTTTACCTATCTTCTAACATTTTGGGTTTTATATACTTTTTGTAATCGGTTTCATTTGTCTAGCTTAATATGTTTGTCCATCTCTATTAAGTCAAGCAGGTCTTCCCTTAGATAATTTTTTCTGGACTAAGCAACTTTTTCGTCTTTGCTTTTTGTTTCCTGCAAGTGTTCTGAAGAAGGATCCAGAACATCATCCTGTGACACATATCCTCTTCAAATGCATACCACTTCATCTGTTGCTCCTGCATATGTGAACCTTTTGGCTCATCCTGCTACATTATCTGTGTCAAGATTGCCACTGCTTCCTGCCCCAGCCCTTGCTGTGCAATGACAATTGGACTTTTTATATGTGTCTCCTACAGAAGGCCCAAGAGCATCACCATGTGACAAATTTTCTTCAGGTGCTTCCTACTCAACCTGCTGCTCCATAATCCACTTGTTCCCTTTATTAACGAAAGCTGTTGGGAAAATAGTCTTGAATACCAGGAGCATGTAAGACAACATCTTAAGCTCCCAGTTTAAATTAGGTTACATCAACTGCAAAAGTATTACAGTTCTGAGTTGCAAACTCTAATATTTTACTCTTATTTATACTGGGGTCTGCTTTATGTCCGTTTTTTTATTTATTTGTTTTATTACACGTGGATGTCTTTTTGATTTACTGTTTATGTTGTATGTTTTACATAGTATGTTTGATCAGCTGATTTGTCATTTGACTATGAGAGTGTTGTGTGCATTTTACATGAGTTGTTGAATGAATTTAGATATTTTAAACAAGTAAGGCTGAAAGTGCTCAGCAGTAACACTTTTGTGTATTGTGCGACGATATGCAGATTTTGTTTGTGGTGGTAGATTTGTGCCTTAGTCAGTGGATGATCTTCCTAGGTGGTTTGCTAGACATTAATGTCTCAAAGTCTGTGCTAGTAGAGAAGGTTGTAATCCTAACAGACTTCTTTTAATGGCTGCAGAGAAATCAACAACCTGGATAACCTGGCATTGCCCATCATGATAGTTTCTTGGGCAGACTCCATATAAGGAAGATTAAGTGGTACTTAAGCAGCATGTGGGAACAACAAATCCAGCCTGTGGAGACATTAATCCCAACTGTGCCTTGTATCAAAACTGGATTGCAGTGGTGAGTACAATGCATAAAGAACGAAGTGGGTATATCCTTCTATCAATCCATTCCAAATTAGACCCTCACCACAGATAGCTCAGATCAGGATTTGGGGCTCATATTTCAGACCTAGGGGTTCTGGTTACCCAGAATTCACTGGAAAGCAGGCTGCATACAAACCTAAAAAAAGTGCTAACAGTTCGGCACACTGCAGGCTTTCAAACAAGTCTGGAAATCAGACACCATGAAAGTTTGCACAATCAACACAACAGTGATATGTCACATTAGGAAAACAGGAGGGAGACTAGCCGTGTTATCCCAGGAACTGGTAGTGAAATGCAATCTACTCCTCTATTCAATGTACATACCATCATAGGCTAGTTCAGTTGCAGATCTTCATGAGTGGATGCCAAACAGTAAGGTATTTTTAGCTGTCATGACATGTAAGGTGTACCAGACATAAGACTGTTTTACTTCTATGAGCAATAAACAATTAAACACATTTTACTCATGAGCACCACACAAGAAAGCTTGGGCATCAGTTTCCTTCTCTTTGAAGTGAAGAGGCCTGTCTCTGTTTGCATTCCTTCTCCTTCCCTTCTCCCTAAGGTAATTTAGAAGATAAGGTAAGCAGGGCTAGAAATTATTCTGATCACAGCTTTCTGACCAAGGCAGCATTCCCCACCTGTTTTAATTGGCAAGGGAGAAGGCTGTCATGGTGTCCCAGCATGTAAATCTCTTGACACACTGCAAAGGGTCCCTTATACACCCTAAACTATGCCTTTGACTTGGAAGTTTGTAGGATATGATTTTAGTTCCCTTTGGCCACCTATATTCAAGAGACATGCCAGCCATCATACAGAAGGCTAGGAGGTTATAGTACTAGAAAATCACATCTATAAAGTGAAAGAAAAATCCCATACACCCTAAATAAGAGTGGCATACCTGCAGTCCAACAATATCTGTCTGAGCTCTTCAACACTGGCCTAGATTACACTTCTGTAAAGGCATGCTTATCCATCTCAACTTGCATTCTTTAGACCATTCCTGTGGCATCCAGAGTTCCTTTTAAGTATTTAATCCTGTACCTTTGGCTTCAGCTTGGAAACTGAACTTCATCCTGGAAAATATATGCTAGTATCCTTTGAAAAATTTGAATCGGATGAGCTCAAATTCATGCCATGCAAAACTGTCTTTCTGCTTGCCATTATGTCAGCTAGAAGTGTGTCTAAACTCCATGCCATGACATGTAACCAGCCCTACTTTGTTTTCCACACAAGCAAAGTTAAACCATGTGCACTAACTACTCCTGTATGCCCAAGATGGTTACAGAAGTGGCAGTAAATCAAGCTATCCGATTTCCAGTGTTTTTCTGTCCTACTCAAAAAAGGATGGAAGTATTTTTATAGTTTCTGGATGTTCATAGGCAGCAAAAGTATTATCTAGACAGAACAATGGGTAGTTGAAAAATCAGAACAGCAGTGTGCGGCATTTGCTGAGAAGAAGAAAGGGCCACCAGTTTCCAAACAGACCATTTCTATATTGATAATATACTACATTTACTTTTGTCATAAACTAAATGAAAAACAGCTGCCTGCAGGAATGGATTAAGTCCCATTGTGACAGGGCCACTGTGACCACCACTGCCTTTTTGAAAGGGGTTAATGCACAGAATGTCCATGAAGCAACTACTTGGTCATGACTCCATACCTTCTCAAAACATTACAGATTGGACCTAGTCTCCAGGGTAAGAACAGACTCTGATTTTGCTACCCTTAAGGGCATTTTTTTCCTTCCTTCAGGGAAGAAGTCCCAGTCACCCCATCTGCAGGAACATCTAGAGTTGTGATAATCTTCCCTGAAATAATGGCCACAACAGTGAACCATATAATGATCATAGTGTAGTTATATAGTCAACTTACTATAATTGTTGATTTTTTAGTGCGATCAGTGTTCCAGTCCAGTTTCCCTCTCTCAGTTCCATTTAATCTGTGAGCCTTGAGGTCACTGTTGCAGTCCATTTTCCCTCCCTGCATCCCCTCTAATCTTGTGAGCTGGGATAGGAACTCATCCCGTTTCCTCACACTACCTAACTTTAACCAGACCTCACTTGCTTCCCCTCTCTGTATTTGTTTAGTAGTCACTAGATAGTTTCTCACCAGCAGCATCAGCAGATCACCAAGATCATATCTGGTACACATTGAGATGTGACTGCACATTTACAATTCTATCATCTAGGAGGGGCAAAAAAGAACCAGAGGTAGGCAGACATATGCCAACAATTATAACAAGTATATGGAGATGTTCAAGGTAAAAATTGATGCTAGCACTACCCCCCCCCCCTCCATCATGGGGGAAGGATGCTCAGCTGTGTTAGTTCTGGTGGACTTCAGATTTCAGTCTGTGGAAGAGTTCCTTACAGTAATAATTACAACAGTGATCGTACTTGGATATCTACAACTGTAGTAAGTTGACCATTCAGCAGACCTATATGCATAATGGTGCTTCTTAACTAATCTTCAGCACTGAGGGACTACTTACTTTAGACAGGTTTTTGTTTTCCTGATATGGAGTAGATAGGTTCAAAGTATTTGTTCTACATAATATTTTTCTATGGAGTCTGTAGTAAAAACTGAAATGAAATGATAATACTGCTATAAACAACTACATTATGTATGTTTGCAAACTCCTGTACCTTTCCTTATGCCTGGGTCATGACTATTAAAGGTCCTTTTAGGGACTAACTGGTTAGCAGAATAAATTTAACAACGGCAAAAGCATCATTCACTAAAAATGATAGTTATGTACTTAGCATAATGCTAAATCTGTGTTGTCTTGTTTTGGCCGGTGAAACAGTTGGGTTATCAGATCAGACTGGACCTGACTGCAGAACTTTTTCAAGAGCTTGATCCAGAACTCTGACTCCTCTCTACTCATAATTCTCTCTGGTCCCCAGATTACCTCAGATCAGGTTTGCCTGCTTATAGTCATAGATTCTCTCCAAGAAAAAAACAAAAACACAGGCCCATCTGAGCACCCTAGCTAACAAAGAGAGCATGTGAAAACAGCAAAGAAGGCTGCCCAAAAAAGACAAGGCCTCTGGTCAGGTCCAACCTTTTAGCTAGGAGTCCAAAAATGACACTTTAGGATGGGATATGTTGGGAGAGATGTTAATCTGTATGAAACAAGACCACCCATAGCTAACGTTATGTTGTCTTTTTTATCCATTTCAACGACTGGGACAGATTTCCAAGCTACCCAAAAAACCTGGGTGGTCTCAAGGAAGGATATTCCTGAGTATGATGAAACTAAAGGATGTTCAAGACCTGAATTGTACATCCAAATTGTAGTGCGACACAAAAGTATGAGTTGTAGATCAAGTAGCTGCAGCACAAATTTTGTTAGTGGGAACCCTACCTAAGAAGGCAGTAGAGGTAGCCACCACTCTGGTAGAATGAGCCTTTGGTCTGTCAGGTAAAGTCAACACCATCTTTCCATAAACAAAAGCAATACAGCCAGAAAGGCACCCAGGCAATGTTACTTTAGAAACTCCCTGACCCAACTTGGCTTTTGAAAAGGCAAGAAAGAGATGGTCAGACTTTTTGATGTCTTTCAATCCAGTGTAAGTAAAACGTGAGTTGATTGTGAACCTGTAGCAAATTCAATGTATATTCGTTCCCCTTTGTTTGAAATCTTTAGAAAAAATACTGGTAAATTAATTGTTTGGTTAATGTTTGCTTCAGAGGCCACCTTTGGAAGTAATTGATATTTGTTCTCAGAGATACGCTATCCTTATGTAAAACCAGATATGGAGGTCTGCAGGACAGAGCCTGCAACTCCAATATTTCCCTAGCAGATGTGTTTTCTACCCAAAAAAATTGTTTTCCAAGAAAGGAATTGTAGATCCTCTGAAGAAGCAGACTTGAAGGGAGCCTTGGGCAGAGCCTGTAGCATGATGGTAATGTCCCAAAGGGGAGCCAGAGCCTTGACTGGAGGTCTTAGGAGAAAGTTTCCCATTAAAAAGACCTTCAAATTTTAAAGAGGCTGTGGAAGTCTAGTTCTGACCCCATGAAAATTGGAAATGCCTGCAAACTGGACTTTGATAGTTAAAAAAACGGAGCCTTTGTAAAACAATTCTACCAAAAAATCCAAAATCGATGGAGGAGGTACTGAAAATGGGTCCAAACCTCTGGAATAGGCAGATATGGTAATTTTTTTTACTTGCTAAGGTAAACCTTCCTGGCATACCTGTCAACTGTCTAGATTTTTGCAGAATGTCCAGATTTGTTGCTCATATTTTTGGTTCATTTCTCATAAAATTGTAGTTTTCTTACAAATCACTGGCAAATAAATGAGGACTGAAGTCAGAAAATAATGGCAGAAATTTGATTTTCTAACTTAATATCCTTCAAAAAAATTCATGCTGATGCAAAACCTGTTATTCTGTCAACTTTCAAGGTTTGTAAGAACAATGTTTAAAAAGTATCCCTATTTTTGGGCATTTGTTCCCCCATTGTTTGTGGCTTTGTCCAGATTTCTTGCTGGCCAATGTTAAAATTGGAGAAACCATGCAGTGAATTTCAGGGTTTTTAGGTCTCTTTGAGGCTGGCTGAACAATATAGAAGGTCTGGAGGCAGGTCCAACACCTAAGGTGAATGTTTCAGCAGAGACCAGAGAATGGGGAAACAGACCTCTGGCAAAAAGGGGAAATGACAATAACCTTGGCCTTGCACCTCCTGGCTTTGTGAAGAAACTTTGGTATCAGAGGGAATGGTGGAACTGCATAAAGGACACCTGGAATCCAGTTGTGGACTAGAGCATCCCTCTGTGTCCCTCCCGTTGGAGGGATTAAGGCAAAGTAACTGCTGCACTTTTGTTTAGGTAAGAATTGAAAAGATTGCAACAAGTTTGGCCCCAGTGACTGAAAAATCAACATTGCCACTGTCTGATTGAAGGACCATTCTTGGAGCAGAAGCCCCCAAGATGTACATTGCAATTAGAAGGTGATGGGAAGACATTGCCCATCACCACACTCTCATACTTTCCTGGCACAGTGGATATGAATAACTTCCTCCCTGTTGATATACCAGACAACAACCATGTTGTCCATCTGGATTGAGACCACACAGTGAAGGAGGGAATATTGACAGGCTTGCACTAATAGGAGGACTGCCCTCATCTCCAAGACAGTGATGTGAAGACTGGTCTATGTTGATGACCAAGAAACTTGAACTATCCTCCCTTCAAAATGTCTGCCCATGATAGAAGGGAAGTGTCTGTAGTTACAGTGGGTATTGGGAAGGGTGGAGAGCCTGGTCAGCCCCATGACACTATGGGGAAAGTCAACCACCAACAGATGCTGCTTACTGGTGTGAGCCATACTGGTGTATGAAGGGAGTGAGGCATCAAGGATCACTGAACATAAAGTGTCCACTGCAGTACTCACATGTGGAACTAGTGTGATTGAAGAAGGTGTTAAGCCCCAAAGTCAAAGAATAAGTCTTGCTGGGGAATAAGGATGATGAAGGACCTCTGAAGCCATCTGATGATAAGATAAGATTTTGGATTGTGGAAGTCTGACTATTTGGGTAGTTTTGTCTCGGTGGAATCCAATGAACTCTGTCATCTGCATTGGTGTCATCTGGTTATTTGCAAGATTGATACTAATCCCCAATTATGGAGCTAGATGGAGCAAGAAGTCTGTGCACTGAATTAGTAGATCATTGGTTGGTGTGGTGAGGAGCTAATGTTCCAAGTAGGGGAGCACCTGGAACCCTTGCAGCTTGAGCTATGCTGCTACCAGTACTATGCATTTGGTGAATACCTTTAGGAGGCTGTGCTGTGAATTGAAGAATGGCTTCCAGCCAGAAACATAGACATTCCTTGGACTGCTTTGCTGTCTTACTATGATAGTATGTGTCCTGGAAATCTATAGAGCACATCCAGTTATCTTCCCTCAGGAGAAAGTATGGACTGAGCATTGGCCATTGAGAATTTTATCTTTTTTACAAACTGATTTAGGTGGCTTAGGACCAAAATGGGCCTTTAGTCTCCTGTTGCCCTTTTTTTGTTTTGTTTGGAACTGAAAAAACGTTGAATAGACTATGCATCATAGTTGGTGGGGGGGGTCTGTTGGATGACTCTTTTCTAGGTGCTTTGTTACCTCTGCTGCTGCTAACACCAGGTGACTGGGTGGAATTTTCTTTTTCTGAGGAGGGGAAACAATCGGAATAATGTAGACTCTGGTAATTATTCTTTGCATCCAGGTAATCATGAGTGATGGCATGCCAGTCTTGAGGGCGTTGAGATAAGCTGCCCTGTGTGCCTTCATAGTGCATCAATTGGGTAATGGTTCAGGTGTGCTGGAAGAGTTTCTTGGTGAAAGAACCTGGAAACCCTTGGTTTTGTGTTCCACCTTTGCCCCAGGGCAATATCAGTTAAAAGTATTACCTCTTCTGTCTCTGGTGGTCTTTCAGCAGAAGCATCCTGGCCAAAACCCTGGGATTTTCAAACCATGACCCCCCCTTTGGTTCTAGGAAAAGGTCCTTTGTGGGGTGGAAAAATGTATGCCAACTGCAGACAGGGTTTTACCTTCCTCTTTAGTTCAGGTAAGCTTTTCTTTCACCTTGGACCAGAAAAGGGTTGAACCATGAAAGGGGACACTGATGAAGACATCTTAAAGCCTTCTGTAAAATCAAATGGGCTCATGAAGGCATACCGGTGGATGGCACTGACGGTGCCTGTTGCCCTTGCTCTAGCATTAGATGCATTAGAAAGCAAATGCATTTTTAGATCATTCATGGATTGAAGGGTGGGTAGGTGAGACTCCACTGATTTTTGGATGGCCCCAGGCAGGCTACCAGAGAGGGATTTTGACAGCTCCCTATGTAAAGTTCGTCTGGAAATGAGTCATGTAAGTCAGGTAGTTTAGCACTCTTGAGTGCAAATGTCCTTGAAGCATGCATCCATTTTCCAAATCTGTCCAATTCCCTAGATTCTCTGTTAGAGGGAAAAAAAGACATGCTCTCCTCTGAGAGCTCTTTGTCTGTGGCTGCCGCAGCAACCATGGCATCTACTGGATGACCCTTGCTCCAGTGGGACATATTCCTAGGGGCCACTAAAATATTGTCTAGCTTTTGTGTAATCAATTCCACCACATCAGGTTACTTCTAAGCCCACTGAGAAATCAGGTTTATTAGTTTGTCAGTAGGTGGAACCACCCAAGAGGTAGAAGAGTCAGCCCCAAATGCCTTGTGGAACACTGAGTCTTCTGGAGAGGTGGCTTCAGTGGATGAAGCCCAGAATATCTCCAAAGGAGATGTCCTCCAGAGGGAATCATGGGAAACCCTCCCCTTTATCAAAATTGCTTTTTTGTGACTGGCTGTGAAGATGAGTCCAAATGCCTCTTCTTACATGTCCACTTCCTTAGGCCTCCCCATAATGGCTTCAAGGATGGGGGTCAGAATTGGATCAGAGATCACCAGGTGAGAGCCCCTGAGGCTGAATGAGACTGATTGTCTCTGTTGACTAGGATGACGGATATAGAAACGTATTCCAGCAGAGGTCAGGATGGAGCTGAGTGGGATAGAGCCACCTCTTCTCTGGACCTGGAGAGAACTCTGTCAAATGCCTCAAAAGCTAGAGATGAAAGTGGAACTAAAGCAGCACCTTCTAAATCACAGGACAGAGGGGAGAGCATCTCCACCTTCTAAGAGACCTGGCTCCAAGGCTGACAGTGGTGTCACGCTGTCTAGACCCAATGTGCTGTGGGACAAATAAGGTTCTAAAGGCTTCAGAGTCAACCCTAACCCCTGAACCTCAGCTCCAATGCTAAAGCTGTGAGTCTCATTATGTTACGATGAGGCCAGAGTTGAGAGAGTGAAAGAAACCATTGGAGTTGAAGTTGATAATGTTGTCTGCTCCAAAGTGGATGCTTTATGGGTAAAACTCAGGTCCATGGGCATTGGTTCCCAAAGTTGAACCGAAACAGGAGAGATTAGTGGTGGGGCACTAAGTACTGGCTCGATCTGTGCCCAAACAAACCTTTTCATCATCCTGTTGACACCAGCCTCTGACAGACTCCTCAGTGAATGGAAGGACATGAAGGATGACACCACCAATGGTGGCTGAGATGAGTGCTGATGTTTTTACTGTAACAATAAAGAGTGGAGCCTGGGACTAACTGCCTCTGAGGAGAAAAGTAAAGGAGGAGACTGTAAGTGGATCTGATGAACTTCTGGATCCAAATGTCTCTGGGTGCTATGCGCTGGACTGAATTATTCCCATGGGTCTGGAGACCTTTTTATCAGTTTTACTGCCCTCTTTTTCTGCTTTGTCTCTTTCTTTACTTGGCTTCCTTCTCTTTTCTTTCTTTTCCATAGGGAATTTAGGCTTATCTAAAGTTTTGGACAATGGAGTGGACGTTTCTGGAGCTGAGGTAGTTGATCCCCCATTGGGGAGGGAAGAACGTCCTTCAAACCTAATTTGTCATGGTGGCTTTGTAGGTCCCGGTTGCTGAATGAAGCACAAGCTTCACATTCTGTGTCCAAATGAGACACTCCCAGATAATATGCATACAGGAAGTGAGGATCTTTAGGGGATCTTCTGCCCACAAGCTGAGCATTTTTTGAATCCCGCAGCCTTGTTAGACTTGCTAGCACAGAAATGTTTTGTTAGGAAAGAGAAAGTGGGGAAAAAAACTACTTAAAAATATCAAAATATGGTTCTGAATTAAGAAACAGAAAGGAAGAGTTACGATAGGGGTCTTTTAATAGAATTTACTTCAGAAACAGTGAAAAATGAACACTTATCCAATCCTACGGTAGAGCCCTTGAATCCCACATCTTGAAGGATGAAGTGGCAAATAAGATCTGAGGTAATCTGGGGACCAGAGGGGATTATGGGTAGGGGAGGAGTCAGGGCCCTGGATTCAACTCTTGAAAAAGCATTGAGGTCAGATTTGGTTGGATCCAGTCAAATCGAATAACCCAATTGTTGAATTGGATGAAAAAGACAACATCGGAGTACTTAATTTTAGGTCACTGTATCGGAAAAGGTTGTAGGAAGGCATTCATGAGAAACTAGAATGGATAACTCCTATGGTAAGAGGATTTTTGGGGGCCATGCATTTTTCCAGTATAAAAGACGTGTGGTCAGATATCAGAAACTTTATCTGCATACCTTTGCTATATACCCTCAGTGTATTATTTGTAATGAGTAGGTTAATAGCATTTGGATACTAGTGGTCTAAAACTTACTAAAATACACCAATTTTTATTGCTTATACTGATTAATTTTTCTGTACAGTCCTTTTGGCTGTCTTCCTAAGATGTTCTGTAAGCACTGAAAAAGAAAACTTGGTGTGCAGAATATATATTCCCTAGTACATTTTAGTAGCTGACACATTATTCTGAAAAGATTTTCAAACCACAGTGTTGCTGTTTTAACGTGCTTGAATGGAAGTTTGAAGTTAGTCATCATGAACATGTGTTTTGTAAGTGAGTGATACATTCCATTTGTTGCCAAACACATCCAGGAAAAAGAATGTAATTGTTTTGGTTGTCATGGAAAATGTGACATTGATTATTTCAAGTTGTTTAGTTAGTCCTGTAGGAATGTATGCCTATAAAATGAACATAAATTCACAACTTCACATTATATTTTTAAAAGATTTTTAAATGCCCATTTTATGACAGTGTATGAACAGGCTGAAGTTTCTGTGGTAAGACTTTGCACATAATTGAGTGTCCTTCTGAACTTAATGTGTATGTACGGAATAAAATCCTGTTATCTGAAGGGTTATTTTTGTATATTCAGAACTCCATCATGGTGATTTGGAATGGAAAGTTAAGTATTAAACCAGATTATTTAGGTTTATGTAAGGGAGTGATGTGAACTTGGAGTGAATGCCTGTGTTTGTTTTTTTTCAGGTCATGCAAATATAATTTAAAGCAAAGCATATAGTCATAATTTAGTATTGGTGTTATACATTTTTTGTTAAACTATTGTTTGCATATATGTATTTGTCTCATCGGTGTTGTCCTCTTGTAGTAGAAGACGTTCTAAGTTTGTGGGCTGGCCCATTGGGGCAGTTGTCTTCCTCCGCTGTTGGCTACATATGTTCTGTTATCAGCCCTAGTGTCAGGAAGTAAAAAATGGATGTGTAACTGATCGCCCATAGTCCTGATCACCTGCCCAGGAGGATGTAAATATCGTACTGTTCCTATAGCAACTCGTGGGAGAGCCTTGGGGAAAAAGGCATGTTTTATTTTGAGCTGCATGTAAATTACTGGTAGTGCAGTGGAACACATTTGACCACAAGTATTCAGATCTTTTTGTAGTTGTTGCTAGGGATGGGGATTGATTGCTGAAATAAAAAAGTAAGAAAAAATTGCACATTATGTTTGTGACCAGAACTTCACCACTCTCCCTATAGAGGAAGAATTGGGCATGTGATGAAACCGTTGGTCGGAACCTATGTAATTTATCACTATCACATTCTGCCATTATATGGAAGTGCCTGTGGCAGTTATGCTTTTAATACTTGAACTCAGAGAATAATGGCTGTTTTGATTTATTCAAATAGGACAGCAGAAGGATGAGAAATGTAAGATTCTAGAAACTAGGAATACTTTAATGCATTTGAATTGGTTTATTACCAAAATAATAAACAGAAAAATTTGCAGAAGGGAGAATATCTCATTTATCAAAATATGCAACTTCTATGTTATTTTGTAAGCTAAAAACATGTGCATTCACAAAAAGGAGGCAGAGTACTTCATTAAAGCAGAAGTTCTGAACAGGATGTACTTGTGTGCTTATGCCATTGTCAAAAATATGATTCCGGAGTCCATAGTAGCAGCATACTGTGCAACATAAGAAATGTCCCACATTATATATAGTAAGCAGCTTTCAGAGATGTGCTGAAAAGTTTCTTTTTTCCCCAAAATGAGCTAGTTTTACAATACTGCTAAAATTTTGGTATGGTTCACTAAAAGGTCACGCAAGACAGCAGAAACAGTTAGCTGTCGTTATGAAATCAGTCTGTATGTAGCATGCAGAAAAAATGTATAAACTTGAAGTTTTTTTTGCATCCATTGCACTGGTAATATCCTGCCTCACCAAAAGTATGATTACCCAAAAACTTAAAATGCCACCAGTCAGGTTCTAAGATTAGACCAAATACTTCTCACAGCATGCATATTGAATTGACGTTTGTGCTTACAGTGTTGTAGTAACCCTCCCCATGGGTATTTTTTCAGTAGAAGCTAGCCTTGCTAGTATACCTTAATAGGTGCACAGAAAATGTAAAGGTTTCTTAAGATTAGAAACTCCCACTTTACTTGGTTCTCATTTAAGGAACCTGCCAGTATTTTTAATAGTGGCATTACACCCCTGCTCCTTTTTTTCTGCTGTAATTCAGAGTCCTGAAGGGGTTATAATCAGGCAGCACAGGCACACGGTAGCATTTAGTTATTTGGATATCAGCAACCCATTTATTTGGATAAACTTCCCACATCTCTAGTTCATAAAAGGCATGTGGAACCTTTAGAGTTTAAAACAGAAATAGGGTGATGCTAACCTCTAGAGGAACTACACCCTTTCGTCTAAACGTCAAGTACATATTTTACATATTCCATGCATTATCTGTTTTTCCTTTTGAATTGCCCTTCAGATTTTTTAGAACGGTGCAAATCTTTCACATACTTGGTAAAGTACTCACAGCTCACTGATTTCTAGTTTATACATAATTTTAACAACTGTTTGTATTTTTTGTACCTATGTACAGATGACTGTTGTCACAAGCTGTGTCAACTTAACAGGAATTTCTCTACATTTTTCAAAACTAGGGTATCTCATCCCACTGAATTTTCTCATTCTCTCTTACAGGCTGAATCTGCTAGTTCTCCAGTTCATCCTTGCTCACCCTGATGAGGTAAAGGATCAATAATAAAAGGGCTCAACTAAAAGCTTGGGCAAATCTGTAGACTTCTAAAATACTGACCATCTCTGAATTCCAACTAAAGGACTCCTCTTGGATTTCTCCACTCAGTTTTTTTAATGTAACTGTGTTCTCTGGCAGTAGACCGGGTACTAGACAAGGTGGAGCAGTCCTCACTTTAATTCACAATAATGCCAAAATGTGTCGTACTCTAATAGCAGAAAGCAACACAACCACTGACAACCCAAATGGCTTCTAAGTGAAATCCTATTAAGTTTGTTAAGCAGTTCCTTAATATTGCCTATCATCAGTAAATCGACTGAGACATAAAATATTTTTGTGGCAATAAGCTTTATTGTTAGAGTAGTATTGACAGCTACTGAGATTACACAAAGGCAAATCTAACATGGCAGACTACAAAGACTAACTAACTTACGTACATGAAACAAAGCACTGGATATCTTATCTGGCAGCATCCTGAATAATCTTTCCATTCATAATTCACACACTCTATAAAGTAACAGTACAATAATACAATCATCTAATGCCAGATCAATTATATTTCAGATTGCTCTCATGTTCTGCACCTCTAACTTTCCCTTACACAAACAATATTGCATTCATTACAAAACTTGTAATATAAAGCAAGGACCAGATAGAATAGCAGACTGTTTGTCTCTAACTGCTTCTTCTAGGCAAGCAATATTCTATAATATTTCTTGGTCTATACAGAACTGTGTCTTGTATCTAAACTTGCTGCATATAGCTGCAGTATCTTAATGGACACAAACATGTTTTCTGGTCTAGCTTGCTTAGGAATAAATGTCTGAAATACAGAAATCAATTTTGACAGGTGTAATGTCTAAAATAATTCTACTAGAGGGAATACATTTTGGTACTTGTATTTTTAGTATTTCTATATATGTATTTTAAGTATTTCTATATATGTTAATAGTTCTCCCTTTAATTCATTTATTAATACACAAATTAAACTTCTATTTACTTAAGAAAGTATGTATGAGAGATCTGAATCAGAGCTACATCAGATAAACATCTGATTATTTTACCCTCCAATTTGCATTGAGGAATTGCACAGTAGGGTAGGTACAAGGTGCAGAAAAAAAACTGGCTTAATTGTTTGAATAGTAGCACTCACTCCATCACATATTCCTCAGTACCTATCTTGTACTATTTTGTCGTTAATGTCCTGCACACGAAGGGTAGCAAAATCAGAATTATAAATGCTTTAGCTAAGAGCCTTTTAAAGATATTTCCCCGACCTGGAAAGAGATTGTTTATCCATGCCATGGTGAGCTATCAACTCATTTGGCATATGAAAAAATGCGCAAATTGCTAAGGTGTACCCAAATTATTTTTAACTTCATTTTACTTCTGGAATAGTTGTGCAGTATTTGTACCTTGCACATTTCCTTTTTTTCACTGAGAATAAATGCATCCCTCATTTACCTGTGTTAACTTCAGAAATAACTATTTAACATCATATTAACAAGGTCAGGATTTGACCTCCCATTTTTCATTTACCTTACATATGTTTACTGCTTTCATTGCACTTTCACATGTCTTTTGTAACCATTGTTGCCCTAAGTGAAATACCCTGTTAGTATCCTTATATTTTGCTATATTCCATGATCATAGATCATTAAATAACTCACATCCTTGAAACCTGATTTTTTTTAAATTCTGAATTTCATTAAATAACCTTGTGATGATGCGAGGTATTGTCAGCTATGCCAAGAGAAGTAGGGCAGTGGATGTGCAACATATGCCAGCACAGCTAGCTGGAATTTTGTAAAGAATTATATGTGATTTGTATATCAAACTGATTTATACTAATGTTGGCATTGAAAATGTATTTGTAAAGCTGCTTGTGTTAAAAATGTATCAACAATGTGTTCTGCTAGACAGAAAAGAAATATACGTGTATGTCAGACTGTACTGTTGTAACCGAGGATACTGGAAGAGAAGAGGTTAATCTCAGTCCAGCTAACTTTGAAAAATAGTTTGAAATTAAATTACTTAATTTAGGCCATAAAGATTGTATCACAGGTCTGAATGCAGCCAGAGACAAAAAGTCTGTACTAGGAAGCCTTCTGCATTTTGTTTAGCAGTGAACTAATTGCTACTCTGGAAGGGTAAAAGTTTGAAATCGTTTTATGACTTCCAGATGCTGTAACAGCTCTTAACAAAGCTCTATGTGTGTGTGTATTATTGACACATATGTGTGCGATTCTGGTTCAGTTTCTAGTAATGGGGGTAGTATGATAACCAGAAGTCCAATGTATGTAATGTCATTCTGTAATCCAGGACAGAAATGATTTAATACTAGATGAAACTGAAGTCTCATCGCAGTCTGTTTTTGAAACATGACAAGAAGACCACTCACCTACGTCATCTTGGCTTGCTTTAGTACGTAACCAGGGAATAAGTAATTCTTTTGATCAGTCAGGGAAATATAGTGAGATCAATTTTTTTGGGAGGCCGCGGTGGTGTAGCAGTTAGCGTTGCCGCCTCACAGCAAGAGGTTCTCTGGTTTGATTCTCGGCTGGGGTGCCTTCTGTGCGGAGTCTGCATGTCCTCCTTGTGGTCATGTGGGTTTCCTCCGGGTGCTCCGGTTTCCTCACACATCCCAAAGACATGCAGTAGGTGGATTGGACACTCTAAATTGGCCCTAGGTGTGAGTGTGTGCATGTGTGTGTGCCTTCTGTGGAAGGTTGGGCGCCGGGCTGGCAACTCAACACCGTAAAACTCCACTGCCAATCATGAGTGGACAGATGATCTGCTGTGATGACCCCTAACCGGGAAAAGCCGAAAGAAGAAGAAGAAGTTAAGTACTATTTTTCTGTATCTGTGTGAATCTCTTCATCTGTGTTATTTTAATATTTCCTGTGATTGAAACTCTGGTGTTTATTGTAAATAGATATTTAGTATTTTCATGTTCTTCTATTATTTATTATTAAATATATTTAAACTTTTCCTTGTGGTTGGTCCTTTAGAGAATATTTTAACCTTTGAGAGTAATTTTTGGTGACTCTGTGGCTACTCCTGAAAGCCTTACTGCCTTGGCCAAACACTAACATTTGTATTAGTATTAATTTCACTCCGTGTAATTGAGTACCCTTGTAAGGCTCTGTCCGTGTTAAGGATTCAGGCTCCTTGATTACTGTCCCAGAGGAGGGTAATCACAAACCTCTCTACAGCCTGTTTCCTCAGGCAGAAATATTACGAATTTTTACTAACATGTCACAATGAACATTACTCCGCTTTTTAAAATTATGCCTAAATAGTGTCAGTTTTAATGCTATTCTACAAAATTCATTTGATCATATACCCATGCTGTACATATTGTGAAAAAATATACACATGCTGTACCTGTTGTCAAAATCATATACACATTTTGTGAATATTGTCAGGTAAATGTAAACATGTTGTACTGAGCGTTAAAATAACTATTTTCTATTAATAAAAAAATCTTGTTGTACTCTAATAATACTCATTTGTTAACAAGAAAAGGTCCACTTGGCACACAGTTCCTTTTCAGAAACAACCTGAGAACAGTGTTTGGTTAAGTGAATTGCTCAAGGTCATGCAATATGCAAATGAAATCTAATGGACTCAAACCCTGTACTAGAGGAACTGCAGCTCACAGCCTTAACATATACATACAAAATCTAGAGCACTTGATAATAGTTTTCAATCTTACTGACAAACACTGGCTAATCTACAATGTATGTACTGTACCTGTGTACTACGTATGTATTCTGCCTATGTTCCAAATTTCAGCTGTACATTAAATCTATTAATTACCTTTATTTTTAAAATTAATATTTTTTTTTGTTCTCTCCACTGTAACTGTTTATGTGCCGCATACCACTGTAAAAACATGTCTCTTGTAATTTGTGTGTATACTGATCATGTCTAAATAACTAAATGTGTCTGTAATATTTCTTTGTGGAGCTTTTCTCCCCGGGCCTCTGCTGAAAAAAGGCCTTTTCGGTTCAGTCAGACACCCCTGGTTAACAAATGCAAAATAAATAAATAAATAAATAAATAAACCCTCTGTGCCAGCTGCCAGACCCATTGTTTATACCCTTATCTTTAAGATAAGAAAGCCAATAAATCTGTTTTAATAACTGAATTAATCCCTAGATAATCACTTTAAAATAAAACTACAGCCACTAAAAGTGTCTCAGGCATCCTAAGTAATCATTCCTTCAAATGTACAGACACAGTGTTTGATGCCTCATATTTTATTTTGCAAGTAGTCTTGCTGTTTTTGTGTCATGATTTTGAATTGATTTCCATTATTTTGTCTAATTCTTTTTAACTTGATTAATTGAATAAGGACAAAGGAAGAAAAGTTAATTAATCAATCAATTAATTAGTCTTACTTTTGTTCACAGTTCCCGCAAAAGGATTTAAAAATTACTGATAACACATTGCTTTATTTGTGCAGGAAAAATATGAATATGAAATGTGCCTTTAGAATGTAATTATATTTAGTCTACAATTTCATAAAAAAAGCTTTTTGTGAAAATTCACACACAAGGTTATTTGGATACAGTTGCAATGTACTGCTTACAACTGATTTGAATCAATTGTCAATTCTTGTTTGTTACCCCCTCTACATGAATGAAGGTTTCCATATGAGTACCCTGAGGATGAAAAGACTGGACACGACCACCACAATGTATATAAAATCCAGTTTAATAGATAAAAATGAGCGCTTTCACATGCTCCGCTGGCATGCTTCTTCAGATTTAACATACATTTGCTCCAAAAGACACTTAAATAGTAAAGACTTGATTAGGTAATTGATTAAATATGTAACAGAAGGGTGGAGTTTTTATCCACTTAAAGACAATGTCTTTGAAAGGCATTACTAACTGCTCCAAAGAGAAAATACAATTTAATTAATATACAATGTATATAAAAACATGTTCTTATGTAATAACGAAACAAACAAAAGGACAAGAACAAAAATGCATACATCACCCATTCTGCAAAAACTCATTCTACAAAAAGCTTCAAAAATAAGCTTATAGTAACATAATACCTATGCCATTTATATTCCATAGTGTGTGTTCATTCACTAAAATGTATTTGAGCACTTATTCCTATCTGAAACAATTTATTCCTAGAAAAAGCAGATATACCAGCAGCACAACTAAATATACCAAATACATACGTATAATACAATAGACTAAAACTATGTATGAGCATTTTCTAAAATATATATATGTATATATACCTAAAAGTATGTGTATAACTAATGACTTCTGAAACAATACAAAAATACAAGAAACATATATAAATAAATAAATAAATAAATAAATAAATAAAACAACAAGCTGCCAAAAGGTGTAAAACCCAACATTCATTTAAAACGTCTGTATATATGTGTGTCATCACTGAATGATCCCTATACACGTGCTTCAAGTATAGGTTTAATGCTGATACACTGATTGAGCCCCGGGTCCATATGAGCTCTAAGCTTAAAGATCCAACTGAGCTCTATAGATTCCAAATGGTTTATGTTATCACCACCCCTTCTACTCTTGGTAACCATCTGTAGCACCCTGAACCTAACAATGTGGTCAGGGAATAGAATAACATGTCCGGCCAACGCATTTTCTGGATTTCTTTTCCTTATATCATATATGTGATTATACATCCTATCTTTCAACCTTCTTGTTGTCATGCCTACATAAAATCTTGTACATTTTGTGCAGGTGGCTAAGTAAATTAGATTCTTACTATCACATGAGGCATGAAACCTAGGGATGAACTCATAATCAATAGTAGGATGAGCAAACTGCTGTTCAGCTGTAATGAAACTACACATTTTACATCTCATACATCGATACGTGCCATATTTATTGATGTTCACTCTATTAAGTTTGATACTAGAACATTCCTTGCATAACAGCCTTTTTAGATTCCTACTGTTTCTATAGCTAAAACTAGGATTATTTCCTATTACTACCAGGATTTTAGGGTCCATGGTCAAAATACTCCAATTCTTCTTTATTATATTTACTATACTTTTATTATCATTGGTATATCTAGTAATGAAGGAAACTTTAGAACCAAATGTCTCTTTCCCTCCGTAACCTCTATATGCCTTTCTTATCTTGGTGTTTCCATCAGATAGGATAGAATCTCTAATACTACTAATCAAAGAATCATTATAACCCCTATCTAAAAATAGGGTATGTAGTGTATCTAACTGGATCTGTAAATTAGAGCCTTCATTGCAAAGCCTTAGCATCCTATTAACCTGCCCTTTGACTACATTGGGAAAGACATGTCTGGGGTGCATGCTACTATAATGTAAGAGGGTATTTTTCCAACAGGGCTTCCTATAAAGGTCTGTGGATATGTTCCCATCGATCTTTTTTGTAATCTTTATGTCTAAGAAATTAATTTCTTTGCTAGATACTTCTGAGGTAAATCTCAGAAAGTCAGTAGTTGTTTCCAGGAACTCAGTAAAGGCCATAAGATCATTCATACTGCCCTTCCAAAAGAGCAGTATATCATCCACAAACCTCCTGTATAAAAGTATATGCTGGTAGTATACACTGTTAAACAAAAACTCCCTCTCCCAGTTGTAGACCTCTAGATTCGTGTATGAATTAGCACATGGGGTGCCCATAGTGACACCCCATCTCTGTGCAAAGAACTTTTCACGAAACATGAACACATTATTATTGAGCACAACATCCAATAGGGCACATACCAGTAGCTGCTGCTCATTGGTGACCCCTTCTGTTGCTGATAGAACATTCCTCACAGCTTCAACCCCATAATCATTAGGGATGGCTGTGAATAAATTCTTGACGTCTAGGGTAACCATTAAATAAGGAAGATCATTAACTTCTTCATTAATGAGTGATAAATCTTGTATTAGATGGTAACTATCCTTTAAAATATTTGGAATATTTCTAACTAATGGTCCCAATAGACTCTCTATATATAATGACATTTTCTCAGTTACCCAACTTTCTCCTGTCACTATGGGCCTCATGGGAGGAGGGAAAATATTTTTGTGTATCTTGGGGAGACCTTTTATTAAGGGTATAGTTGGAAAATCAATCAAGAAGAAATCATGTAGCTGCTGTGTTATTTGCCTACACATAAGCATGTCATATAAATCATCATGTACCCTTTTAATAATACAATACACAGTCTCTATATCAATTTCCATATAGATGCTGGCATCAGATAACATATCAAACATCTGCTTCTCATATTCAATAGCATTTAACAATACTATCCCTCCCCCCTTGTCTGCGGGTTTTATAACAATATTGTTATTAGAGGTTAAACTAGATAAAGACTTTCTCTCATCTTCATTCAGATTATAATAGGTACATCTGGAACCTTGTCTAGAAAAATAGGCATATAAATCATTCTCACATACATTTATAAAACATTCAACATTTGCCGGAAGTTTTGGAGTAAAACTACTTTTGCGTTTAAATTCATCTAGCAATGGTTGGCCTTGTTTATCCACATTACTAAACATTAATTTTAACGCTACAGAGCGTCCAAATAATCTAAGGTCCACCAAAAGCTCACTCAATTTACTTGCCTGGGAAGGGATAAAGGATAGCCCCTTATTTAACAAGGAATAGTCCGCTTCATTAAGTTCATATGCTGAGAAGTTAAAAACCAAATGGTTTAACTCCGCGCCCTTCGCCTGGTACGTTGATTCTCTCCTGAATGCTCATACATAGTTTTAGTCTATTGTATTATACATATGTATTTGGTATATTTAGTTGTGCTGCTGGTATATCTGCTTTTTCTAGGAATAAATTGTTTCAGATAGGAATAAGTGCTCATATACATTTTAATGAACACACACTATGGAATATAAATGGCATAGGTATTATGTTACTATAAGCTTATTTTTGAAGCTTTTTGTAGAATGAGTTTTTGCAGAATGGGTGATGTATACATTTTTGTTCTTGTCCTTTTGTTTGTTTTGTTATTACATAAGAACATGTTTTTATATACATTGTATATTAATTAAATTGTATTTTCTCTTTTGATCAGTTAGTAATGCCTTTCAAAGACATTGTCTTTAAGTGGATAAAAACTCCACCCTTCTGTTGCATATTTAATCAATTACCTAATCAAGTCTTTACTAATTAAGTGTCTTTTGGAGCAAATGTATGTTAAATCTGAAGAAGCATGCCAGCGGAGCATGAGAAAGCGCTCATTTTTATCTATTAAACTGGATTTTATATACGTTGTGGTGGTCTCCAGTCTTTTCATCCTCAGTGTTTTCCTTTTCTGGGACGTGTACCTTTGGACAGCAGCTGTACTTGGATATTTCCTGATTTTTTCATCTTTTAGTACCAGCTACCGTCACACAATGGAAACAACAACCATTGAATTGGACTACAATCCTGAAAACGCGTTAAAAACCCAAAAATGGAGCAGCATCATTAATACACAGAACATTCCCCTGCTTGACCTGGAGTTACATCTTTCTCCAACATCTATTGCAACAGGTACTGCTGAAAACATGAATCGATTCAATGACCTTAGCAGAGAATTAGAAAATGATTTATATAAATTACAGAGACTGATCTGGCAGAGAAGACATATGGAAACATGCATTCATTTCCATATTGTCCCGAGAGGTATGAGGGTCCTCTGCATGCCCACATATGGGAATAACCATCCAGAACTGCTAAAGAAATTGCAGAAATTAAACCTGGATTTGAGTTTCAACTATATGAGACTGTTGATTGATTATTTTACTCCCCTAGAAGCGGAGCTTAATAATAAAGTGGAGGCTCTGAATAGAGACTTGCAGAACCTCTTTATAGGTGGGTTCTATGACAAAAGATTAGACAGCATATATACCCAGGTAGCCCTGTATCGTGACAGACTGCAGCAAACCAAATATCGGAAGCTGCAGCGGGATCATAGGGATTTCTCACTTGGACAGGTGTTTGTTTGGCCCAAGAATACTTCCCGGGCTGAGCAAGTGTCCACTAACATGGTACCTCACTCTGATATAGTCAACGATGAAGAGCGTGAATCTGGAAAGGCAGCCAATCAGTTTCAGAATGCTGCCCACATCATAAAAGAAAACATTATTCAAGCCACAGACGTGATTACATCATCTATAGAGAGGGATGAACGCATTGTATCTTCCACCCCTCCTTCTAACCAGGAAGCGTTAACGGAGACAAAGGCAAGCCATGGAGCAGGAGTGAGACCAAAGACAGTAACCAGAAGCTTGGAGGATTTTTTTCATTTCCCTATGAAGTTTCGCTACAACGAGAGGGACAGGTTGAGCAGTCGTGGCCACAGAAAACGCAAGTTCTCGGGAGAGAATCAACGTACCAGGCGAAGGGCGCGGAGTTAAACCATTTGGTTTTCAACTTTTCAGCATATGAACTTAAAGAAGCGGACTATTCTTTGTTAAATAAGGGATTATCCTTTATCCCTTCCCAGGCAAGTAAATTGAGTGAGCTTTTGGTGGACCTTAGATTATTTGGACACTCTATAGCGTTAAAATTAATGTTCAGTAAAGTGGATATAAAAGGCCAACCATTGCTAGATAAATTCAAACGCAAAAGTAGCTTTATTCCAAAACTTCCGACAAATGTTGAATGTTTTATAAATGTATGTGAGAATGATTTATATGCCTATTTTTAGACAAGGTTCCAGATGTACCTATTATAATCTGAATGAAGACGAGAGAAAGTCTTTATCTAGTTTAACCTCTAATAACAATATTGTTATAAAACCCGCAGACAAGGGGGGAGGGATAGTATTGTTAAATGCTATTGAATATGAGAAGCAGATGTTTGATATGTTATCTGATGCCAGCATCTATATGGAAATTGATATAGAGACTGTGTATTGTATTATTAAAAGGGTACATGATGATTTATATGTCATGCTTATGTGTAGGCAAATAACACAGCAGCTACATGATTTCTTCTTGATTGATTTTCCAACTATACCCTTAATAAAAGGTCTCCCCAAGATACACAAAAATATTTTCCCTCCTCCCATGAGGCCCATAGTGGCAGGAGAAAGTTGGGTAACTGAGAAAATTTCAATATATATAGAGAGTCTATTGGGACCATTAGTTAGAAATATTCCGAATATTTTAAAGGATAGTTACCATCTAATACAAGATTTATCACTCATTAATGAAGAAATTAATGATCTCTCTTATTTAATGGTTACCCTAGACATCAAGAATTTGTTCACAGCCATCCCAAATGATTATGGGGTTGAAGCTGTGAGGAATGTTCTATCAGTAACAGAAGGGGTTACCAATGAGCAGCAGCTACTGGTATGTGCCCTATTGGATGTTGTGCTCAATAATAATGTGTTTATGTTTCGTGAAAAGTTCTTTGCACAGAGATGGGGTGTCGCTATGGGCACCCCATGTGCTAATTCGTACACTAATCTAGTGGTCTACAACTGGGAGAGGGAGTTTTTGTTTAATAGTGTATACTACCAGCATATACTTTTATACAGGAGGTTTGTGGATGATATACTGCTCTTTTGGAAGGGCAGTATGAATGATCTTATGGCCTTTATTGAGTTCCTGGAAACAACTACTGACTTTCTGAGATTTACCTCAGAAGTATCTAACAAAGAAATTAATTTTTTAGACATAAAGATTACAAAAAAGACCGATGGCAATATATCCACAGACCTATATAGGAAGCCCTGTTGGAAAAATACCCTCTTACATTATAGTAGCATGCACCCCAGACATGTTTTTTCTAATGTAGTCAAAGGGCAGTTTAATAGGATGCTAAGGCTTTGTAATGAAGGCTCTAACCTACAGATGCAGTTAGATACATTGCACACCCTGTTTTTAGATAGGGGTTATAATAATTCTTTGGTTAGTAGCATTAGAGATTCTATCTTGACTGATGGAAATACTAAGATAAGAAAGGCATATAGAGGTCACGGATGGAAAGAGACATATGGTTCTAAAGTTTCCTTCATTACTAGATATACCAATGATAATAAAAGCATAGCAAATATAATAAAGAAGAATTGGAGTATTTTGACCATGGACCCTAAAATCCTGGTAGTAATAGGAAATAATCCTAGTTTTAGCTACAGAAACAGTAGGAATCTAAAAAGGCTGTTATGCAAGGAATGTTCTAGTATCAAACTTAATAGAGTGAGCATCAATAAATATGGCACGTATCGATGTATGAGATGTAAAATGTGTAGTTTCATTACAGTTGAACAGTAGTTTGCTCATCCCACTATTGATTATGAATTTATCCCTAGCTTTCATGCCTCATGTGATAGTAAGAATTTAATCTATTTAGCCACCTGCACAAAATGTACAAGCTTTTATGTAGGCATGACAGCAAGAAGGCTGAAAGATTGGATGTATAATCACATATATGATATAAGGAAAAGAAATCCAGAAAATGCGTTGGCCGGACATGTTATTTTATTTCCTGACCACACTTTTAGGTTCAGGGTGCTACAGACAGTTACCAAGAGTAGAAGGGGTGGTGACAACATTAACCATTTGGAATCCATAGAGCTCAGTTGGATCTTTAAGCTTAGAGCTCATATGGACCCGGGGCTCAATCAATGCATCAGCATTAAACCTATACTTGAAGCACGTGTATAGGGATCATTCAGTGATGGCACACATATATACAGATGTTTTAAATGAATGTTGGGTTTTACACCTTTTGGCAGCTTGTTGTTTTATTAATTTATTCTTTTATTTATTTATTTATTTATTTATATATGTTTCTTGTATTTTTTATTGTTTCAGAAGTCATTAGTTATACACATACTTTTAGGTATATATACATATATATTTTAGTAAATGCTCATACATAGTTTTAGTCTACTGTTATTATACATATGTATTTGGTATATTTAGTTGTGCTGCTGGTATATCTGCTTTTTCTAGGAATAAATTGTTTCAGATAGGAATAAGTGCTCATATACATTTTAGTGAATGAACACACACTATGGAATATAAATGGCATAAGTATTATGTTACAATAAGCTTATTTTTTAAGCTTTTTGTAGAATGAGTTTTTGCAGAATGGGTGATCTATACATTTTTGTTTTTGTTCTTGTCCTTTTGTTTGTTTTGTTATTACATAAGAACATGTTTTTATATACATTGTATATTAATTAAATTGTATTTTCTCTTTTGAGCAGTTAGTAATGCCTTTCAAAGACATTGTCTTTAAGTGGATAAAAACTCCACCCTTCTGTTGCATATTTAATCAATTACCTAATCAAGTCTTTACTATTTAAGTGTCTTTTGGAGCAAATGTATGTTAAGTCTGAAGAAGCATGCCAGCGGAGCATGTGAAAGCGATCATTTTTATCTATTAAACTGGATTTTATATACGTTGTGGTGGTCGTGTCCAGTCTTTTCATCCTCAGTGTTTTCCTTTTCTGGGACGAGTACCTTTGGACAGCAGCTGTACTTGGATATTTCCATATGAGTACCCTCCAATTTTACCGCTGTTTAAATCCTTTTGGAAAACTCTTGTTAATTTTTTTACAAGCTGTGGAATAAGCATAAAAACATCATCTGTAGTTTCTTGACACAAATTAAAAGCTTTTATTTGAATTTACTTTGCACTTCAAAAATTCTGCGGCGGTGGTGCTGCGGTAGCGTTGTCGCCTCAAAGTAAGACGTTGTCCTGTTCGATTCTCAGCTAGAGCGTCTTCTGTGTGGAAACATGCATGAATGGGTGTCCCTTCGTTGAAGGATGTGCGTCAGGGCTGGTAACTCGGCACGTAAAAGTCAACTACCAATCATTAGCGGACCGGAGTTCCGCTGTGGCGACCCCTAACCGGGAAAAGCCGAAAGACACAACAACTTTGCACTACAAAATACCTCATCCCTTATGTGTCAGATTAACAGTCATTGGGTAGGCAGAAATCAAACCCCAAATCTTGATTTTACAAAACCTAAATCTTTTACATGGCTTTCACTGTAAACATCAAAACTCTGTAGCTTGAAATATTTCATGCATGTAACAGTTTGCTCCTTACCTGCGTAGATGTTAATTTACCTAATAAATTACAAAACCAGCATAAAAATCTTCCAATTACAACCCTCTGTTTCCCTCAGTTACTACTGAATGATTTTAATACGAGCCTTACATTGGCTAGAGTCTGGAACAGTGGTGACATTTCTAGCCTTTTGACTGTGTCATATCTTAAAGCCATGACTGTTTTTTTTTTTTTTACTCCACCCAAAAGTCAGTAAAACATTCCCTATATAGCTATCTTTGACATGGTTTTTGGAGACCTGCCTGTCATGTGTTTATCTCTTCACCCTGTGAAAGCATGGTGGAATATGACTGCATTTGATACCACACACTTGGTCCTGTTGTAATAATGATTAATTAAATCTACTACTGCCTTCAGTTTATCTATGATATCCATTTTATAACAGGAAGAAAATAATTATGCCTCAGACATATGTTTCCTTTCAATGCTGCAAATGATGTTTTCAGTAAAACTTTTATTGAATGTACGTGAATCCCTGTTACAGATAAAATTTAACTGTCTTGTGTACGTGTGTTTTTGTAATCGAATTCTGTGGTTTAGATCCCATTAAAGGACATTAACTTATACAGGTATGTGTATGAAACCTTTAGCATTAAATGCCATGTAAAAGAAACCAAAGATACTTGTGCCACCAACCTTAGATTACTTTGCTAAGAAACTAGTTATCTCTCTGTCAGTGCAAGCCTGTGTGTGTGTGTGTGTGTGTGTGTGTGTGTGTGTGTGTGTGTGTGTGTGTGGTGGGGCGCACACGTGCGTGCAGAGGGGGGTGGGGTTATGAGTGTATATGTCCAAAAGTTAGCCATATTGTTATTTTTGTCTGTGTGCAGTCTGTTTTTTATTTTGTGTATTCATCTGTTTTATTTTGCTTATGTATAACGAGTGTAAGTCCCATTTTGTCACTGTACAAAACAACAGTGTTCTTTAGGTATTAATTAATAAAATTTAGTTTCTTCTGTGTTATTTCATGAAGACGTTTTACTGGTTTAGTTAGATTAGTTTGTTTTCTTTACTTTATTGGAGGGTTGAGTTTCCAGTTCCAAATATGCAGTTCTCAGTGGATTGATAACTACATTTTCTTCTACCACTGAGAGCCTCTGTCTGCTGGCACATGGTGTCACCACAGTGAGAATAATTGTCATGAGTGCTTACTTTAAAATTTGTCTGTAGTGCATATTGGCACCTCAGCTGTTTGTGCAATGGTGATCCTTTTCTCCAAGTGTAATTGTCTTGACATTGATACTGGATGCCTGGATTGACATGACTGTTCTCCAGAACTCAGACTTTTGAGCTGCATTCTGGGTGGTCATTCATCTTTTTCCACCTTGGTGACTTATTGTTTGGAAGTCAGCCCAACTATAAATCCAGAAGGGTCCTTGGTGTTGGGTTTGACAGATGTTATTATTGTATCAGTTGATATGCGAGAGGACCCTTCTTAATGTTTCATGACTACCCTCCCATGTCTCCACTGTAGAATGGCACCTCCAGCTAGCTGTGATTGTTTGGAGTTTCATTGCAGTCAAGCATGCGTACATTATTGCCGGTTGTTAGTGAGGGTGACAAATCTTCATTGTTATCTCTTGATTTCTCAGGGAGAGGATTTCCAGTGGCTAAAGTTGAACTGGAAGGTGTGGTGGATGAGTGTACTTACAGAGCACATACATACTTAGTCTGTTACATTATGTTGTATGTTGTCATAGGAGTGCATCCATCCCTGAAACTGAGAAGTTCCAAAAAGGTTACTCAATTCTTATTGATGGAAAGTATGAGCCCACCCACAGGACACGCCGAGGATCATTCTTTCATAGGTCATCTAGAACTGTGAGAATGTATCTGTTTCAGACCTCTTGGTGTAAGAAATCTGGACAAAGCCTAAAATAATAGGGAGACAAAGGCCCAAATATAGTGACCAATTTTAAATATGGCACCTGTGAAGTTAGAAAGTTGCTAGAAGATTTTGCATTATTATTATATATTTTCTGGAGGCTATAGAGTCTGAAGCTCAACCCAGCCACTGGGGATGCACAAGCCAGTGCATTTCTTTGTGCCGGTCCCAAGCCCAGATAAATGGGGAGGGTTGGGTCTGGAAAGGCATCCGGCATAAAATTTTGCCAAATCATACATGCAGACAACAGTACAGATATACATACCGGATCGGTCGATGCCTGGGCTAACAGCGGCCGCCACCAGTACTGTTGGCCAACAGAGTGCTGGCAGAAATTGGGCTACTGTTGGTCGAAAGAGGAGAAGAGGGGGAAGGCATGCCCAAAGGCAGGTAAAGGCTAGGACTGTGATAGTGAGGGTCGAAACTTTGAATGTTGGCAGTATGACTGGTATTGGGAGTGAGCTAGCTGATATGATGGACCGAAGGAATTTTGGTATATTGTGTGTGCAAGAGACCAGATGGAAGGGGAGCAAGGCTAGGTGTATCGGAGGTGGTTTCAAATTGTTTTATCATGGTGTGGATGGGAGGAGAAATGACGTAGGCATTATCCTGAAGGAACAGTATGCTAAGAGTGTTTTGGAGGTGAAAAGAGTATCGGATAGAGTGGTGTTTATGAAGCTGGAAAATGATGGTGTAATGAAGAATGTTAGTGCATATGCTCCACAAGTTGGGTGTGAGATGGATGAGAAAGAAATATTTTGGAGTGAGTTGAAGTGGTGATGGCTGTACCCAAGGGTGAGAGACTGGTGATTGGAGCAGATTTCAATGGGCATGTTGGTGAAGGGAACAGAGGGGATGAGGAAGTGATGGGTAGGTATGGTGTTAAGTAAAGAAATGCCGAAGGTCAGATGGTAGTGGATTTTGCGAAAAGGATGGACATGGCTGTGATGAATACGTATTTTAACAAGAGGGAGGAGCATAGGGTGACTTACAAGAGTGGAGGAAGATGCACACAGGTGGATTATATCTTATGTAGAAGGGCCAGTCTGAAGGAGATTGGAAACTGTAAAGTGGTGGCAGGGGAAAGTGTAGTTAGGCAGCATAGGATGGTGGTTTGTAGGATGACATTGGTGATCAAGAAGAGGAGGATGAGTGTGAGGGCAGCACCAATGATCAAATGGTGGAAATTGAAAAAGGGTAATTGTGAGGTGATGTTTAGGGAAGAGTTAAGACAGGCACTGGGTGACAGTGAAGAGTTACCGAATAGCTGGGTAACTACAGCAGAGCTAGTAAGAGAGATGGCTAGAAAGGTGCTTGGTGTGACATCTGGAAAGAGGAAGGAGGACAAGGAGACCTGGTGGTAGAATGAAGAAGTACAGGAGAGTATACAGAGAAAGAGGTTGGCGAAGAAGAAGTGGGATTGTCAGAGAGATGAAGAAAGTAGACAAGAGTATAAGGAGATGAGGTGCATGGCAAAGAGAGAGGTGGCGAAGGCTAAGGATAAGGCATATGAAGAGTTGTATAAAAGGTTGAACACTATGGAGGGAGAAAAGGACCTGTACCGATTGGCTAGACAGAGGGACCGAGCTAGTAAAGATGTGCAGCAGGTAAAGGTGATAAAGGATAATGAGGGGAAACATACTCACAAGTGAGGAGAGTATGTTGAGCAGATAGAAAGAGTACTTTGAGGGGCTGATGAATGAAGAGAATGAGAGGGAGAGAAGGTTGGATGATGTGCGGATAGTGAATCATGAAGTTCAGTGGATTAGCAAGGAGGAAGTAAGGATAGCTATGAAGAGGATGAAGAACGGAAAGGCTGTTGGTCCAGATGAATACCTGTGGAAGCATGGAGGTGTTTAAGTGAAATGGCAGTGGAGTTTTTAACTAGATTGTTTAATGAAATCTTGGAAAGTGAGAGGATGCCTGAGGAATGGAGAAAAAGTGTTTTGGTACCGATTGTTAAGAATAAGGGTGATGTGCAGAACTGTAGTAACTACAGAGGGATTCAATTGATCAGTCACAGCCTGAAGTTATGGGAAAGAGTAGTGGAAGCTACGTTAAGAAGGGAGGTGATGATTAGTGATCAGCAGTATAGTTTCATGCCAGGAAAGAGCACTACAGATGCGATGTTTGCTCTGAGAGTGTTGATGGAGAAGTACAGAGAAGGTCAGAAGGAGTTGCATTGTGTCTTTGTGGATTTAGAGAAAGCATATGACAGGGTGCCTAGAGAGGAGTTGTGGTATTGTATAAGGAAGTCGGGAGTGTCAGAGAAGTATGTAAGAGTGGTACAGGATATGTACGAGGGTAGTGTGACAGCGGTGAGGTATGCGGTGGGAGTGACAGATGCATTTAAGGTGGAGGTGGGATTACATCAAGGATCAGCTCTGAACTCTTTCTTATTTGCAGTGGTGATAGACAGGTTGACAGACGAGATCAGACAGGAGTCCCCGTGGACTGTGATGTTTGCAGATGACATTGTGATCTGTAGTTGACAGTAGGGAACAGGTGGAGGAGACCCTAGAGAGGTGGCGATATGCTCTAGAGAGAAGAGGAATGAAGGTCAGCAGGACTAAGACAAGAATATATGTGTGTGAATGAGAGGGAGGATAGAGGAATGGTGAGGATGCAGGGAGTAGAGGTGGCGAAGGTGGATGAGTTTAAATACTTGGGATCTACAGTTCAGAGTAATGGTGAGTGTGGAAGAGAGGTGAAGAAGAGAGTACAGGCAGGATGGAGTGGGTGGAGAAGAGTGTCAGGAGTGATTTGTAACAGACGAGTACCAGTAAGAGTGAAAGGGAAGGTCTAAAAGAGGATAGTGAGACCAGCTATGTTATATGGGTTGGAGACAGTGGCATTGACAAAAAGGCAGGAGTCAGAGCTTGACATGGCAGAGTTGAAGATGTTAAGATTTGCACTGCGTGTGGTGAGGATGGACAGGGTTAGGAATAAGTATATTAGAGGGTCAGCCCAGGTTGGAAGGTTTGGAGACAAAGCCAGAGAGGCAATATTACGTTAGTTTGGACATGTGCTGAGGAGGGATGCAGAGTATATTGGGAAAAAGATGCTAAGGATGAAGCTGCCAGGTAACAGGAAAAGAGGAAGGCCTAAGATAAGGCTTATGGATGTGGTGAGAGAGGACATGCAGGTGGTAGATGTGACAGAGCAAGATGCAGAGAACAGGAAGAAATGGAAACAGCTGATCTGCTGTGGCGACCTCTAACGGGAGCAGCCGAAAGAAGAAGATAGAGTCTGAAGTTCAAATGTCTGTCATTATTTAGTATTATTTAATGACTTCAATCCTCAGTGATTTAACAGAAAATCACAGATTTTATGGGGAACAGATCAAAAATGAGACAAAAAGTATGAACAGTTGAGAGGTATGATCTGTTTAGTTTTATAGATCAGTGGTCGCAGAGGTACAGGTATCAACACCTGTTGCATGGTAATTAATGACAGAAAACTAAATTATAGAAATGATGGCTGTTTTCCAGTATATCCTAAAAAGTCATGTCTTGTGCTCTTTTACTGACAATAGACATGTCACTTCACATAACTAGCATGCCAAAATTCCTGTAAAAACATAGTTACCTCTGCTGTGCCAGATGCTGCATAAGGCTTCCTTCTGAGTGCCAGTAAATGTTTTGTTTCTGAGGAGGAAGAATAGTCTCTGATGTCAGACCAGAAAGAAGGGGGACTAAACCTAGACACTGAATATATGTGAGTGTGAGTGTGTGTCAGTCAACAAATTATTCATGTTTTCTCCCAAGAGTAGCACGATCCTGATGGAAACAGAATCATTCTTAAGTAAATAAATAAATAAAGAACTGTGCGGTTGGCTTATTCAGTGCATTATATACAAGTAAGACCTAATGGAGTTTTGATGTAAGCAAGTAAAACATGAAGATTAAGAGTTTAGAGTACAGAGCTTCAGCATTCAAATAGTGTTTATCTACCTGATGAGTTATCCTTATTGAGCGATATGGACTGTGGGGTAGGAGTTTTTTGTTATAGAGAAAGTTGTATTGCTTTCTTATGGGAAGTATGGTTAGGGGTGAAGTTGTATCAGAACTGGCCTGAAGAGGTGCCATGCAGTCTGAGAACAGCAGTTTCACACAGGAACAGCTGATGTTTTCACAAGTCCTGTCTGAGCTGAGTCCCATTTGGAACAGCAAATACTATGTGTCCGACATTGTGTTGCTCTGGTTCACTTTGCTATTTCATTAACTGCTGACTGCTGTTCGCTCTATGTCTTATGTTGTTCTGGCCCCTTTGACAAAATGTAATGCAGAAAGGAGAGCTTAATGGAAACTGTCAGGTGTTAGTGTTTTAACACAGTTTTGTAGTTTAAAATACAAACCAAATCAACACTGAGATAGACCGCTGCAGATCAATTCAAATGCAGTAGTAGAAAGAACTCTAGCTTTCACAGCGACAAACATCTCTTGACTGAAATTTTGCAGTATCACCTTCCAAGAAGTTTAATGTTGTACCTTGCTGACTTCTCAGTTTTCTATTTAGCTGATGTTATCCATGAATTGGATAACTGACAGAGAGAAGTAAAGAGAACTCTCTGCTGACCCGTGGCCTTGCCAGCTCTATTGATCTTATAATATCTGGCCCACTTTCTCCCACATTACTTGTCCAACAGCTAATGAAATGTCAGTAGTTATTCCTACAGTGTATGATACTCTATTCCTTACTTAATTAGGCAACTCTGAGGGGCAGGTTCTATGTCTAGGACAGTGGCACAAAAAAAGAGGAAGGAACATGACTTGTAATTTTGCTGCAGTATTGAACAATACTGTATCTTGATTTGCATTCTGCTTTCATATGTACCTTCTCAATGATTTTTAATCATTGTATATAATTGAAATGCATGCTACTTAGATATTTACATAGTATATTACTAAAATGGTTTTCTGTTATTTGGAGTTTTTCCCCCCAAGCCTCCACTGAAAATGGGTTATTTTTGACCCAGCTGGACTTTACTGGTAAACAAATATCAGTCAATAAATAAATAAAATAAATAAATAAAATTAACATTTCTGTTCAAGTATAATGTGTATTGGTCACATCCTTAGATTTTTTGAGTAGGAGATGTGTTCTGTACAATGTACATACACGGAGTTGTGTGATTCATGCTGTCATACTGTCATGAGTCTTTATTGCAGTAACATACATTACAGAGAATCATACTCAAGTATTTTATTCTGATTTTGCCCTACTGTTAACGTAACAGTTTTTTTCCCTGGTAACCATATTATATTCGTAACTAAACATATGCTGAAGTCATGGTTAGTCGTGACATCTGTTTTACTTGCAGGTACCATTTGCGCTGTCTGCAAACTTAATTCATATTGTACTGTGCTCACACTTGGTAGCTTACAACTCTGCCTTTGACTGCAAAAAAAAAAAAAAAAAAAAAAAATCAATAAACTTAAAAGCATGACTTCTGAACTCCAGCTTTTAAGTCAGCAAAGCCTTTAACAGCAGCTCCCAGAGAAATGGCCTTTAGAACTTTATTAGTACATTGTTTCATGTGGCATGAGGTACAGGGCAAAAAAACATTACAGTGGATTGAAATAACATTTAAAGTATTGTGAGGCATGCAAAGAAAATGTCTTGTAGATAATGTGAACACAAGTAATTAAATCATTTGTAGCAGTACTGAGTGGCAGTGTTTTGTTGCTGACAATGGGGCTTATCCCATTTCCCCTGACTGATAGCATGAAAGCTTGAGTAATTGCAAAACCACTGTTGGTCTAATAAAATATGTTTTCCAGTTTCTCTGAGTTTTCTGTTAGTGGGTTGACACTTCATTTCTTAATTTTTTTCTACCCACGCGTAAGGGAGAGACATAGTCCTTTATATAAACACAGGTTGTTATATGCACACAGTCCAACAGGTCACTGTGATGGGCAGTGTCAGACTGAAAAGTTATTTGCTGTTAGCAGATGCCATCTGTCCATGTTAGTGATGTTTTCTCCCCACATTTATTTAAATTGGCAGGTGAAACATTTAATACCCCTGCTGTCCTATGTCCTCTGACACACAGCAGCTGTCCTAGTAACAAATTATCATTAATCTTTATACTGTCAGCATTGCTAAGGTCCACTATCCAGACAATCTGAAACTACTTCCAGACCTAGCAAGTCAAGTCAATGTATAATTTCATGTAGACTGATACTTCTTTTTCATCATCAGTCCACTTCAGAAGGGCTGCAGAGTGTAGTACAGGAAGTCAAAACTTCATAATTCTGTAATAAATTAACTTCTGGTAGTAGGTGGTCAGACGTCAAAGCATATTTAAAAAAAATCACGCATAGCAGTTAACTTCTGATAATGGGCGATCAGGTATGCTCTGGAAAAGTACACAAAACCTAAGATGATTTGCCATAGAGACCATCAGCTGATGATGACAAAACATGGCTGCAAATTTTTGAAGTGCTTTAACACCACACCTGGGATGTAACTAGAGAAATGATCTCACAGTAAAACCAGAAAGCAAGGCTCTGCAGACTTTTATCCAAGAGCTTTTTTTTACCTTCTGTGCCTGCAGACCATCAAGCCTCACCCCAATTAAACTCTCCCCATTTGTTCCTCCATACTAGAGAATTACCTCACTACAATACAAGAGGAAAGAACTGTGCAGAGGAGGCCATCATACAGGTAACCATGACGGCTGCTTGTGCCCTTGCTGGCTTCCTAGCAGTGAAGACATTTTTGTGGCCTAATCCTACCTCATGCATGCAGGAACAAGCTACCCATGTCTCTGCTGGGACACAAAATACTTTCAGCTTGTGAGTGCATATTCCTATACACTTGCAATTGATGGCTACCTTCTGGTGGTGGCTTGTTGAGCTGAACATCTGCCCACTAGTATGCACACCACAATACTGTCCCTCCTCTGAGGGACTGTGGCTGTGTACATTCCACTCTGTCCCTCCTGACACTCCTCAGAATGGTCATAGTCTTCATTCTTTTTCAGCTCCGTCAAGATATTGAGCTTTTAGCTGAAATCTTGTTGCCTAGACCATAGTAAGGATTTATCCCCTTATGTTGCCAGAGCTGGGTCCAACAGAAAACTTGGTTAGTAAGTTTTCTGATATTTCAGAAATAACTGTCATCTGATTGATTAGCTAAATGTGTTTCAGAGTAGATTTAGTAGTTCGGGAGCATAGAGGTGTCACCAGGATCTCAGAAACCTTAAGAAGAGGAAGTACTAAGAATATTGTTGATCAGTCGTGAGAATTAGATGTACCACGCTTCTTATAGTCGAGACCACCATGACCAGTTTCCTGATATTTTGGAAATGCCTGTGATAGATAAGATAAAAGTGTGTTTCAGTATAGATTTAGTAGTTCGGGAACATATAGTCAAAAAAAAATTGTGAAGGAAGTTTGTCAGGACTAAGAGCCTTTTTTCCTGAAAGTTTTCGTAAAGTCTTAGCTACTTGTCTCCTCTTCATTCCCTTATAGATTTACATTGGATTGCCACATTAGAAGTCAGTAGTAATTAGACATGGCTGATCAGTTTGATTTGCCCAGAGCCTGGAGCAACTGCAAAAGGGATGTAGTACACTGAGGATTAGTAAGTAAAGACCCATTCAATGCTGCCGTTACTTCTGCTGGTCAAGTGCTCTATGTACTTTAGTATTTTCTAGAGTTACAGCACAGGCTAACTTGTTTTTGCTGAAAGTATGTTTTCATTGACTTCTTTCTTGCATTTATTTCTGAACTCAGTAAAAGTGCAAGACACAATTGGTTGACCTTTATTTTTTGTTGGTGTTAGGATCTGAGTCACAGAAAAGGCCAACCCCTTGCCATATGAGTATGCAGCTAAAATAAGAGCATGTCCCTTCTATTGTTATAGTCGGCCACTAGCTGACAGTTCTGAATGAGCATGTGCTTGGTGACATAGGGACACTCATTCAAAATTGTTGTATAACCACCAGTCATTGCTTTGTGAGGGTTTTGCTTGTCATTAGCTGTTATGGTTTTTAGGTGGAACTGGGGGGTATTGGATGATAATGTTGATCCCTAGGCATCAGTGAAGGCTTGGGGCTAATGGTATATGATCAGGAAAATCATAAATACTAGGGACCAGGTAGTACCATGACATTAAAAGTCATTAGAGGTGTGCTGAAGGGGCTATCTGACAGCCCAGGCAAGTCTATGTAGTTTCGAAACCTTTTTGCAGTTTACACCTGTGTGATTTCCAGACGTTTGCTGTTTATTTCAATTTGTGTTACCATGCAAAGCACATTGATGTGCGTCTCTTTCGGCTTTTCCCAGTTAGGGGTCGCCACAGTGGAACGCTGGTCCGCTAATGATTCGCAGTTGATTTTTACGTACCGGCTTGCCAGGCCTGACGCACAACCTTCAACGAAGGTACGCCCATTCATGCACGTCTCCACGCAGAAGACGCTCTAGCTGAGAATCGAACCGGAGAGTGTCTTACTTTGAGGCGACAACGCTACCGCAGCACCACCACCATGGGTGCAGAACACATTGGTGCAGTCTGTTAAAGGGGACAAGCATAGCTCACACTTTGGAAAGTAGCCGCAGTGCAGTGCTCATTTCCTTCACAAATGTCTCCCATTTTGGTCAGAAGTGATAACTCTGGTCTGTTGGCTTTTGTTTTGGAGAACAGTATCCTCATATGATCACAATGTTTTCTTTTTCAGAATGTGTCTGTGTGGAGAATTTTTCTTTTGGATGTAGCATGTGCATCTAGGTAACATAGTGGCCGCAGTGTGTATTTGTCATCATTGTGCAGCATATGATGTATTGGGAGCTTGGTGAGAAACACCATGCTGTCAGCATTACCTGATTTCCAAAAACTTACATGTCCCGTTCGATTCTCAGCTAGAGCGTCTTCTGTGTGGAGGCATATGTGAATGGGGCGTGCATTCGTTGAAGGTTGTGCGTCAGGGCTGGTAACCCGGTACGTAAAAATCCACTACCAATCATTAGCGGACCGGAGTTCCGCTGTGGCGACCCCTAACCGGGAAAAGCCGAAAGACACAAACAAACATAATGTGCCTTTTTATAATTGCAGTTTTATTCAGTAAAAGTTGTGATTCTCTCACTTGGGGAATGGGAACTCTAATTCTGGTATCGCTTATGTTTGTACATATTATTTCACTCGCCAAGAAACAGCAGACTAGCCCACATGAATATGCAGGTCCATGAAGTTTGGAGTCAGCCATGTTGAATTGTTTTGAGTCATTGAATTTCCTTCTGTCCCTCCTTGGCCTGCTCCTGACTAAACAGGTATGAACAAGCACAAGGTGTCACACGCCCAGTGCCTTCAATCATTTGGTTATATTCAGAGGAAAGCGCAGTGATGTGAAAATTGCATTTATAGTCACTCATTTGGCTGTTTCTGCTAATGACTTGGTTAGATGTTATTGTGTGATGGGCATTTGACTGGTGGGTTTGTATGATCTTCTGTGTGGGTTTGAAATGGGGTTTCCTTTTCTTTTGTATTATTTTGTATGGAAAGGTTAAGGTGATTTGCTGATCTTTCTACATACATTGCGGCATTTGATGAGCAAAGTGTCACAACATAGTTTTTAGCTTATTCTTCCTTAATTTTGTGGGCTGTTTTTTAATAAAAAGCTGCATAAACTTTTTATTAAACCATCACCCAAAAAATAGCGCGTCACTTGTGATGTTACCGTAGGGTAAGATGAGGTACATTCATAGACTTTAAAGGGGCATTAGAGGAAATGCCGTACTCCCGTGACTATGTATAGGACTTGAGGGCTGGGTAACATTAAAAAAATCTTATTTGTTCTGATTGTGGTTGAGCAGCTAAATAGTTAAGCAGCAGGACAACTAACTTATTTTTATATTCTAAAATGTGTTGCTTCTTTTATGTCGTTTTAGATCTCAGACTTCCCGTAGCAGAGGTCTATGCTAGAATCCTTGGTATGGAAAACTCTTTGTTGCTCTTGTTACAGAGATCTGTAATCAAAGTAAAATCCATTCTAGCAAGCATGTACTTGATAGTAATTAATTGTTTTTGTTAAGATCCTTGATTACAGAGATTGTACAATTGTAAAGTTGAACATAGACAAGATATTAATAGAAGCATGCAATCCAGTTAATAACTCCATGATTATATAATCATCCATAGAATCAAATCCAGAATGTAAGCATTCTTCAAATGACATGCGGAAGTAAATTAGATTTTTGATTTTGCATTCCTTTGTTGAATTAAGCTGATTAAAGTTATTGTTTGCATTTGCCGTTATTACATTTTGCAGATCAGTGTAATAAAACAGTACTCACTTTTACCTTATTACTTTTGTTAGCAGATCTTTTACCTCCCTGTGTGCATGTGCACCAGTTTATACTTTTTTACTGTCATTCTTTTTTTTTGCATTATAAATATAAGAATTTTATAAGTAGTGCAGTATTTTAAGTCGGAAAGCTTTTTTTTTTAATTCTAGTTATTTATGTTGTGATACTCTGTGGCATGGATATGTATTAAGCTAAAAATATATAACCTCTTGTAAAACATTTTTATGTGGGATATTTTGTTGTATGTATATTGCATGTGTGTGGTCTTCAGTTTTCATAGCACACAGCATGTTAGCTTAGGATGAAATCTTTCATAAGTTTTTCTAAGGAATTTTTCTCTTTGGTTCTTATGTCTTTCCGCCCATAAGCTGTGGTCATAAACAGGTTGGGTCTTTAGGCAGTTGCATATTTTTGTTGCGCACTGTCATTTACATCTACCTTGTCCTTCTTGGGCTATAAATCTATGGAATTCACAGCTGTTTTACTTTCCATCCTCAGGATGAAGAAACTCAGTAGTAGTATTTGAAATAAAGACCGAATGAGGAGTCCCAGTTTCCTAGCTTTTCAAAAAAAGTCCAAGACTGCTTTGCAGATGATGAAGAAGGGCTTATTGTAGTATGTTTAAAATGTATTTATATTTATTTACCAGGGTATTGCACTGATCTCAATGGACCCTTTGCTGGCACAGCCCTTGTGAGTAGGATCATATAATAATTCAGCAAAACATTTACAGATACAAGGATTTGTTAAAAATATAAATATTTACATATGCAAGAATATGCTACAACATTTAGTTCAAGCAGCAGTTTGCAATATTAAAACGTGGCTAGAAAAATGGAATTATGCTTAGCAAGTGGAAAAATTTAATTATGCTTAGCAGAGCTTTTTGGATAAGATGTAGCCATAATGACTGAGATGGTTTATGCTACATGAATAGCAGTGTATCATTATATAGAAAGGTATGAAGACATCAGAAGAGGCAAGTGAGAATAGTTGCAGGAAAGGATACTCCATGGAGAGGAGACAGAGAAATGGTGAGAGAAGTATGCTGAGGGAAGAGGAGTAGAAAGGAGAGGAAGTGTGAGAGATGAGAAGAGAGAGGTAGGATGAATGAGAGGGAGTCAATGAGGGAATAACAAGATAAGATAAGGAAGAACTTGGGATAAAACATGGCAAAAAAACAGAATCCAGAGAAAGAAAGAAAAACTTCAGACCATCTGTCTGCAGATTCTCAAAGTAAGCAGTAGTTCTGAGTACTGCCATTCTGTGTCAATGCAAAGAATAAGTCAGTTGAGAGGATAGGCATGATATTCTTATGTTATGAGGTGCACTGTGAGAAAGAAAAAGCTTAAGCAGCATACAAAAATCATATCACTGTCTTCATCCTTATTAGGTTATTTTAGCATAGGACAAAGATGCTTACAGTGTTGGAGGGATACTAGCATAGCACAGAGCATAAAGAGAAGCTAAAAATATTTTTTCAGTTTCTTAACCATAACCATCTCTTAATATGTGGAATGCTTATTATTTCTGTTTATAAAACATGAATGTATCTCCAAGTTCATTCAGTAAACACTGGTCTTGTTTAAAGGACAAGGCTGCAGAGCTGCAATAATTTATGTTTTTATTTTTTTATTGGGGCAGTGCACTGATCACAGTGGACTGATGCCCGGTACAGTTTTGCCTTAGACATTATTAGTAAAAAAACACATTTTGCATATATGATAGAGGGAAGTAAGGCCCACTGTTGTCCTTCTGTGTTGGATTTGGAATAACACTTAAATTACTATTTAGCCTGGCAAAAACTACATGCTTTGCAAAATGTCCATAGCTGCTGTTGGAGATAAAACTACATGCTTTGCAAAATGTCCATAGCTGCTGTTGGAGATATAGGTATGGGGGGCAGGCTTATCAATTCTTTGGAAAATGTACCATAGCCCATTTCCATTGCGCAACCCCCAGTTTGCATTTACATCAGTTAACTGGTAAGAAATCTCTTGTGTCCAGGGTTTGTGTTCTGCCTGGTTAAGTAACCCGCTGTCCCATTCAGCTGACCAACTTTATGCATTGCAGATATCCTTGATTTTTTTTTTTGTCTAAACCATAAGATGTTCTTTCCTGTTTCTGTAGGTTCCTTTGTGTTTCTTCCTGAGTGTGGATGTAGACAGCTTCCACAGATGGGTTTAACCCCATCAGGACTTTATATCATTTTGTTTCTGAATTTAAGGAATGCATAATGGATGGCATACTTCTTTATCTGGCAGTTGGATGCTTGATCTTTCTTCAGCCGTGTTCCTTCTGCAGGATGTTGATCTTAATCAGGTTGGTATCTGTTGTAGTCCATTCCTTTGTGCCATAACACTTAGGGTTGCCCTTTTCGTTATGTTCTGAGTACAACCACCAAATCTAGCCCTTCCTGAGCTGCTTTGGAAATAATGGATTTGTACTTCATGTTGGTGATACCTTGCCTGCTTTGACTGTTGTAGTTTGTTGTTTTATAAGTTTGTTAATGTACAGAATGTAGACAGAAGACATTGCAGTATATCCTTCTTGGTAAATGGTGTTTTAGATTTGAAAAGCAAACAGAATTTATCTTATTTACCATTTTGATTTGTGGTATTCCGTGTCTTAGAGGGTAGCATTGTCATCGCACAGCACAAGGTTCTCGATTCTCAGCTGGGGTGATAACTTCTGTACAGAGTTTTCATGTCCTCCATGAGTTTACATTGGTTTTCTCGAGGTACTCCTGTTTTCTCCCACATCCCAAAGACATGGTAGGCTGATCGGTGACTCTGAATTCTCTGTATGTCCTTTAGGCAGTGGCTGTGTGTGTGTGCGTCTGTGTGAGATGCAGAAGAAAGGCCTGGCAACCTACTTCTGTTCCTCTCCTTGCCTAATAAACTGCTGATGGTGGCAGCTGTTCACTGGGTCATTGTAGGAGTCAGATGACAGTTATGACTTTGGACACATTCAAACTATGTTTCTTGACGCTGCTTTATGAGAGAACATCCATGTTGTATTTTTTTGTTGGTCTGTAACCATTTCTGATTAAGTGTTGTTAATTTAACTGGGGTAGGATTGTGTTTGGAAGCTGAAGTCCCAGTATCTTCATTTTTTTTTAATTTTCATTTTGATTACCGGGGAAGAGCACTTATCACAAAATGATCAACTGCACACTCAGCCCAGGGTAAATGCAAAACATTTTCCAGACTGTTCTGGCAGTATCCTGGGTAGTGATTGAGGAGTTAATTCCCTTGCCATGGATACCCAGCCCTCTTGGCTTGGGGTGTCCTTTTCTACTGTTTGTAATTCCAGTGATGGTATGCCCAAGGCTTTGAGGTCATAAACTTGAATAGGTGGAGGATGTAATGAGATGGTATGGATTTGGAGTTGGCAAGAAGAGAAGATTTAACACACCACTGCTGGTGGTGCATGTACCCTGTAGATACCCACATAGTTTTTTTCCCTGGATTTTAAGAATGATTGACTGCAGTAATTTGATTATTGGAAATCCACAAGCGTGGAATCCTGGGTCATTTCCTCATTGCAGTGAACTTCAAGGTATCTGTCCTTTTTAGATTTCCATTAAAATGCTTGATAAAACCATCACTGGTAACAAAGTCTGCATTGAATAAATACTCAAAGCCTCTTTTGATACAGTTATTATTACCAGATTGCATTTTATTGATTATGAGTTAACCAGATAAATGGGCTGTTCCATACAAACACATGCACACGCATGTGTGTGCCCCCCCCCCACATATACATAATAATCTATAGTCATAAAAATAGCTTTCCATGTTTATTTAAAATTAAAGCAAGTTTATTCATGAGGCAGCACTCAAGTATTCACTGTTTTGGGAAATAGCATGACAAAAGAAAAGCCAAGTATTCCAAGTTTCCCTATGACATAAAGTATTTTTGGTTGACCCAGTTGTAAACAGAATGTTACTTACAGAGTCTTTTTCCTTTAAACAGGCAGATGTTTGCAACAAAGTCTGCAGTACTGCCCTGTATTCTGTATAAATAGGAATGTTCACCTTTCCGAACAGCTTTGTTGTGACTTGCAGGGTCACAGCTCTCGCCTCCTGGTTTCAGATCTACTCAGAACGTCTTGCAAGGGCACCATACTACAGACCTGGTCATTCCTTGGAGACTCAGAATTCTTTTAGCCCCAGATTGAAGCATTTCAGAGCTGTCTTAGACCTCCACGTATTTTGCCCTACTTTCCCTTCTTTCTTTTTTACAAGAAGAATCGGAGACAGCTTCATCGATTTAGGGTGTGTTTATGGAAACTTCTTCTCACATTGCTGAAATGCATTAGCTCCACCCTCTCCACAGCAGTTGCTAGGGGACACTGTACTTCACAAATCTCCCAACTCAGAGTCATGTGTATGAGATGCATTGGCCAGCCAAATCCTACTTTGGCTGACCCATGATCAGAATTACAATGGGGTGTCCTGTCGTCAAGCATTATACAAGCTAAGGCACTTTCTGGCAAAATCTCCAATCTGAGAACAAGCATAACACCATAGTCACCTTAGACCATGCAGAGTCATCTTATCCACAGACATTTCTTTCTGGGTTACCACTTTGATCAATGCAGTGATCTTTTGTTGCATTTCTAATATTAGTAGGGCCAGAGTAACAGTTCTGGTTTTGATTCTGCAGCTAATTCCCTCTTCTACAAACATGAAACAATTGACAGATCCAGGATATTTGTAGCACAAAAACTCTCTTCACTGGATTTTATCCCATCTACATCTGTTGTGCTATATACCCTAGTATCCTGCTATTGTATTGTTTCTTAGTGAACATCAGAAACTGCTACATTATCATCTCCCTTGTTGTTGCAAGATTCTGAAACTACTGACTGAATTTGTACTGAGATACCATGTGATGCACAAATGCTTGTTTTGCACATTTTGTACCAAAAAGTTTACCTGTTATTAAGTTTCCATTGCTTGACCTCTCTGCTGTATGTCTTGTGCTGGAATTAATTCTAGCTCAAATTTTCTGCTGTCTGGTGCTCTCTTTTCTTAAGAGCTCAACTGTGTGTTTTTGTCTCTAATTCATACTGTAGTATGGCATAGTCTCTGCTCCAACACAGCACTTCCATACCAGCTGCACGCATGTCTTATGTTCTCCACATCCTTATATAAAAGCATAGTTTCAGTAAACCCCTACCCAAGAAGACTGCTGTAATTAAATCAAAAGGTGCTTCAACAAAGTATTATTTTAAGGGTGTGCTCACAGAACAAAGTATTAGTTTAAGGGTGTGCACAATTATGCAACCAGTGTTGTTGTTTGTCTTTTGTCTTTTCCCGGTTAGGGGTCGCCACAGCGGAACTCCGGTCTGCTAATGATTGCCAGTAGATTTTCACGATTGCCAAGGTGCCAGCTCGACATTCAACCTTCAACGAAGGCACGCCCATTTATGCATGTCTTTTGAATGCCCACCCAACCGCGGGGAGAACATGCAGACTCCACACAGAAGGCACACCCCACACTCCAGCTGAGAATCGAACGGGAGAACCTCTTGCTGTGAGGCAACAACGCTATCGCTGCACCACCGCGGATGTCACAATTATGCAACCAGAGTATTGTATGTTTTTTTATTTTTTATATTTTTTCCCCTATTTGTTTGTTTTTCAATTGAATTGTACAGGTTATAGTTACAATAAAGGTGGGAAAAGTTTTGAAATTATTTATTGTGGTCTAATTTTTTTATATCACAAAATCCTGGCATTTTAACAGGGGTGTGCAAAGTTTTAATAACACTATGTGTGTGTGTGTGTGTGTGTGTGTGTGTGTGTGTGTGTGTGTATATATATGTATATATATATATATATATATATATATATATATATATATATATATATATATACATGTATGTGTCTGTATGGGATCACTACGGAATACCGAAATTCAACAATCCCGAAATTCTGAATTCTGAGGATCTGAATCTCGAGATTGTGGAATCTCGAATATAGTGAATGGAGATTGCCGTACAGCGCGGTATGGGAACTTTGACGTTCACTCCACTGTAGTGCGATCTTGGAATTGGTATATTTAAGTTGCAGGGGGTGCAGAGGGGGCTTGCCCCCTTGCATACATGTTAGAATAGTTTGTTGTATGTTTTACTTTTTTTTTTTTTTAAGTTTCGAGATTCCGCAATATCGAGATTCTGGTCCTTGGGATTCAGAGTCTCGGGATTGTGGAATTTCGGTATTCCATAGTGCACATATATATCCATGGTTTCCTTACAGGTGGCTGTTAATTTGCTTTGTCAAGATGGGAATTGTTGACTTTAGTTAACAAAAACAGAAATCAAGCAATACTGTGGCAATATAAGTGTAGTCTTTTAGTGCAAGATTGCCAAAAAGTGAGTCTAAGGAAGTTTCTTCTTTTACGCACTGTTATGTGATCTTGGAGTGGATATATACACACACATCTATATGTGTAGTCACGGGGGTGTGGGGAACACAGTTGAACGCATAGGGGGTGCAAAGTAGCTTGGCAGTCCTACAAAAACACTTGCTTTTTCTGTTTATTTTGCTTTTTGATTGTACATTCTGTCTGTGATTTGAGTGGAAGGTACTGTGATAATATGTCTTCTCAATAGAGCATAGTATACTTGTAGAGTGTGAGTGTGTGGCCAGTCAGCCAGAATCTATTTTTCAGAGTTAAGAGGAAAGTGACGTACTCTGAGAAAACCCATGCAGAAATGAAGAGAACATGAAAACTCTATACAGTGACCAAAAGTCAGGACTGAATAAATCACAGACGTTTTCATCTTTGACATGTAGGCAAGTAAGCAAGGAGCAGTGCAGAGTAAGCAGAGTTTGAATGTTGAGTCTTTCTGTTGCATAGTCTTTATAGCCATTGAGTGGCAGTAGCAACCATATATGAGGAATTTAATGCAAGGTGATGCAGTCTGCAATGGTCCTTAAAAACATATACATCAAGCTTATTTTCCAAATGAGCTTTTAGGCTAACCACTTTGCTTACAAAGTGATTTCAGTATGCATATGTTATTATTAGACCGTACTTGCATGCATGACTGAACATCTGCTGAGCTGTGGCTTGCTTTGATATTTAGACCTGTGATTTTGTTGATGTTAATGACTGAAAGAGGTAAAGAAAAGTAAAGTTTGGTTATTATGGGAAAAAAAAGAAGTGACATGTAAACAAAATTGTGTGCATTAACTGTTCAGTTTTGTTGGCTCTTTGTTTTGATTTAGTTATAACTGTTATTCTGGAAGGGGAAAAATATGTCTCCTTCCAGATAGCATCCATGACCCATAATTGGACCTTTTTCTGTATTTTGGAGGTGTAGTTATATCATTAACTTTGATGGTGTTTCTTGACTATGGCATGTTTGATTTTGAGTGAATTGGTGTGATTTATTTAACCATAGTAATTGACACTTGTTTATTAAAGTAGCTAGTATTTTATTTTGTTGTTAAATGTTGTACAGTGAAAAGTGTAGCAGATAAAAAGTCAAATTCTGAGTATACTTAACTTTATACCCAAATAAACAAATTTTAATGAAAAAATATTAGGTAGTAACTCAGAACAGGATATTTTATAACACGTACTGTCCTCATGCCTTTTGTTTGCTCTGAGCCAAACAATCTTTTATCAAAATATATTCAAAAATGCATTACTAGGATTAATAGAGTAATAAGTAATGTTTGTCATATTGATCACTGATGCAGTAGCCTTAGCTGTATATGGGTTATATCCTGCCAAGGATGTAATAGCCAGCCAGCTTCCAAAGCTTCAGGGCACCTTCCATGCACCCAAACTGTCAGGCGGCTTGAGCTGAGCTGACTAAAAGAAAAGTTTGGACTTACTGCTCCTGAAGAGTATTCTCCTCTGAAGCTTTCAAGGATCGATGGGCGGCTTGTGCTTTCCTTTGCTGGGAAGATAAGTTCCCTTTGGGGAAAAAATCAATTTTCTTAATTTTGTTGATGTTTTATTACTTTCTTGTTCAGGAAAGTTATTTTAAGATAGGAGTGTTGTGTTTTAACGGACAATCTCAAAACTGTAATTTACTTTTAAATGGAGTGCTTGTTTATTCTATCGGTTTAAAAGTGGTGTAAAACTGAAAAAAAATTTCTGTTGAGAAATTATGTTTATTTTACTTTTGTGGGTCTGGCATAATGTTTTAATGTGCCTTTTACTGTTTTTTATTTTTTGTAAAAAAAAAAAAAAAAAAAGTAACTTTTGTGGAGTGGTAGTGTTTACTGGCAATTGCTTCTTGTCTTCCCCGGGTAACAGGCACCATTTTCCTTTCTCCATTCACAAAAAGAAAAAGTTAAGAAAGCAGTCTGCCACAACAGAAGGCCAGCAATTTGCCTCAGCTGCAGGTGGGTTACTTTGCACTTTCTGTACCTCAGACTATTCATTGTTTTACCCAGGCCCACTGTGGTGTAGCACCTACAATCAATACCGCTATGGACCGGGGATTAGCCACATCCTCTGCAGCTGTTGAGGTCCCCTCACTGGGCAAGGGAGAGCCACTGTTGGTTCTGGGAGAGACAAAATAGGGAAGGTTTCCCTGCTGTGCCCATCCTTGGGGAAGCTGCCATTAGTAACATCGTGGATTCCATTTTTCCTGTCAAAAAGAAACAGAAAACTAAGCATATATCTGCTCCTTCTCAATTTTCTTTGGATAGGAGTGATTTACTGAGTTTTTTTCAGGGTTTAATACAGGCACTTGATCCTTCTTGTAAAGTAGTTTCTGGTAAAAGAAAGAAGGATTCTTCTTTCCTGAAGAGATTCAGGATTCTGAATCTGAACAGGAAGATGCAGGGACAAATACAGGGTATTTTCCTCAGATTTCTGATTCAGACTCAGAGGAGAGCTCATTTTCTTATTCTTCTTGTGGGGGGGGGGGGTCTCTTTCTCTGAGGCCATTACTAGAATGTGCCATTTTTTTTCAGTGGAACAGCACTAATGTTTCCCCATTTCCTCTGTAAGTACTATGAGTTTTTACAGAAGGATTTCCAGAATCTACACCCATTCCTACTGTTTTGTCTGCTTCAGAGGATGTAGGTGTTACTGCCAGCAGTTTCCTGATAGTCAGCAACTGCCCCAAATAAAGGCAGATAGGATGTTTAAAATTTCTTGGCCTTTTAAGTTTGTATACACTGTTCCCAAACTTGATCCAGCAACTATAGCTTTAGGTGCTCCCACTGCTGCTAAGCAGTTAATCCCCAGCCTACTGTTTCTGATAAGTAAAGGAAAATTATTGATAGATATGGGAAAAAGTGTGTACTTCTGCAACTTTGATTATTAGAATTTTGAACTGTCAGGCTCGTATGTAGAAGTCTGTTCTGATATATTGTGAAAGTATAAATAATTTTTTGTCTGCAGTTTCTTATAGTAATGTAAATCTACTTTAAATAACTTAGTTTATTCTATTGCACTGATCACTACTCATTGTTTACAGTGTTTGTATGACTCTGCTGATACTTCTTCCAGGGCTGTTGCTGCTGGTACTGTTTTGAGGAGGTTTGCTTGGCTGCATTCTCAGAACCCCCCCAGATGATGTTAAAATAAGATTTTAAATTCTCCCTTGGAGTGAGCTTTAGTGTTTCGTCCTGCTGCTGCAGAAGTTATCAAAATGTGTGATGAAACAGGCAAGGTGATCCAGGGTATTTCTCAGATTTTTCATCCCTCTTTTTCCAAATTTTCCAAGGGGCTTTCTATCTCCCCATCCAGTTGTCTGAGTGACTGTTCAAGAGAGCTTGTGAACCCCTCCCACCCTGCCCTTTTTGTTCTTCCATAAAGTCTGAATTTTCATTTTTCTGTTTGGCAACAAGTAGTTTCAGACAAATGGGTCCTGAATATCATTCATCAGGGTTATAGATGGCAGTGGGAGAAAATTCCACCTTTCCAGGGGGTCATTCCTTATCCTTCAAATTAGCCTCTTTCGTTTCTACCAGTTTTTCATCACATGCTGTCTTGAGGAGTAATATAACCAGGTACTCCTTCCCTAGAGAGGAAAGCTTTTTTTTTTTATTAGAGGATGTTCTTAGTACCAAAGAAAGAAAATTCTTGGAGACCAGTTTTGTATCTTTCTTTCCTAAAACCTGTGTGTGATAGTACCCAAATTCAACATTGAACAAGAAGAGGTAACAGTGATGTCACTTCACAATCTGTTACCTCTTCTTCGTTTGTCAAGTTTCCAGGCATTACTAGACTTGATGCTTATCACATCCCTATTCATCCAGACTTCAGACATTTCTGAAAGTTTTGTGTGCTTGGATCACATTTTCAGTTCTCTGCCCTACCCTTTGGACTATCCACTGCTCAGCAAGTTTTCACAAAGAGTCTAGCTCCATTTGTAGCTCATTGCAGACTACAAGATATGTACATTTTTAATATTTAGATGACTTGCTTATCTTTGCCGAGTCTTTTTCAAAGTGTCAGGAATCTCTCTCATGGGTGAGAGATCTCTTACACAAGCTGGGATTCCAAGAGAATATTCAAAAATTTTTTCTAACTCCAAGCAGGATTGTGTTCCTAGAGTGTCAACTTGAACACATCGGTTCAAAGAGCTTTTATTCTACAGGTGAAATAGATGTTTATCTAGATCTATTCTAAGGTTTTCCAGTTAGACTTTGGTCACTGTGAGGGAATACCTCAGGATTTTGGGGTTGGGAGGGTGGCCTAATGGTTAAGATGTTTGCCTTACAAACACAAGGTGCAGGGTTTGAGTCTCACAAGGGATAATTGGCTAGGCTTAAAATGGCTCGCAAGGGCAGTTAACTTAGTACTAATCTATGAACCTATGAATCATGGCACCTAGGATTCTCAGGATACCCCTGATAAGACTCCACTTGAGAAAAATGCAGTGGTATCTGAAATCTCTTTGGTTCCAGCATCAGCACCATTTATCTTTTCATATCCCAGTGCTGGGGTTTGTCAGAAGAGAACTCTTTTGGTGGAGACAGCAGGTATCCTTAAATTCAGGTCTCCATTCTCCCTCCCTGCTCCAAAGTAGTCAGTCACCACAGATGCTTCTGACTTTGCTTGTGGAGCAGTTTCAGGAGAGATAAATGTGCAGTGGGTGTTGGACACCAAGGACAGGTGCAAGGATATAAATATGAATGAAATGCTTGCCCTGATCGAGGTAGTGAACTCTCTGAACCATCTTTGATCCCTGGGACCTTTTCAAGTGTTTAGAGATGATAGCACAGTCATGTGGTACCTCAGCAAGCAAGGGGGTACTGGGTTTTACCCCCCTTTGAAGACAAGTCATGTTAGCTTGGAATATTGCTTCACAGCACAGTCTCACTCTGCAGGCATCCTATATTCCATTAGAGCAAACTGTGTGGTAGACATGCTAAGCGGAACTAGGGCAGACACTCACAAATGGAGACAAGATCGAGGGTCTTCCAAGATTTGATCCATTTGTGGAGAGTTCTTCAAGGAGACCTCTTTACCTCAACTCTGAACAGTCAACTTGCAAGATTCATTTCCATGACTCAAAGCAAGAAGACCTCAAAGACAGATGCCTTTTGTTTTCCTTGGACAGAAATGTTCCAGTATGCTTTTCCACCCTTTCCACCAATGTCCAGGTAATTATGTAGATTATTGTGGTAACTTCTTTCTGGCCCATGCAGCTGTGGTTCTTTTGTCTTTTGGGAATAGCCGTGAGTGATTACCACAAGCTTCCTCACAGACTGTATCTACTCAAGCAAGAACAGGGGTGCTTGATACACCCTGACATCAATCACCTTCAATTGACTGCCTGGATGTTGGGTTCTTAATTCCTTTTAGGGCACCTGTTTACTGAGGGCATGCAGCAGGTACTAATGCAGGCAGGAAAGCCTGCTACTAGAAAATCATATATTAACAAATGGTAAAGGTTTTCTAGTTGGTGCAAACAACATAATCAGCATCCATTCAGGGCTAATTGTACTCTGGTTCTACAATATTTGTGTGAGTTACTGTCCTTTGACCTTTCTTATTCCTTTGTCAAGATTCATTTGTCAGCTATTTCAGCATGTCTTGGCATGGATCCTTATCTTTCAATGCAACCTCATATCAAAATATTCTTGAAGGGAGTTTTGCATAAGAGGACTCCAAGAAAACCAGTGGCTATGCCATGGGGGTCTTAATTTTGTGTTAGAGAAGCTAGCATTTGCTGCATTTGAACTAGTGATTCTATTTGACTTGGGAATGTTCTTTGTGTTTCACTGTTGCAGTCATCACATTTGGGTTATCTACTTGCAGTAGCCCTCAGTCAGCCTGATTAACAAAGTCTTGGGTCCTGCGTCGGTTGCTGTCTCTTCCATGACATCAGGTAGTCAGGGGTATAAAACATGCAGCCAACGCCATTACATCAGTCTTTCTTGCCGTGTGGTGCCCGAAGCAGAAGCAGTTCGCAAGTGCCGGTTGGCCGACTCCTGAAATTTTCGTTTTCGAGTTTCAGAACAGAAGTCTTCACCTAAAAGCTAAGTACCCTGTTAGGGAAACTTTTTCTTGCTCTAAACCGATGTCAGTAAAAGTAAATAATTGCATTTCTTGTGGAAAGCAAATACCTCACAAAGATTTTCATTCGTACTGTATTCCTTGCCTAGGCCCTGACCACGATGTACCTCGCTGTTGGTTTTGTGGCTTATTTAAACAACGAACTATCCGTCGTCGGTATATTTTCGTTTCTAAATGTTTTGGTGCTTGGTTCAATTATCCGGATATGTCTTCGGTAAGCCATCCGACTACCGACATTCCAAAAAAACGCAAAGATAAAGACAGAGACAGGCTGCCCTGGCTTCTCCTAAGCCAGTCGCCAGTTTGCCGGTACTCAGTGAGGCGCTTTCGCAGTCCCTGATACCTGCTACTTCATATTCGCAGGCCTCTACTGAGACCCATTCGGAGTCCGGTATGCTGTGAAATGCTTCAACTGTGGAATCTGTGGATGTCTGTACCTTAGATGGGTCTGGAGCTGCTGTGCAGGCACCGGCTTCTGAGGGTGTATTCAGGCCAATTGACTTGCATTTCAAACCGACGCCATCTTCTTCTTCAAGGCCTAAATCTCGTACCATGTCTAGAAAACTGGCACCCAGACGGCATGGTCAGGCCTCTATGCCTAAAAAACAAATGATAAGAATGGCTGAAGACCTTATTACTTTAATCAGGGGAAGCCAACCTTCCCCCTCTAAGAGACCTAGGACTGAGTTTGTTTATGATACTTCTGACCAGGATTCTGAAATTTCTGTTTCCTCTGATGACCAGGATTTACCCTTATCTACCTATGAGGATTCTGATGCTGAGGACTCTATTCCTCTATCCCCCCAGAAGATTTCTCTTTTGGTGAAACCTTGCATACATTCGTTGGGAAAGTCAGGCGTTCTCTGCTTCTAAAAAGAGGCTTAGGGATTTCTTACTCCTGCCCCAGCACAGGCCTTTAGCTATCCCTCCTGTACTAGACATTGTTGATGATGCCTTTTTGGAATCTAGCTTGGCCCCTGACTCTTTACCTCCTGCTCCCAGAAAACCTGATAGATATTACAGGGTTCCTGACTCTCACAAGTTCCTTTTCAAAAATCCTACTGCGGATCCTGAGACCATTTCACAGGGACCCAAGGGAATTAAAGCTACTACTGCCAAAAATCCTACCCCCTCGATAGAGACTCCAGGGCACTGGATAGATGGGGTAAGAAGGTATACACTTCTGCAACCTTGGCCATCAGGGCCTTAAACTGCCAGTTTCATATGTTAAAGTATCAGCAGCATATTATTGGATTGCTTAAACAGAAAATGATGTTGATTCCTGATTGTGCTGAAAATAAGGATTTACAGGATTTAATGCATTCTGCTGAACAGGTTGGAAAACATACTTTGCAATGTGGTTTTGATTCACTAGAGGCATCTTGCAGGGCTGCTGTCACTGGGTCTGTACTTAGAAGGCATGCTTGGCTTAAGGAGCAATCCTTGTCAGATCATGTTAAAACTAAATTACTGGATGCTCCCTTAAATCAGGACCGCTTGTTTGGCAACAAGGCAGAAGAAGTTCTTAAAAAGATGGAGGAAAAAGCTAAATCTATGCAAACTGTTAAAGATTTCTTACAAGTACAACCTCCAATATTTAGTACACATTGGCACTCTAAGAATTAGTCCTTTCCTGCCTCTTCCAGGCCTTCTCAGTCCAAACCCAGATCCAGCAGAGCACCCAGGCTTCAGTCCCAAGGTACGCACAGGACTAAGCAGTGGGGGCCCCCACTTCCAAATCTGGGAGTAGTAAAACTCCCCCCTATGGTAAACTGTCTCAATGACTTAACTTTAAAACTTCCAAGCACTTCTCAACTGACTGCCCCTTTGGGGGAAAAGATTGCTCTACATGTAAAAAACTGGGAACTCATTACCCAGGACAAATGGGTTTTAAATATAGTTTCCCAGGGATACAGATTTCACTTCCACATGTTACCAACCCCAAACGGTTGGCCAGATCTACCCCCAAATCAGTGGGCAGAGGCTCAAAAGCAAGTATTCTCTCTGTTAAGCATAAAGGCTATTCAGACTGTACCAGAAGAGGAAAAGGGACAAGGTTTCTACTCAAGCCTTTTCCTGGTACCCAGAAAAGACGATTCATGGCGTCGTATCCTGGACCTGTCTACTTTAAATACCTTTTTGGTGATTCCAAAATTCAAGCTGCCAACTCTTCACCAGTTGCTTCCTATGCTAGGCAAAGATGCCTGGTTGGCAACACTCAATTTAAAGGAAGCATACCTGCACATCCCAATCAGGGAATCTTGCAGAAGATACCTATGCTTCAAAGCAGGCTACGTGGACTATCAGTTCTCTGCACTGCCCTTTGGCTTATCTACTGGGCCCAGGGTATTCACAAAGTGCCTAGCTCCAGCCATTGCATTTTGCAGGCAAAGAAATATTTAAATATATCCACACCTGGACGATTGTCTAATTCAGGCAGAAAGACAGGAAATACTTTTGAATCATCTGGCTTTTGTACAGAGGGTGCTAAGTTGTCTGGGGTACACCATAAACGAAAAGAAATCACACCTAGTACCCTGTCAACAAATTACATTCCTGAGAGCAAGCTTGAATACAACTTCCCAGATGGCTTTTCTCACGTCAGAGAAACAAATTCATTTGACAACCTACTTCAAACTAGTGGCCACAAAAACCCTGCTATCTGCAAGGCAAATACTGCAACCCTTGGGGTTCATGGCCTCCTGCATTCTTCTAATTCCATATGCAAGACTGCATATGAGGAAACTACAGTGTTATCTAAAAAGCCTATGGTGTCAACATTCTCAGGATCTAGAAACAATGATTCCTATTATACCTTGCCTACGGTTAGAGTTCCTTTGGTGGGCAGAGGTCTGCCACCAAAACAAGGGACTACCATTCACTCTATCCCCTGCCGCCCAAACCCTAACAACAGACGCATCAGACTATGCATGGGGGGGCTCACCTGGCAGGGAAGTGCATTCAGGGCAAATGGAACCCAAGTCAAATGCACCTGCATATCAATCAAAAAGAAATGTTAGCTGTACAGAATGCTCTGACAGCCTTCAAGGACCACAGTCTTCCAGGACAATTAATGGTAAAGATGGACAACACCACTGTTATGTGGTACATAAACAAGCAGGGGGGTCCCATTCTTACCCTCCTGTGCAGACTAGCCATGGCATTGTGGAACACAGCCTTGAGCTACCAAGTGCATCTACAAGCTCAATTCCTGCCAGGAAAACTAAATACACTGGCAGACGGACTAAGCAGAAACCTCATGGACCCACCCAAGTGGAAACTGGAACCAAAGACTTTCAACATGTTGACAAAGAAATGGGGGAGCCCAGATATAGACCTGTTTGCCTCCCCCCAGAACTACCAATTGAACAAATTTTGCACAAGGACTCCCCACAAACAAGCTTGGAAAGTGGATATCCTTCAGCTGGAAAAAACTATCAGTTTATGCCTTTCCCCCTCTGCCTCTCCTCTCCAAAGTACTACTAAAGATCAAGCAGGTCAAACCAAGGACGATATTGATTGCACCAGACTGGCCATGACAAAACTGGTACCCCCTCTTGCGCAGTGTGTCACTGTTGGACCCATGGCACCTACCTCAGACCCCTACCCTGTTGTCTCAGCAGGAGAACGAGATTCTGCACCTTCAGCTTCAAACCCTGAACCTAGCAGCCTGTCTAATTACCTAATCTCTCCTTTACCATCCCTCAGTAAACCAGTGATGGATATCATTTTAGAGGCAAGGAGGCCCAGTACTAGAAAATCTTATGCTGAAAAATGGAAAAGATTCTATGCCTGGAACCAGTCTCTAGGGGTGAGCACAGCAGCACCCAACTTAACTCAGATTCTACAATACTTAACTGAGATGCTTCACAAGAGCCTTTCTTTTTCCTCCATCAAAATTCACGCCTCAGCCATTTCAGCTCATTATAACACAGAACCTCCCCTCTTCTCTCATCCACTGCTCAAGCAGTTCCACAGAGGGGCCAAAAATTTAAGACCACCCAGGAGAGCCCCAACTCCAGCCTGGGACCTTAACTTTAGAAACTCACTCTTCCTCCTTTCGAGCCAGCTGCTAGTGCAGATTTAAAATTCCTTTCTTGGAAAACAGCCTTCCTTTTAGCAATCACTTCAGCAAGAAGGGTATCTGAATTACAGGCCCTTATGGCAGTGGAGCCTTTCATCATCTTTCATGTGGACAGGGTGTCCCTCAGAACCAATCCCTCCTTCATGCCCAAGGTGGTATCCATTGTGGCTCTTAATCAGTCCATTCATTTGCCAACCTTCTTTCCTAATCCACAGAACAAAGGGGAATGGATACAGCACTCCTTAGATGTGCACAGACAACTTTAGATTTTACTTGGACAGGACTGAACCTCAAAGGAAATCTGAACAACTGCTGGTGGCATTTGCTACAGGGGCAGAGGGGAAGGCTATTTCAAAGCAAACCATTTCTAAATGGATAGGACATTGCATTCATTTCTGCTATAAGCACCATGGAAAACCTATTGCACAGGGGATCAGACCCCATTCAACCAGGGCTGCATCTACCTCTACAGCCTTTCTCAGAGGTGTCCCTACCAGAGACATCCTAGAAGCTGCTGCCTGGAGTTCTGTACATACTTTAACCAAGCATTACCATTTGCCAATTTTGTCTAAATCCAGAGCTGGCTTTGCCACTGCAGTCTTGCAGGGCCTTATAGCTGGTCCTAATGCTATATGAATTCCTCCTCCCATCCTTAGCTTTGGCAGTGTACCCAAATGTGATCACTGCAACAGTGAAACACGAAGAACATGGTATAGTTGTGTACACTTACCATAAATGTAGATGTTCAAGTGCATTCACTGTTGCAGTCCTGGTTGCCCTCCCTCCAACCTTCTGTCTTTTTTTTTGGCTATGCCTCTACTCTCCTTTACTATACTTAAAAGCTTTTTGGTGTGTTTGCTTTATTATTGGAGGTATAACCTTGTATATATGTATATATATTTTATTGCTTCTCATTAAGGGGGCACCTGACATCTGGGGCAAGAAAAACTGATGTAATGGCGTCGGCTGCATGTTTTATATCCCTGACTACCTGACGTCACGGAAGAAGAGACAGCAACCAACACAGCACCCAAGACTTTGTTAATCAGGCCGACTGAGGGCTACCTGCAAGCAGAAAACCCAAATGAGATGACTGCAACAGTGAATACACTCAAACATCTACATTTACGGTAAGTGTACACAACTGTACTTTCTTAACATGGAGTGGGGTGGGGCAGTTGCTGACTATCAGGAAAATTACTCTGACTTCTGCAAGCAGGGTATTTAGAGTGTAAGCTTTTATGGTGAGTTAACTCCATGTCTTTTTCTGTAGGGACAGGGTTTCTTTGAGAACTAATTCTTTAATACCAAAAGTGGTATCCAAGTTTACTTTAAGCCAAACTGTTCATCTTCCAGTTTTGTCTCCTGAACCTAAAAATGAGGGAGAAAGGATACTCCACACCTTGGAGGTCCACAGACAGCTCAGGTACTCTCTTGATAGGACTAAATCTTTCAGAACTTGGGATCAATTGTTCCTTTCTTGTGAAGGTAAAAAGAAGAGGCAACCTGTGTCAAAACAGACTATTTCCAAATGGTTGTCTAGGGTATTACCTTTTATTGTACTCACCATAACAAAACTATTCCAGGCAGGGTCAAAGTCCTCTCTACTAGATCCTGGGATTCATCTATGACTTTTTGGAAATTATAGAAGTATTTTAGAAGCTGCTGCTTGGTCCTCTGAACATATTTTTACAAAGCACTATAAGCTTGATTCCTTCTCTAGGGGCTACATCGAGCTTTGCTAGGACCATTCTCCAGGGGCTTCTGGACTCTTCTTCTTCCACCTCCCTCATATAGTTGGTATGGTAATCTACCCATATAGCTAAGGCTGCTGCAGCAGTGATCAGTATAATGAGCATAGTAGTTGTACGAGTTAAACTTACCATAACAGTAGATGGCCGAATGAACACTGCTGCAGTAGCCGCTCCCTCCCTCCATCCTCGTTGTTTGGTGTGTTTTTTTATGCCAGGGTGGGGGCATATATTTTTGTTGTTCCTAGCATTGTCCTTGCAGGGTTCAGCTTCCCTTTCTGTGCTGGCAGGAAAGCTCTGAAGGGCTTTGTGCCCAAACTTGCCTTTTAGTCAGCTCAGCTCGAGCTGCCTGTTTGGACATGTGGAAGTTGCCCTGAAGATTTGGAAGCTGGCTGACTGTTATATCCTTGGCAGGATGTTAATCCTAAGGCTACTGCATCAGCGATCATTCAAACATGTACGTTTAACTTACACAACTGTACTTTTTCAAGAATTAAAAATTATTCAAAAAGTAATCAGGACATTAATGTATTTAACTGCAGAAATTTACCATTCAGTCACTCCATTGCTAGTTTGTCTGGGAACAAATACATTACTGATCAGATAATTTTACTTTTAATGTTAACAAACTGCAGTAAGAGAATTCATTAAAGTACTTTAATTCAATGCTGTTATGACTGCTTAGGATTTGGCGGGGGCTGTGTGTGTAAACAGAATTAATGTAATAATGGCTGAATTGTAATGTGCATCACTTCAGACTCATGGGCACAAATGAAGGAGTAGTGTACAGCAATTTTATGCATTTAAAAGTGACATAAAATTAATTTTGTATTCAAAGGCTTTTTATTTCGCACATACACATGTAAAGTTATAAAGTATTAGAATGACACTGCTGTTGTTTCTTTAGAGAAGTGCTTGCTTTTGTCTCAGTTTGTTTAATAGAAAGATCAGTGAACCATAGATGCTGAGTGACAGTAAGTGCGAGTAACAGTGTTAGTACTGTGATTTTCATGGGTTTTATTTTTGGTACATGTGGTAAGTTTTGTTATTGATTGGTTTGCTGAGAATTGAAGTGAAAGACCATAGAGGAGTTTTTTTTTTTTTTTTTGCTTTTTTAGAACTGCTGGTAAAGTTCAGTTACACATTTATACAGCTGATTGCTGCAGGGAAGGAGTAGGTACACTGTTTTGTAAATGTGGTGTTTGCCTTTCTCTGAGATTGTACAGCCGTAGATTTAGTATGTTTACATACTGTGGTTGTACAGCTGTAGATTTAGTATGTTTACGTACTGTGGTGTGCACATGGGGAATGCAAACTGGCTTGTTACTTTTTAGATTTGTTGTTTTAATGTATTTCTGTTGATTTAGCTCATGTTGATGTGTAGGTTTCTGTATATATGGATGTGATAACTCGATTAATTGACTCACTATATTTCTGGCTCTAAACAGAGATTTCCTGTATGCTGTAAGGGTACTGAAGGCAAACTCTGATGCCTGATGGTTCTTTCTGGTCTAATTTTAATGCTTTGTTTTTTATTTCCTTCCCCAAGTTTCCCTTTCGTGAACCCAGCTCACTCTTGAGACTTCTAACGTCCTTATTCTTCTTCTTCTGGTGTCATCACTGCTAGTATAACCGTTCATAGTACTGTCCACAGCCATTGCTTGAAGTGAACCTTTACCAGGCAGCTCCCCAGATTCCTGGGAGGTAGCACCTGGCATGCTTACTTTAAAGGCTGCTCGGTGAGGAACAGGAGGAGCAGCCGTGGCAACTGCTGGATCTCAGTCTTATTGACTGCTGGCTCATGAGGTCTGTATAGCATGATGTGCGTACAGTTAGCAGCAGTGAACATACAGACCCTAACAGACCCTACATATTGCATTCCGTCTTTCCTGCAGTTTCAGCATCACCTTTGCATGATATCATTCAAAAGTTGTGCAGGTCTAAATCTGTCTGATTTCCTCAGCCCTAGCTGACAGTTGGTAGTATGAACTTATTTCCAAAAGAAGGATGCTGGCAGCACAGACATAGATCTTTGTTTCATGAGGCAGAACTTGAATGCTGTGTTATCTGCATAACATTTTGTTCATTTCAAAGTGAATATCTATGAAGTATGATTTTTTTTTTCAAGGTGGTAGCCATATGTAAAAACCCGACCAGTCTTTTGATTCTGAGGTCATACATTTAAGGAAATTATCTGAAGAGAGATCTTTGTAGTCCTATTTTATGAGTATAATTTGGAAAGCTGTGTAGGGATGCTGACTTTTATTGTGTGTGTGTGTGTGTGTGTGTGGGAGGGTGTGTACAGAGTTCATTTTGAAAATATCTTGTTTTTATCTGTTCTGTAAAAGTACAGCTGGAGAATTAAATGACTCTACTTTGGAGTCCATTTTATCCTGTACATAATTGAAGAAAAGCACGACAGGATGTGTTGTCATAGGGATGCCATCATGGTTGAATATAGATTGGAAAGCGTGAAGCAAAGAAGAGTGCCTCAAACACCTAGAACATGCCTGTGTGCTTTGGAAAAGCACTTTATGGAAATGTTATAGTTGTAAAAGTGAACCTAAAGAATAAAATGACATGGTACAGTGGTATATTCAGCTAAGCACAGATTAGCTTCTGAACTTTTTGTTACTCAGGTCATATCTTTGAATCCCTAATAAACTTGCTACAAGTGTTAAAAGTCAGACTGTATGGCTGTATAACATCAAGGTGAAATATGCTGGAATGATATTGGAAAAATGTCCACAGCTAAGAATAAGCTGTTGGAAGTATTCAGAAGAAAGCAGGTGGCCAGCATCCTGCAGTACAGTTCAGAGCTATGTACTGTGAGTAGTTATGTCTAATAATTATAAATTTCTTCTGGTTATTTATTTTTTTGTAATGAAAGTCCTTCTGTGTTGCAAATAGCTAACATTTATAGCATCTGGGGTAGGTTATGCCCAGTTGGCATATCTGTACCTGTATGCAACTGGTAGTCTTTTAATGAGTAAATAAACGTAGGTTTGCAGAACTGACTTTTAGTGAACTCTTATCCAACCTAAGAGAGACTTGAATGGAAACACAAATTGGTGTCTCGAGACATTTTAAAGCAGTTATTTCCAGATAAATGTCGTCACTTCACAGAAGAATGAAACACTAATGACCAGCTGTCTGGTTTGTGCTCTGTAGAGCAGAATCAGTGAGATGCATTTTTATTTATTTAGTCATCTGTCAGTTCATTCATTCATTATTTGTCAGAGAATTATACAACAGTCTGAATTGCTTATTTCCCAGTACGTTGTGAAAGATCTAAGTGTACGAAGCTAAAGTGCCAGACAGCATAATACTGAAAACTAAAGTATTTGCAAGAGAGCGAAAGAAGAGATTTAGAAATAAATACTGTATAGTATATATTTAAGTAGCAGTGGTCAGCTTTGCTTGTTTTAATAGCTACTCTTTTGGAATGTACGGTGCTTCAAATCTCTTTTTTCTTTTACCCTTCCTGTTGACTTTATTAGTGCCAAGTTTTAAGCATTTTAAGCTGGCACTAAAGGGTCAGGCCGCAAAAGCTGTCTAGAGTAATACACAAGAAAACCAAAACAAAGGGCTGTCTAGAGAAAGACTACTCATAGATTCTGATTATTCCTACTTAAATGCCTCTTGGGCAGAATAACTATGTAAGACAACAGGACTTACTAGCAACATTTATTAATGTTTTACAGGTAATGTTAATAAGGGACAGGAGGCTAGTTATCGGCCCTGTTAGCTTGATCTCACATATATGACTTTAACACGGATTGATTAATGATTATAGCCTTTAATCGTGCATTTAGAAATGCAGATACCAAGCCTTTAACCTTTTTGAAATTACTGGTTACCCTTGTATGTCACACTTTTATCTTAACTATTGTAGCTAACTGCATTTCAACTTTAAGGCCTGCATTGTTTCAGCTTTGCTTATCTCTCTAAATTCTTCCAGTGTTACTTTTTTATTTGCTTTCTTTGTATTCCCTTAATATTTGCCTTGGGCATTATCATAGGTTTTGTTTATTAGTGTTTGCATTCTTACTTTTCTCAATATCAACTTAGTGGCCTGTGTCAGGACTGAAAAAGGCCCATTTTGTGTCATACTGGTCATCTTTTTTTTTTAAAAAAAAACATTAAATGAATTAATTAATTAATGAAACGTCAAACTCCGTTTTTAGAGTCTTGTTCCAGTTCAACTTTTATCAGTAATAATGCTGCTGAGGAGTGAGCCTTACAAATGTGCGGAGAGTGCTTTTTTCATTAAGAGAGGTGCTGTGTTCACTGACAAGCTAACAAAGAAAGCTACATCTTGGGGTCAGGCGGAGGATCATGTTGATTTAGTCTGCAGCAGGACATCGTAGGAGTCTTGCAAGGATTCATAGGGGTACTCATGTCTACCAGCTTCTCCCATAACTTAGGGTCCCTGGTCCCATTCTTAGACCTTGGTGTACTCTTTCAGCTTTTCCTTTTTTTAAATACTTTTATTGACTTATTACTTGTAACATAGGAAAACTTACATTTATATCCAAAGACACTAAACATATTAACGTGTTAACAGTTACAAACTTTATACATCACATATATTCTTTTGTACAATATAATCAATCCACAAGCCGTGGTGGTGCAGCGGTAGCATTGTCGCCTCACAGCAAGAGGCTCTCCCATTCGATTCTCTGCTGGAGCACCTTCTGTGTGGAGTCTGCATGTCCTCCCTGCAGTCGAGTGGCGTTCGAAAGACGTGCGTGACTGGGCGTGCCTTCATTGAAGGTTGGGCATTGAGCTGGCACCTCGGCATCGTAAAATTCTACTGCCAATCATTAGCGGACCGGAGTTCCGCTGTGGCGACCCCTAACCGGGAAAAGCGGAAAGAAAAACAACAATATAATCAATCCAGCATTACATATGTTAGTCAGTTCCTGCCTTCCCTTAAACCTCATTCCTCCTCCAAAACATTTTTCATAATGTATTGTTCTCACAATTTCCATTTTTTTCTATGTTATTTGCTCCAACCCTTTTCCAAACATCCCACTTCCAGTTATTTTATCTCTGTTACAATATTTGCCACTTCAGATATGGCCATTGGCCATACCTCTCAACCTGGAAACATCAAAAATCTGGATAAGGCCCATGAAAAATAGGTACAAATCTGTATGCTTGTAAATAGATGAAACTGGTGAACCAAAAGTAAAACCACCATCAGCTTTAATAGGACAAACAACAAGTACAAACACAACTGACTTAGCTCTTTCACCCAACTAGGGCATCCTCAGAGTCTCTGAAATACCAACTTTCAAACGCAAACTGAAGAACAGACAACCAAAATATGGCACCAGAGTCCCCCTGCAGCCATTCCAATGTCCCATTACCTGGCAATTTCACCCTATTTACCATAAACACTAATGTGTGCATACTGCTTTACTTCTACAATGATTATTTGGATTTTATTTTTACATTTTGCAGCACAACAATGCACAAGCACTAACAGACATCTGCTAAACAAATGAATACTGTCTCACAATGAAAATAGACTTGGCATTAAAACTTCTCTGCCCTTGAAACTCACATTCATTGAAACAGCATTGAAACCCACACCACATCCAAAGAAAATGTATCTGGCCAGTGGTGGATAAAAATTACATTTGGGCTGTTTTCAAATCATTGGCTCCTTGCACACAAAACAAGAAATGTACATGTGTTCTTTTCTTTGATACACCTTCCTGACTTTATTAAGTTATATGCCTTGTATAATACAGCACACTTGTTAGACAAAGCGCATTTTAAATTTATTGTTTGAACATTTTTCCAGTAGGCTGCACTGTAGGCAATGAAACAAAATGCATGAACCAATAATGACAAAACTGCCCAATTCAGAACATTTCCATCATAAAAGTCTAATTTCACACCCACACTTTAAATAGAATGACAGTAGTGTAAGCCATGGGCATCTTGCACAGCTTCTTGCACTTATTTTCAATTTCAGTTTTATCTTTTTTTTTGGGGGGGGGTGCAAAAGGTAAAAAAACAGGGACACATTTTAAACATTGCTTGTATAATTTTGGAAAGTTGTTAAAATAGAATGTTGTGTTACCACCATGCATGTCACTGGCAAGTCTTGAACCCAGGACCCTATGCACTACAGTCAGAGCAACATACCACTATGCCAAATTAGCAGTTTCCTAAAAAATAGGAAGAATGAAACTTAATGGCTGTCATTTAGTGAACTCGGTTCTCACTTCTCACCATAGCTCTCAACTCTTAGAACAAAAAACCTGGACAAAGTTCACAAGTGGTGGTGGATAGGGACTTACCAGGGACACATTTTAAACATTGCTTGTATATTTTTGGAAAGTTGCTAGAATAAAATGTTGTGTTACCACCATGCATTTCACTGGCATGTCTTGAACCCAGGACCTTATGCACTACAGTCAGAGCAACATGCCACTATGCCATATCAGCAGATTCCTAAAAAATAGGAAGACTGAAACTTAATGGCTATCATTTAGTGAATTCAGTTCTCACTTCTCGCCATAGCTCTCAACCTCTTAGCACAAAAAAACTGGACAAAGCCAATAATGGGGGAACACAAATTCAGTTCTCACTTCTCACTCACCATAGCTCTCAACTCCTGGCACAAAAAACCTGGACAAACAGCAAAGCCAATGATGGGGGGATACAAATTCTGTTCTCACTTCTCACCGTAGCTCTCAACTCTTAGCACAAAAAAAAATCAGGACAAAGTTCAGAAATGGTGGCTAGGGACTTTAGGCTCTTTTTACCCTGTACACCAAAGGTACAGGGTTTGAGCCTGAATACCTCTAGCCACCAGGTGTATTACATGGGGGTATTTTCACACAGACACACACACACACACACACACACACACACACACACACACACACACACACACACACACACAGTATCCTTACTTGAGTCTTCCAAAACGAGTAGCCCTGCTGATAATCCATTATCTGTTCCTGCTCTCATTTCAGCTGCAATTGACAACGTGAGCTCCTTGAGCTCAATTCCGACTGGCTGGTAGCCCTGACGGGGATGATGTCAGCTCTGACTTCAAAAAATTAAAAAAAACAAAAGAAGAAAATCAGAAATTAAGGGGTGCTACTCGGGAATCATGGCACCCCTTCATTTGAACCCAAAAACTTGGTAAGAGGTATGGATATGACTGGTTTAGTCTACATTTCCGTTTTACTATGTCTAGGCAATTGAGATCTTATATCCCAGCTCAAAAAGATAATTTCTTTAGTTACATCCATTTGCTCACCCAGTATTTCTGAAACGGTACTCTGTAGGGACTTATTAAAATTTGTCAGCTCATTACACTCACAGAACATATGTTCCCAGTTACTTCTTTTCTTTCATCTGTTCTTTGAAAGTAATGTAACTTAGTGGCACTAAATTGCTTAGCCACTCAAAAGTCCAAACATGCCTGAAGGGCTGACTCATCTACTCAAGTTATGACTGCAACTAATAGGAAATTCCCATCATGCTGTTATTTGTCTTTGAATTCATACAATTTGAGGATCCTCAGTGGTCTCCTTGACTGCATGTATAATATTACCTTGAACATTTGGACTTATGAACACAGTAAAAAAATTAATTATGTAAGTAATAAACTTCATACAAAAACTGACAAAAAGTACTATACAGAACTCAACTCAATAAGTAAAAACAAGCTCAACCACCGTGGCTGACTTGTATAAAACTTTAATAGAAAAACAATAAAAAAAACCCAAAAAGTAAAAGGTAAGCGCTTTCACGGCTGGAGGCCACTTCTTCAGACCATAATACTCCATACAAACTATAGCACTGTTAAAAGTACAAGTTACCTGATCAGACAAAACAATCCGGCCACATGGCTACTCATGAAGTGGTAGGGCAAAACCATTCATAAGACCATTCTAAAAAAACTATAAAATCAATGCCTTAAGCCACATGCTTGTAAAACTGGTTTGATAGAAACATCGTTATTCAAACCAGGGGCGAATCTGCTTTTAATAAAATAATCCATCTGCGTTCAGCACATTCCGTAATGTTTTTGATACTCCTCCTCTAATGGTATGTTCAGTGCACTCTGTAAAAGTAATGTCTTTCAGCTTTTCCCAGTTAGGGGTCTCCACAGCGGAACTCCGGTCTGCTCATGATTGGCAGTGGATTTTTACGGTGCCGAGTTGCCAGCCCAATGCCCAACCTTCAAAGAAGGCATGCCCCATTCATGCATGCACCTACCTGCACATCTTTATCATCACCTCGACTGTGGGGAGGACATGCACTCGAGAACCTTGTGCCGTGGCTTATGAACGCTTAACTGAAAATTTTGGAGTTTTTTTTTGCAAGACTTCGTAAAAATTGTAGTATCTATTTTATCACGTATGCCCTCGGATACAGTAACATCTAAAAAATCAATTGATTCACTCGAGAAGTGATAAGTAAATCTTAGAAAGGTAGTTATGGTATTTAAGTAATCAACAAAAGATTAAAGAGTATCAGATGTACCTTTCTCTACCAAAACCAGCATGCACTCCAGACATGTTACTCGGAATGTGCTGAAGGGTCATTTGCTCAGAAGATTGAGGCTTCACAATATGGACAGTAGTGCAGATGAAGCATTAACAAAGAAAATGGTTATTGGCAAGAGGGTACTCTTGTAAGGAAGTAGATGCAGCAGTATCTGAAGTACATTCCCTAAGGGAAACTACTGCACAACCTTATTTTAAGGAATATAATGATGCAGCACTTAATAGGTCAGATAGACAAACTGTCACCCCTCGAGTTGTAATTACATACTCAAGCAATGTAGGAGTGATTTGTGAGAATATAAAAAAGAACTGGCCAGTTCTGATGACAGATGAAACAGTCAGAAGGGCATTAGGATCCACACCAAGTTTCTCATTTCGCAATAATATATTTTCAAAAAAGAGAACTGTGCTATAAATATATCAAATGCAACAGTTTTCCTATGTCAGATCGTACAGGCATTTTTCCATGTCGATCTTGTCAAGCATGCAAACATATTTGACTACAAGCTCTATTGGACATCTCTCTTTGTGCTATCAAATCCAGTCTGACTTTTATGCTGGCTGTGGAGTTTCAATGTGATTTATTATGCAAAATGTCAAGTGTGCAGCAGTTTTTATGTAGGAAAAACAAACTGGATGCTGAAAGACAGAATATTTGAACATGTTGGGGACATTCGCAACAAAAAAATAAATGCTTTAGCTAAACATTTATTTGATTCTGGGTCTGCTCATTGTTTTAAATTTACTGTTTTAGAGCACATTGAACGTACTATTAGAAGAGGGTATACCAGAAACCTTACTGAATGTGCTGAACTTAGGTGGATTATTTTATTAGCAGATAGACCCCTTGGTTTGAATAGTAATGTTTCTATCAAACCAGTTTTACAAGCACGTGGCTTAAAACATGATATAGTTTTTAGAATGGTCTTATGAATGGTTTTTGCCCTACCACTTCCTGAGTAGTCATGTGACCTGACTGTTTTTTCTGATTGGGTAACTTGTACTTTTAACAGTGCTACAGTTTGTATGGAGTATTATGGTTTGAAGAAGTGGCCTGCAGCTGTGAAAGTGCTTACCTTTTATTTTTTGTTTTTTTTTTTATTGTTTTTCTATTAAATTTTTATGTGTGTCAGCTGTGGTGGTCGAACTTGTTTTTATTTGTTGGACTGTATTTTGTGCTAAGTCGACCTTCATTCATCTAGTATTCTTTAGTTTGTTGTTTGGTTTTACCAGTGAAACATGACTGAAGGGCATGATTTGGAACTTGGATGTAATCCTAATAGGACTTGTGTTTCTGATATGGGTCGTTTGCAACGACTGTTTTCTTTTGACACTAATCCATTGCTTTATATGTCTACAAATACTCCTTCTGCTGACTCCAGAATGGACTCAAATACATTTGAAGCCTTTATGGTTGTATCAAAGGAGCTAAAGAATAAGCTGTTCAAATTTAAGCAACTTCAATGGCAACGCCTACATTTAGAAGCTGCACTTCATCATAAGGTCGTACCACAAGGGTTTTGCATTCTGAAGATGCCTACTTATGGTACAAGTTATTCTGAACTGCTGAAACGCTGGCATTCGACTAACTTACAGGTGAGTTTTGATTATATGAAGCTTCTTATTAACTTTTTTAAACCTGAAGAACTTTTGTTATGCAAGATTAAGAAATTACAAACGGCTATAATGAGTAAATTTGCTTCTAAACAACATAAAGCTTACTTGGATGATTTATTTGACAATGTTTTAGCTTATGAGTCAAGACTGCAAATTACAAAAAGGAAGAAACTACAAAGAGATTTACTTGATTTTAGTAAAGGCAATGTTTTTCCTGGCCTCGTGACAGAACCAACACTGCAGACACTACTGATGGTTCTGCACATGAGGAAGAAGTTATTACATCTGATAACAATATTACACAGGCCCAGAATACTAGTGAGGCAACTAATAGTAGCAATGGCTTTTTAGCTGTTCAACCACCCAAAATAACTGTGCCTGGTACATCTTCAGCCCTCCATTTTTCTCTCATAGAACCTCTACCTATAGAGATAGATTACAGAAGGGGTCGGTCCAGAAGTTGACCCAGAAGGGGATGCATTCACTCCTTGAACCAGAGCAACAGAGTAACCAGGATAAGTACAAGGAACAAGACTCAAAAAACTTCATTTTTAATATTTCATCTTTTGATTTGACTTGTGATCAAAAGAGTCTGTTGAACAAATGTCTGTCCTTTATACTAGCCAATAAATCAAATGCAATGGATACCATTGTTGATTTGAAATTATTCACCAGAAATGCTAATTTAAGATTAATGCTTCCTGAACAAGAAGCTTCGGCCTCCAGTTGCTTTAAGAAACCAAGTTCCTTTATGCCTAATATGCATCTATTGATTGATATGTTTGTTAATCTTTGTGAGAATGATTTATGTAGAAGTTCTGCACTTCATGATAGAGGCTCCTTTTTCAACTTGTCTCCAGGGGAATATAATGCACTAAAGACATTAACGTGAAAATCCTTGTCTTGAGATTTGTCCAGCTAATAAAGATGGAGGTATAGTCCTTATGAGCAAAGAGCATGACCTTACCAGTGTCCTTAAAGGTAGAATAACAATTTTGTGTGACTTTTATGCTTGGTACAAAGAACTTGAGAATACTGAGCAACTACTACTGATTACCCTTGAGATTAATTCACTTTTTACTGTCATTCCGAATGACCTCGGCATTGAATATGTTAGAGCCTTTTTGTGCAGGAACAGTGACTTTTCAACAAACAAAATGACTTTGATATGTATGCTTCTTGAACTAGTTCTAGAGAATAATGTGTTTATCTTTGAAGATTCTTTTCATCTACAGTGCGTTGGGGTGGCAGTGGGTATAGCATGTGCCAATTTGTATGCGAACTTGGTCTTAGCACAATGGGAATATGAATCTATTTATTCAAATAATAGACATTTTGTTGATGACATCTTTTTGGTATGGAAAGGTACATCTTATACTCTTTCATCTTTTGTTGATTATTTACATACGACAACTACAACTACCTTTCTAAGATTTACTTATCACTTTTCGAGTGAATCAATTGAGTTTTTAGATGTTACTGCATCCAAGGACATATGTGGCAAAATAGAGACTACGATTTTTAGGAAGTCTTGCAAAAAGAACAACATTTTGCATAAAACCAGCATGCTCCCCAGACACGGCACTCAGGATATGCTGAAGGGTCAGTTGCTCAGAACATTGAGGCTTCACAATATGGACAGCAGTGCAGATGAAGCACTAACAAAGATGTCTGAAGGGTTCTTGGCAAGAGGGTACTCTTGTAAGGAGGTAGATGAAGCAGTATCTGAAGTACATTCCCTAAGAGAAACTTATGCACAACCATATTTTAAGGAATATAATGATGTAGCACTTAATATGTCAGATAGACAAACTGTCACCCCTCGAGTTGTACCTACATACTCAAGCAATGTAGGAGTGATTTGTGAGATTATAAAAAAGAACTGGCCAATTCTGATGACAGATGAAACAGTCAGAAGGGCATAGAATCCACACTGAGTTTCTTGTTTTCCAATAATAAATCTTTAAAAAGAGAACTGTGCTATAAATATACCAAATGCAACAGTTGTGTCCATTCCCTGATTCCTTTGTTGGATCATACAGGTACTTTTCCAAGTCGATCTTGTCAAGCATGCAAACATGTTTGACTACAAGCTCTATTGGATATCTCTCTTTGTACTATCAAATCTAGTTTGACTTTTATGCTGATTGCAGGAGTTTGAATGTGATTTATTGTGCAAAATGTCAAGTGTGCAGCAGTTTTTATGTAGGGAAAACAAACCGGATGCTGAAAGACAGAATTCTTGAACATGTTGGGGGCATTGGCAACAAAAAACTTACAAATGCTTTAGCTAAACATGTATTTGATTCTGGCTCTGCTCATTGTTTTAAATTTACTGATGTTCGAGTGTTTCACTGTTGCAGTCATCACATTTGGGTTATCTGCCTGCTGGTAGCCCTCAGTTGGCCTGAATACCAGAGTCTTGGGATTTCTGCGTTGGATGCTGTCGCTTCTTCCATGACGTCAGGTTGTCAGGAGTATAAAACATGCAGCCGACACCATTGCATCAGTTTTTCTTGCCGCAGTGTCCGAAGCAGAAGCAGTTCGCAAGTGCCGGTCGGCCGTCTCCTGAAATTTTCCTTTTTCAAGTTTCAGACCTGAAGTTTTCTAAAAGATAAGTACCCCCTCGGGGATCCTTTTTTCTTGCTCTAACCGATGTCAGAAAAAGTTAATAATTGTCTTGCCTGTAGAAAGTAAATACCTTACAGAGATTTTCATTCTTACTGCGTCACCTGTTTAGGCGAAGACCACAACGTTCCTCTCTGTCAGTTTTGTGCCTTGTTCAATGCCCAAAACATTCGTCATCAGGCTATTTTTGTCGCTAAATTCTTTCGCTGCCGTTCTCCGTATTCCAAAATGGCTTCGATAAGCCATCCGACTACCAATCTTCCGAAAAAACATAAGGATAAAGACCGAGACAGACCGCAAAGGTCCAAAACTGCCTACAAAGCTTCCATTAAGCTAGTACCAGTCCGCCGGTACTCAGTGAGGTGCTTTTGCAGCTCCAGATACCTGCTTCTACAGATTCGCAAGCCTCTACTGAGACTCATTCGGAGTCCAGTATGCCACGAGATGCTTCTTCGACTATGGAACCTGCGGATGTCTCTACCTTGGATGGGTCAGGAGCCGCTGTTCAGGCACTGGCTTCTGAGGGTGTATTCAGGCCTTCCAATTTTCATATTAAACTGACAACTTCGTTTCAAACCAAAAATACCAATTTCTCAGGCCCAGAGTTTGCACTATGACTAAGAAACCGATGACCAAAGCGCATTCTCAGGCTCACATGCCTCAGAAACAAATGCTTAGAATGGTTGAAGATCTTATCACTTTTAATCACAGGAAGCCAGCCTTCCCCCTCAAAAAGACCACAAACTGATTTTCCTTCTGATTCTTCAGATCATGAGTCTGTTGACTGTGATCCTTCTGATTACCAGGACATACCCTTATCTACCTATGAAGATTCTGATGCAGAGGATTCCATTCCCTCTGCTTCCCCACCAGAAGATTTTTCCTTTGGTGAAACCCTGCATACCCTTAGAGAGCATTTCCGCTGGGAGTGCCAGGACTACCCACAGTCCAAAAAGAGACTCAGGGAATTTTTAAACTTGCCTTAGCACAGGCCTCTAGCTATCCCTCCTGTTCTGAAAATTGTAGATGATGTCTTCTTGGAATCCAGCCTTACCCTGATACTTTGCCTCCAGCTCCCAGGAAACCTGACAGGTACTACAAAAGTTCCTGACTCCCACAAGTTTCTCTTTAAGAATCCTACAGCGGATCCAGAGACCATTTCCCAGGGACCTAAAGGCATTAAGGCTACAACATCCAAAAACCCTACCCCTTCGGACATGGACTCTGGGGTTTTAGACAGATTGGGTAAGAAGGTATACACCTCTACTACTCTTGCCATCAGGGCTTTAAATTGCCAGTTTCATATGTTAAAGTATCAGCAACATACTATGGAGCTAATTAAACAGAAAATTATGTTGATTCCTGATTGTGCAGAACATATGGATTTACAAGAGTTATTGCATTCTGCTAACCAAGTTGGAAAACATACTTTGCAGTGTAGTTTTGATGCCTTAGCAGCATCTTGCAGGGCTGCTGTCACTGGGTCTGTTCTTAGAAGGCATACTTAGCTTAAAGAACAAATCTTGCCAGACCATGTCAAAGCAAAATTACTAGATGCACTATTAAATCAAGAATGCCTATTTGGCAATAAAGCAGAAGTCGTCCTCAAAAAGATGGAGGAAAAAGCTAAATCTATGCAAACTGTTAAAGATTTCCTACATGTACAGCCACCTAGAAACTGGACCTTTCAAGTCCCTCCCAAACCTTCTCAGTCCAAACCCAGGGGCAGCAGACCACCAAGACGACAGTCTCAGGGTATGCACAGATCTAAGCAATGAAGTGCTCCCACCTTTAAAACAGGGAGTAGTAAGCCACCATCCTATGGTAAAATTTCACAATGACTTATCCTTAACTCTTCCAAGCCTTGCCCAAATACTTGCACCTTTAGGAGGAAAACTTGCCCTGCATGCAAAAAACTGGGAGTACATTACACAGGACAAATGGGTCTTAAACATTGTATCCCAGGGATACAGATTCTACTTCCACTCACTGCCAACCCCAAGCGGATGGCCAGACTTTCCCCCAAACCACTGGACAGAGGTCCAAAAGCAAGTACTTTCTCTTCTCAGTATCGAGGCTATTCAACATGTCTCAGCAGAGCAAAGGGGACAAGGTTTTTACTCCAGACTGTTTCTGGTACCCAGAAAAGAAAACTCTTGGTGCCCTATCCTGGATCTGTCTGTTCTCAACACCTTTCTGGTGTTTCCAAAATTCAAAATGCTTACTCTCCAACAGCTGCTTCCTATGTTAGCCAAGGACTCCTGGCTAGCCACCGTAGACTTAAAAGAAGCACATAAGGAAATATTGCAGGAAATATCTACATTTCAGAGCAGGCTCCATGCACTTTCAGTTCTCTGCACTTCCCTTTGGTTTATCTTCTGCGCCCAGGGTATTCACAAAATGCCTAGCTCCAGCCATCGCATATTGCAGGCAGAGAAAAATTCAAATTTACCCATACTTGGACGACTGCCTGATTCAGGCAGACACTCAGGAATTGCTACTACAGCACCTGACATTTGTCAAGAGACTTCTAACTTCACTGGGGTACACCATCACTGAAAAGAAATCACATCTGGTACCCAGCCAACAGATTGTATTCCTGGGAGCAAGCTTGAACACAACTTCCCAGATGGCATTCCTCACTCCAGAAAAACAAATTTATTTGGCAAACTACTTCAATCTACTGGCCACCAAAACCCAGCTATCTGCAAGAAAAATACTGCAAGCCCTAGGGTTCATGGCCTCTTGCATTCTACTAATTCCATATGCAAGACTGCATATGAGGAAACTTCAATGGTACTTAAAAAGTCTCTGGTGTCAACATTCTCAGCACCTGGAAACAATGATAACTATCATTCCTTGCCTAAAGACAGAGTTCCTTTGGTGGGCAGAGACCTGCTACCACAACAAGGGACTCCCTTTCACTCAACCCCTGCCGCCCAAACCTTAACAACAGATGCGTCAGACTATGCATGAGGGGCTCACATGGCAGGACAATGCATTCAGGGCAAATGGAGCACAAAACAAATGCACCTGCATATCAATCAAAAGGAAATACTAGCTGTACAGAATGCTCTGACAGCCTTCAAATGCCTTATTCTTCCAGGGCAACTGTTGATAAAGACAGACAACACCACAGTTATGTGGTACATAAACAAGCAGGGGGGAACCCATTCCTACCCACTCTGCAGATTAGCCATGGCTGTGTGGAACACAGCCTTGAGCAATCAAGTGCAACTGCAAGCTCAATTCCTGCCAGGCAAACTAAATTCACTGGCAGATGACTTAAGCAGAAATCTAATGGACCCACATGAGTGGAAACTGGAACCCAAAATATTCAAGCTCCTGATCCACAGGTGGGGGGATACCAGAGGTGGACCTCTTTGCTTCCCCTCAGAACTATCAATTGAGCAATTTTACACCAGAATTCCCTACAGCCAAGCATGGAAAGTGGATGCCCTGTCCTTCACATGGAAAAAACTCTCAATCTGTGCCTTTCCCCGTCTGCCCCTCCTCTCGAAGGTTCTACTAAAGATCAAACAGGACAAGCCAAGGACAATCCTTATTGCACCGGACTGGCCACGCCAGCACTGGTACCCACATTTGCACAGTCTGACAGTAGTGTCACTATGGCACCTGCCTCAGACCCCTTCCCTGCTGTCCCAGCAGGAGGGCCAGATTTTGCATCCTCAGCTATAGACCTTGAACCTAGCAGCCTGGCTTATCCACTGAACTCATCACCAGCAACCCTCAGTAAACAGGTGCTGGATGTCATCCTTGAGGCAAGGAGGCTTAGTACTAGAAAATCCTATTCAAAAAAGTGGAAAAGATACTGTTCTTGGAGCCATTCTCAGGGAATGGACACAACTGTGCACTGCTTACCTCGTATACTAGATTACTTAACAGAAATGCTACTCAAAGGCTTATCCTTCTCTTCTATTAAAATTCATGCCTCTGCCATCTCAGCTCATTATAATACTGAGCCATCCCTCTTCTCCCATCCTCTGGTCAAACAGTTCCTGAGAGGAACCAAAAATTTAAGACCCCCCAGGAGAGCTCCCACTCCAGCCTGGGACCTTAACTTTGTATTGGAAAAGCTCACGCTTTCACCCTTTGAACCTGCTGCTACAGCAGAGTTAAAATTCCTCTCCTGTAACACAGCTTTACTTCTAGCCATCACTTCAGCAAGAAGAGTGTCTGAATTGCAGGCCCTCATGGTCGTGGAACCCTTTATTATCTTCCATGCAGATAGGGTTTCCCTCAGGACTAATCCATCATTTATGCCCAGGGTGGTATCTAGTGTGGCTTTAAACCAATCCATTCATTTGCCAACTTTTTTTCCCTAATCCTCAGAATAAAGGGGAAAGGATCCTGGATGTACACAGGCAGCTTAGGTTCTATCTGGACAGGACTAAACCTTTCAGAAAATGTGACCAGCTGCTAGTCAGTTTTCCTGCAGGGGCAGAGGGCAAGGCCATTTCAAAGCAAACCATTTCTAAATGGATAGCACACTGCATCCATTTTTGCTACAAACACCATGGGAAACTGACCCCACAGGGGATCAGAACCCATTCCACTAGGGCTGCATCAACCTCTACAGCATTTGTCAGGGGAATCCCTACCAGGGACATCCTGGAAGGTGCAACATGGAGCTCTGTACACACTTTCACCAAGAATTACCACTTTCCTATCTTTTCTAAATCCAGAGCTGGATTTGCCACAGCAGTCTTACAAGGCCTGTTTGCCAGCCCTAATACTTCTTGACTGCCTCCACCCATCCTCAGCTTTGGGAATCAACCCAAATGTGATGACTGCAACAGTGAAACACGAAGAACATAGTACAGTTGTTTACACTTACCATAGGTTCATAGGTGTGTACTAGGCTAATGGCCCTGTGGCCTTTACAAGCCTAGCCCATAGGATTACACTGGCATCATGCCACCCTACCTTAGTTCCCAGTGCCTCTGTCAAGTAAAGCCTCTGGAGTGATCCATGGGGTGAATTTTCTATTTCCCATCCACTCATCAGGATTTCTTTTGAAGAGGTCCAATGAGGTGTTCTGCTTGACATGTATGGGAAGTCTATTCCATAGCATAGGCAGTCTCTGGGTTATGAACCTGTCCCTCCAGCATGTTCTTTTGATTGTGGTAATGAGGTTGAGGTCTCTGGAGTGTGTGGTGCGGAGGGATTGGGATTTCTTTAGATGTAGCATTTCTAACAGACCTGGATCAGACATGGCTTTGTAAGTCAAGCAGAAATCGCCTCTAAGTAGGCGATATGAGACAGAGAATAGTTGGGTTTTTTTTAGTCTGTCCATATAGTACAAATGTTTAAGGCCTAGGATTTTCATTGTGAGGTACTTTTATGGCCTCTCCAGTTGTTGCAGGTGTTCAGTGAGGTCCATGCCAAATGGGGCATTGTACTCAATGATTGGCCTAATGAGGGAAGAGTAGAGGGAGACAATGACCTCTTTCTTCCTGGATGCAAAACCCTTAGTAATGAGATGTGCTACATAGAAGGACTTTCTGACCACAGTGGCAATGTGGTGGTCAAAAGAGAGGTTGCTGTCAACCTGTGTTCCCAGATCTCTTATAATGTCTTCTGTGTTCAGTGGACTACCATCAATGTGACAATTCATGGGAACTAGGTTTTTCCCAAAGGGAATGACAACACATTTTTTGGCATTGAGCTTAAGGCCATGGTTCTGACACCAGTCGTTGGTCTCAGTGAAGCCTTTCTGTAGGATGTCAGCATCACTCGGGGAGTTAATAATAGATCCCAACTTGCAATCGTCTGCGGACTTTGTCAGCCACAGTCCCTTCGTGTTGGCCTGAACTTCAGAGAAGTAGATACCAAACAGAAGAGGACCCAGGACCAAACTCTGTGGGCCTCCACTCATGACTGGTCAGCAGTCTGACTTGGAGTCAGCTACTTTCACACTGTGGGTTCTGCCTGTGAGCTAATTTGCAACCCACCTAGCGATATAAGTGTTGATGCCTAGCTTAGTGAGTTTTTATATGATTCCCGAGTATATATTGTCCCATACATAGCTCTCCATTTCACACAAGTATCCACTGGATGCATGTAATTTGGTCCAATTGTTTTGACAATCTAGTTATGTTGTCCTCACCCCTCTCTCTAGGGTTGACAGTTCAAAGTCATGTACAAATTCTGTTAAAGTGCACGGTTGCTGTACAAGAAATGGATAGCGATGATTCTTTCCTACTCCCTTCCTGAACATCCCTAACTGCCTTTCACTTTGTTTTTCCCCCTGCTTGCACCCCATTTCACCACTTTCCTATCTCGCCATTTTTCTATTCTTTATTTTTTTAGCGCATTGCTGCACAACGTGCTACATCACACAGTTTCACCAAGCCCAGCTAAAAAGAGCTATATTGACTATAAGTGTTTTTAAACTTGGAATACGCACTTACAAAATAAACAACTGCCCCGTGTTTTGAACCCAAGACCATCACAACTGCAGATCACTGCAGTAACCTTTCAGGCCACACAACTCTTAGTCAAATCAGGTGGTTTCAACAAAACATAGTAATTGCCAGTTACAGTCATTAAACGTGTTTCAGCAGAACTGCATGTTGCGCTGTGCAAACTTGATTAAAAGTAATGGAAAAAATGGGAGTGTACCTTGGACTCTGGTGCAATAGTACACCATTAGACAGCCAAAGACATGATAATGGATGTAACCGAGGCATGTGATAGCAGGTAAATGTGCCCTTCAACAGCAACATGTAGAAAGTCACCTGCTAAGGCATTAATGGCAAAATACATGTTCAGCTGGGACCCTGATACAGACATACATCCATATAAAGCCATGCACATACTGATGAATGTAGAAAATGTGTATCACAGCCTGCATGTGTGTACATATATCTTGCAAATACACCTACTGCAGCAGTGACTCAGTAGCTTCATCTGTTAATCGCCTTGCAAACAGTACATTTTGCCACACACATTTCTGGGTTCAAATCCAGTGGTTTGTAGAAGTGAATTTACAGCATTGTGAAGGCACATGCACTCTTTGTTGGCACAATGCATTTCAAACGACATGTCTGCTTTTTACTGATGGAAATCACAGGCCTGCAGGTAGGAACACACTTCACGTATCCCTATAGCAAAAATATATGTGCATAAAGTGTCAATCCGTGCATTAGTATACATTTGCAGAGAATGTCAATGCAGATACTGCAAATGAGGGCCACTAATATCAGAGTGCACCACACAATCCTTCCAAAGTCACTGTGCAGATTATCACAGCTGCATAGCTAACATACACATTGGAAGTCCCTGCTTGTAACAAGGCCTGCCCTCATATGTGCTGCAAATTGCTACCAGACTATAGCACATGGCCTGGCAATTACTCAAATGGTGGACATATATATTTATACCCCCATCTTACTCAAGAACTCAGCAAACATGTTGCCTAGTACTCTGTTAGTGATACCATTGCCTAACATACTTACCTTAAACACATGCTTAATTAGAGTGGAAAGGGTAGACTCACTCTGGCTCTGTCTCTACAACAAGGCTGACACAGCTCCCCCAGTTACTCCTACAGCATGTTGTCTTCCAAAGTGTTCACACTCTCTGCCTATGTCTATTACTTGCAGCAGCAGCTGCAGCCTGTAGCACACACATCTCTATGTAAAGGTTTCTGCTACAGACTTACTTTCTGTAGCAATGTAGTCTCCTCATCCCATTAATATCCAGCACAACATATCAGAAAGGTGCCCTAATCTGCATGAAGGCCTTCTGTGTTGTACAGTGGTTGAATGTCATTGGTTGATGGTAGTGCAAATCAGCTGTGTTGGCTACAATTAGCATTTCAGACCCACAGATTGGTTTAGAGGCGATCACCTGCTGATGATAAGCATGTTAAAAAGGCAAGTAGCTGGCTATGGGGACGCATTCTATATGAGACTTTCCACACACAGAGCACGCCTTTGTGAAAACTTTACTATCACCACATATCAACAGAGGAATACTGCACTCCATCAGGTATGCAACTGATTTTGTGTACAACGGGATGCAGATGGGTGAATAAACTTATGGGGAAAAGGGATTACAGCATTAAGCCTGTCTTAGACCTGTGATAATGACATGTCATTGATATCCTGCTGTCTTACACCTACATAGCAAATACAGTGCATCAAGGGTGCATTGTCTTTTGTCATTGTGGCACACTGGTCTTATTGGACTGTCCCTTTATAGTGGTTGTAATAGCACACTGCTATTTCTGTGGCACTGTTCTTATGACATATTATGGTGTATGATCATACAGCATTATCTGTCATGGCACACTTTCATGGGTTCTAGAATCAAACCCTGCACCTTGTTATAAATGTAGATGTTCGAGTGTATTCACTGTTGCAGTCCTGGTTACCCTAACTCCAGCCCCCTGACTTCTCTATACTTCTACCTATACTTTTTGTTTGGCCATATCTTATATCATTGGTATTTGTTTTTTGCTGGGGGTGTTCCACACCACGTAATATCTTCCTATTTTGAGGGCTTCTGATATCTGGGGCAAGAAAAACGGATGTTATGGAGTCAGCTGCATGTTTTATACCTCTGACAACCTGATGTCATGGAAGAAGTGACAGCATCTGACGCAGATAACCCAAATGTGATGACTGCAACAGTGAATAAACTCGAACATCTACATTTATGGTAAGTGTACACAACTGTACTTTGTAGAGTACATTGAACGTACCATTAGAGGAGGGGATATCAGAAACATTACTGAACATGCTATACTTAGGTGGATTATTTTATTAAAAGCAGATTCGCCCCTGGTTTGAATAATAATGTTTCTATCAAACCAGATGTTCTTCATTCCACATTGCTGCAGTCCTAACTATTGGGTAGTCCGCTGTCCAGTCGGCCCGAATACCAAAAGAGGAGGTGACGGTGGTCACGGGCGCATTAGACTGACGCGGGCACGCCAGGGTACTAATGCGCATGACCGACGCCATATCCTCAGTCTTTAGCCAGAGTTTCAGACCGAATCAAAATATTTTGGTTTTTCTTGCCTCAGTATTTAACCGGATGTCAGAAAAAGTGAATAACTGTATTTCTAAACAGATACCTCATAGGGATTACCATACTTTGTGTATACCTTGTTTAGGGCCTGAGCTTGTTGGATGCTTGTGCTAGATTTAACAAACGCACTATTAAGAGAAGGTTAGACTGTGCCAGGTTAGTGTTTGGGGACAAAGCAGCAAAGCCTAGAGTGGAAGAACCGACAGTCCCAGACGCTCAGTGGAGCCGGAGGTTTTGCCAGGTGTTTCTTTGGAGTCTCAGGAGAGACTTTACTGTTACAGGATGTATCCTCTCAGGAAGTAGGCCAGGCTGAGGGGCTTCTCAGGTGGCTGTTCTTCCCTCTCTTCCTAAGGTGGTTAGAGCCTCCCTTCTGTTTCCAAGGCTTCTTTGAGGGCAGGCCAAGTTTTGCTTCAGTGGGGGTTTCTCCTCTCTGCCTAAGAAACATATGCTTAAAATGGCAGAGGATTTGATTACTATGATAAGGGTTCTATGCCCTCCTGATAAGAGGCCTAGGGTGGAACCTGAGTTTGAGAGTTTTGAGCAATGCTCGGAGGCTTCTGAGTCTTCGCTGAAGACTTGCAGGAGTACCTCCTTATTCTGATTCTGATGTGGATGATTCTACTCCTTCAGCTTCTCCTCCTGAGGATTTTTCATTTTCAGAGACTCTGCATTCCATGAGGGAGCATTTTAAATGGGAAGGTCAAGATTTCTCTGATTCCAGGAAAAGGCTTAGGGAATTCTTGTTTTACCCCAGCATAGGCCTTTAGCTATACCTCCTGTTTTGAATGTGGTGGAGGATGTTTTGCAGAGGCTTCCTGAATCCTGATTCTTTGCCTCCTGCCCCAGTTAAACTATCTTTTAAGAGTCCTAGGGCAGACCCGAAACTGTCTCTCAGGGGCCTAAAGGTGTGAAGGCCTCAGTTGTTAAAAATCCTGTCCCTCCTGATAGAGGCAAGGGCTTTGGATAGATGGGGAAAGAAAGTGTATACTTCTTCCACTTTAGCCATGAGGGCGTTGAATTGTCAGTTTCACATGTTAAAATATCAGAATTATCTTCTTTCACAGTTGAAATCTAAGGTGGATGAAGGTATTGAGTGTAAAGAGTTGCAGGATTTAGTTCATGTGTCTGAACAAGTGGGTAAACATTCCTTGCAATGTGGTTTTGATGCTGTGCAGGCCTCCTCCAGGGTGGCTGCCACTGGTTCTGTTCTTCGTAGGCACACCTGGTTGAGAGATCAGAACTTAGCTGAGCATGTTAAGACAAGGATTTTGGATGCTCCTTTACAGTCGGATGTGTTGTTTGGTTCGCCTGTGGAAGCAGTTTTAAAGAAAATGGAGGACAAGGCTAAGTCTATGCAAACTGTTAAGGATTTTTGCAGGTGCAGCCTCGTTTAGTAGAAATTGGCCTACTAAGGGGGACTTATCCTGCTTATGATTCCCAGTCTAGGCAGAGCCCAAGGTTCTTTTAGGCCTAGGACAGGAGTTCACCTGCTCAGACTTCTGGTGAGGGCAGGGGTCAGTCCTTGCAGACCCAATGACCTGCCTTTTCAGCTGCCAGTACCTTCACCTCTAGGAGGAAGACTGTCTCTTTCAAAGAAAATTGGGATTTAATTACCCAAGACAAATGGGTTCTGGATATCATTCACCACGGCTACAGGTTTTATTTCCATACCTTGCCTCCTTTCAAAGGCATGCCAGACATTCCTCCTCTACAAAGAACAGAGGCTCGCAAACAAATTTCTCTGTTACTCCAAATAGGAGCCATTCAGTCAGTTCCTGTGCCAGAAAGGGGCCTAGGATTTTATTCTCGCCTGTTCCTAGTACCAAAGAAGGGGAACACGTGGAGACCAATTTTGGATTTATCTATCCTCAACACTTATCTGGACATTCCAAAGTTCAAAATGTTGACAACAGCTTTTACCTCTACTGGGCAAAGATCACTGGATGGTAACTTTAGATCTCAAGGAAGCTTACCTTCATGTGCCTATAAGACTAAGTTGCATGGAAATTCTCATTATCAGTTCTCTGCATTGCCCTTTGGCTTATCTAGAGTATTCACAAAGGTTCTGGCTCCAGTGATAGCTTACTTCAGGCTAAAAGGAATTCAAATCTATCCTTACTTGGACGACTGCCTGATTCTGGCTCAAGAAAAGGAAGACCTTCTACAGCATTTGGAATATGTCATAGCAGTGCTAAGATGCCTAGGGTATTCTGTGAACGAAATAAAGTCCAGTCTAGTACCCTCTCAAGACATGTGCTTTCTGGGTGTGAGACTGAATACAGCAGCCCAGATGGCCTTTCTAACCCCGGACAAACAAAAGAATCTTTCCAGTTACTTCCATCAATTATCTCTTCAGTCCTGACTGCAAGGACAGTCCTTCAAGCCTTAGGGTTCATGGCATCTTAGATTCTGGTGCTTCCCAATGCCAAACTGCATATGAGGAAGCTACAATGGTATCTCAAAATCTATGGACACAGCACTGCCAGGATTTGGACACTGTCATTCAAATAATACCTTGCATTCAAAAGGAATTTTTGTGGTGGGCTCAGGAATGTCACCTAAACAAGGGACTCTCTGTGACCCGGCCAGAGGCAAGTCAGATTCTAACGACAGATGCCTCAGACATTGCTTGGGGAGCTCATCTAGATGGAAAGTGGATACAAGACAAGTGGCCTGCCAGACTACAGCATCTACATATCAACATGAAAGAGATGTTAGCAGTCCAGTTTGCATTAATGGCTTTCAAGGAGTTACTTCTTCCAGGGCAGGTGTTGATTCTAACAGACAACACAACTGTCATGTGGTACATCAACAAACAAGGGGAACACATTCTTACCCATTGTGCAGGCAAGCAATGATTTTATGGGAGACCAGCTTGCAACTAACTCTTCAGGCAAGGTTTCCAGACAAATCATGGATCCCGTGGAAACTGGATCTTCATGTATTTCAAAAATTGACAGTGTCATGGGGAACTCCAGACATAGATCTGTTCGCTTCTCCACTAAACCACCAGCTGCCAAAGTTTTATTTCATCACACAGCTTGGAAAGTGGATGCTCTTTCTTTCAGTTGGAAAAATCTTCATGTGTATGCTTTTCCACCTCTGCCTCTTCTCCCAAAGGTGCTTCTAAAGGTCAGACAAGACAAGCCAAGGATGATTTTAATAGCTCCAGATTGGCCTCGCACTGGTACCCATTACTGAGGAGTCTGGTAAGGAAGCCTCCATGGCCTTTACCCTTGATTCCACACCTATTGTCTCAGAGGGACGGTCATCTGCTCAATGTCAAGCTTCAAACTCTTCATCTAACAGCCTGGCATATTCTGTTTTGAAAGACACCAGGTCTCAACTTCCTCAACAAGTTCTAAATGTGATTATGGAAGCCAGAAGACCTAGTACAAGGAAAGTGTATGCAGAAAAATGGAAGAGATTTTTATTTTGGACTGCAGCAAAGAATTTGGAGATTTAATTTGAGTGTGGCTCTTCAATATCTTACTGAGTTATTGGACAAAGGTTTGTCTTTCTCTTCCATTAAGATTCATGCTGCAGCAATTTCAGCTCACTATGATTGTGACCCACCATTGTTTTCACATCCTTTGTTCAAGCAATTTCTTAGAGGGGCAAAGAATATAAGACCCGAGCTCCTACTCCTGCTTGGGATCTCAATTTTGTGTTGGAGAAACTTACTCTACAACCTTTTGAGCCTGCAGCTACTGCTGACCTGAAATACTTGTCATGGAAGACTGCTTTTTTGTTGGCCATTACTTCTGCAAGAAGGGTTTCTGAGTTACAGGCCCTTATGGCGGTTGAGCCTTTTTGATTTTTCATAAGGATAGGGTATCATTACGTACTAATCCTTCCTTTATGCCTAAGGTGGTTTCTAGTGTGGCTTTAAACCAAACTATTCATTTGCCTACTTTCTATGCAGATCCCCAAAATAAAGGGGAAAAGATTTTGCACACTTTAGATGTACACAGGCAATTATTATTTAAGCAGGACTAAGGATTTTAGACAGTCTCAGCAGTTGTTTGTTTCTTTTGCTTTGAGTCCGCAGGGCAAGCCTGTGTCAAAACAAACTATTTCTAGGTGGATTGGGTTTTGCATTGCCTTTGTTATTCCCATCATGGCAAAGAGATTCCAGCGGGATTAGGCCTCATTCCACTAGGGCTACTGCCACTTCAACAGCATTTCTAAGGGGTGGCAACTAAGGATATTTTGGAGGCAGCTACTTGGAGTTCAGTGCATACTTTCTCTAAGCATTACCACCTTCCTCTCTACTCTAAGTCTAGGGCTGGTTTTGCCACAGCTATTTTGCAAGGCATGTTATCAACTGCTGCTTCCTTATGATTTGCCAGCCTCCCCACTGCAGCAATGTGGAATGAAGAACATAGTACAGTTTTGTACCTACCATAAATGTAGATGTTCGAGGATCCACATTGCTGCAGTCCTCCTTCCCTCTGTGTATAGGGGTGGTTGTGTAGGTGAGTTTATATTCTGGTACCTTTGTATATATTGTATATGTTTTTGGTGCAGGTATGTTTGGTGTGTTTTGGTTTTGGCCTTGTCTTTTTAGGGTCTTCTGACATCTGGGGCAAGAAAAGACTGAGGATACTTTGGTATTCGGGCCGACTGGACAGCGGACTACCCAATAGTTAGGACTGCAGCAATGTGGATCCTCGAACATCTACATTTATGGTAGGTACAAAACTGTACTTTTTACAAGCACGAGGCTTAAGGCATTGATTTTATAGTTTTTTATAATGGTCTTATTAATGGTTTTGCCCTACCACTTACTAAGTAGCCATGTGAACGGATTGTTTTTTCTGATTAGGTAACTTGTACTTTTAACAGTACTACACTTTGTATGGAGTATTATGGTCTGAAGAAGTGATCTCTAGCCGTGAATGCACTTACCTTTTACTTTTTTTTTTATTATTGTTTTTCTATTAAAATTTTATACGCGTCACCCTTGGTGATCGAGCCTGTTTTTACTGGCTGGATTGTATTTTGTGCTAACTCGACCTTCTTTCATCTGGTATACTTTTGTTTGTTGCTCACTATATAGAACTCATCTTAAATTGCGTCTCAAGGAGCCAGCTAAAACATTTCTCTTCTTGAGCTTTTGGAACCAAAAGTAAACCTTTCAATGTGAATCATAACAGTCCACTAGTGAGCAGTAGAAAACTCCCAATTGAGCTATTCCAAAGTAAGCCTCAGAATTAGGAACCCCTAGACTCACTAAGATTGAAGGCAAGGAAAATTTATTATGTGTCACTTAGACCCACCACTACCTAATGAAGGATAGTACAAGTGCCCTTGATAAACTTAAAACACCTGCCAGGTCCAGGTATAGAACCTCAAGTGACATAAATATTTGGCGAGCCTGAACTTTTTGAGAGAAATCATAAAGCAATATTTATTTAATATAAACATTGTGCAAAAATAATGTTAATGAAATAAACACGTGCCGTGAATTTTATTTTTAATTGCTGTAAAAGCCTTAGTGGCACAGTGCTAAAATCAGGAGCAGTAAAAGCTCTCAGGTTGCTCGTTGAATATGAAAGCCATGAGAAGTGTTAGTTCATCTTAAGTTGAGCCAAGGGGGCAAGATTCTGTGTCACAGCTCTTGTCAATTCTGTAACCAGAGTGGGCTTCAGATTCATTTCACAGCTGGAATAACCTTTCTAGGGCTTTCTTCAGAATAGCTAAATATACCAATAAGTCATCCATAAACAGTGACACTTTTATATTGCCTTCTATGACAGCTTTAGCTCTAGAATAAAGTCTTGAAAAGCCCATGCCAGTGGCTCCAAAACAGAAAGCCGAAAATGAGATAATGGGTATCCCTGTCCACTAGTTATTTCAGCTGAAGTTAACTTTGCTGTCATACTTAAAGTAACCAAAGTATGTTTATAGATCTGAATCGGGGATTGCACTAATTCCTCTGAGAGCCCAAAATTATCAGCACCTCTAACAAAAAAAAAGAAAAATCTTCCACTGGCCTTATTAAATATTTTTCTGCATCTAAACTTGCAACAAGGAAAGGATCTCCCTATGTGTCTACCTACTGAAAGAGCAGCAACATTTTCATTTTGTTTTATGCCTCTCCCTCTGTATTATATAACATATTGATCCATTTTACTAAACAACCATTGTTGCTACCTCCTGCCATAAATAGCTTATTAACAAATTTAAATAAATAAATAAGCATCACTAAGGACTGAAATCTGTGCTACCTCCTGCCATAAATAGCTTATTAACAAATTTAAATAAATAAATAAGCATCACTAAGGACTGAAATCTGTCGGTAGTAAGCAAGCAACTATGGATATTTGCCACATTTAATAACCATCAAGATTAGTACTTGTTCCCAGGACAAGGAACTTTATCAATAAGCAAAGAAGGTCCATCATCTTAAGCAGCTCTTGCAAGGGACTATTATGCTTTGAAGTGTAGTGTTCTAAAAGTGAGCAATCTTAGACCAATAGAAATAAGGTTGGCAGGACTTAGCGTACTCCCCCACCCTCTTGTCCATAATACTGCATGTTTAAAGCCCCATCCTCAAAAGATTTTAGATGCGAGTTAAAGTCATATTTTACCAAGAGACAACCACAGCCTGCTAGTATTATTTTCATCTCTTTCTGCTATTTTTGGCAGTAGTTTTCCACTGTTTATTCAAGTGTAACGATTTTTTGTTTCTGTTTTGCACAGGCAGTTCATTCCTGTTTTGCCTTTTCTTGTACTTTAGTTTGTGGTAGGTTACAGTTAGGTCTCTCTCTTTGTTCTATGTGATATTTTGTGCATCCTTTTTGTTTTGTCTTTTCTTTTTTTTTCTTTTGTTTGCTTTGATTGTAAAGTGCAGTTGTGTAGTCTGTTTACGGTGGAAATGGAGGAGGACTTCCAGTCCTAAGTGCGTAGCCAAAATCCTGCTCCAGGTTAAGCACACCAAGTGTGTGAAGTGATTAGGTCAGGAACTCTTTACCAGCTGTTAAGAAGCTAAACTGAGGAGAGAACTTTGCTTTTGCTAAACTTGTTATTGCAGAAGATATAATGATAGTAAAACCTTTTTCTCCTAAATCTAAACAGATTGAAGGAGTAGCTCCATTGAACAGAACCCCCACTGTGTTCCAGCGTGTTTCACCTGTCTTATACAAAGCCTAAACTTTATATCTCTTGTCCCTATCTTCAGCATTTGTCAGGTCCTGTAGATCTGTGTGGATTTAGGTGGTTGTGAAAGCATGTGGCAGATATTCTTCTGTGTACAGTAGATCTTGTCCTAGATATCTTTTCCCATTAACACTGGGGTTTCAGCACCTTGTCTGCCTACATTTTCTAATTTGAGTCTTGACTGTTCCTTACTGTACTCACTTTGAGCCTAGTTCTTAAAAGTTAATTGGCTAACCTGGTGTCATTGGTATCAGCATTAGTGGCCCAATTGGATTTGTACCTTGACTTCAACAGCTCCAATGTTGACCTTGTCATTGTGCTTCAGTATAAAAGGATGATCTGCTGGAGCTGTCCTTGGTTCTGTTCCTTCCACATCCGAGTACCTGGCCTCAGAGTCTGCCTTTGGACTCTCTTCAGTGGACACTCAGAGTACAGTGAGACCAGCTTTCAGATCTGTTGCACACTGTGGTCAGGATGTTCAGGAAGTGCAAAGAGCATCTTGTGTGGTGAACATGTTAGCCTTTCCAGTAAGACTGCAGGGAGCTGTGCTGGTTTGCAAACACTGAGAAGTTTAAAAGCGTTTTGGACAGTGTTTCTGGTTTTGGGAGTGTTCATGTTTTGCATTTTATTTCTACACTTGAAGTTGTTTCTGTTCTGCTGATTTTTAATCTGCTTTTTATCTAGATTTTATTCATTTTGCTTTGTATCAGTCTGTTCTGATCTTGTGTGGAGGCCATTATAGAGAAAGACGTGGTTATTGTACTGGGAATAGTTTAATTCCTGCTGTTCCTGGGTAGCTGAGCACAATTGACTTAAGTTTATAGCTGTTTTTATTGACTGTCTTGTTTTTCTTGTTTGCTATATAGGTGTAGCTGTAAAAAAGTACTTCTGTATTCTTCCCCAAACAGCCCACATTGCATAAATACTTCTATAGTTCCTGCAAACAGCTCAAATTTTATAAACACCTCTGTAGTCCTTTTCACTTTCTAACAGAATCCTTTTTACACTTCAGCACTGGACGTTGTAGCTTGGCAGCAGATTCACCCCTTTTCTTTTCCATCCTTCTAGCATTTACCCTTAGGCAGTGTATGGAGAAATGCTGTTGAATCATTAAAGTGCATAAATTCAGCACACATCGAGAACAACTTTAAGACATAGTGATGTGGCATTTAATAGGATTCATAGCATTGTGAACAGAGACAGTAATGTACATCTTATGTACACAACACATACTAATTTGATGTAATGTTGTAAACATTTTTGGAGAATGTAAAGATGAGATCTGTACTTCGGTGTCTGAAGATAGCATCTGAGGAAAAAAATTGTCCTAACATGCAACCATAGCCAGTAGCTGAAATGAACAAGCTGCATAAGTTACACTGTACTCCTTTTCTGTTTCAGAGCTGGTAATCTAGTATGTACGCTGCAGAGATGCACAAACATGTACAAATAGCTACAGAGAGAAAGCAGATATAAATATGACTGATGCACCTAGTATATAAACTTCAGAGGTATACAAAGAGTAACAACATTAAATTCAAAGTATTTGTTAATGTGTAAGTTGGAACATGAGTAGTAAAGGTTCCTGGAATATGATTTTCATGAACAAATGGTAAAATACAGTGTAACACCACAATCTCAGTTCTGTTGTACTTACAGATGTCTTTTAAAAGGCCTTCTTTTTTGGGGATGCAGCATGTTCCACAGTTTGTATATACTGGATGTTAGGATTAGGCATCTCTAGAAGTTTTCAGTACTCTGTTTGCACCACGTGGAATGTATGGGGTTTGAGCAAGTACCAATTGAATCAGACGGCTGCAGGTTAATTACTAACCTTAAAAGGCCACAAATGGGCTATGCAGTAGTGCGTCGTACATTGATGTCTTACAGCAAATGTAGTTAGCCTGTTGTAAGTCTCCTCAGTCATATAGAGTAGTGGAGATTATTAGTTTGAAGAAGTGAAACTTGTAAGTGCATATTAGCTGTAGATAATGGAGCATCGTGGTAGAGAAATGGCTCTGTAGCGCCTGCCTTGTTTTTTGTGTGTGTTGGATACAGCACAGTGTACGTTTGCTGACCTGCAGTTGATTGAGTGATATTCTTAATTATTTTTTACTGAGATTGCTTCCTTAGTTACTGACTTGTCAAGGTAGGTTAAGATTAGATGATGTTTTGATAAGATGGGAGTATCACATATGTCTTAGGATGGGATAGTGATGTTAAAGTGACAGATTTTGACTTGCAAAAAACAGTTTTGGTATTAGTAACATGAAGAAGGAGTCCCTTAGTTTTAAGTTGTAACTGCATTGAATTAAAGCTGGATTGCAGTTTGGAATGGGCAGTGGTGATTGTGTTGTTTTAGCAGACGGATTTTAGAAGCATTGGCATATTGGTCTAATTTTTCTTCTCATAGTAATAGACTGTGCCATTCACAAAGATATTAAAAGTGTAGTGTCCCTCATCTTGACCCCTGAGAGACTCCAGCAGTAACAGACAGCTGTTGTGAGATGGTGTCATTCTATCAAGCCAGTTGGTAATTTTATTTCATCTAGCTTTTTAAACCATTCAATGGTACTGAGATAAATACCGTAGCTGCTAAGAGTCGAGACACTGTGCATTTTTCACAATATTGAATTTATGGAGTGGCCCAGTATGACTGATCCAGTAACTCAACAGTGATTTAGCTGGTCACTTAATGTATTTGCAGCATCCGGTAAGGCAGTTTCATGCCGCGGGTTTGGGTGAAGATAAGAGCTTAGATACTGAAATATTTGTGAATGAATGCATTTCTCTAGAATTTTTTTCTATGGGTGACAAGTTAGTTGTGAGGCACGCATTTTTTTAATGCAAGTAAACTTCCTGTTTTATGTCTGGGTATATGATGTGCCTTTTTCCAGCTAACAGAAATAAGGCTCACCTTGAGAAATCTTTAATTAATATTGAAACTGTGTGAACAGTACCCTAGCTTTGATGTTTAAGAATTCAGGGTTTATGTTCTGAAGTGAAGCTGATTATGACTTCACCTTACAGAGAAATTTATATACCCAATGTGATGAGATTGTTTGCATAGGAAGGCAGGATACATACTCTTCGTAGAAGTGGAAAAGGACAATTTATCGGGGTCTTTTGTATTGTATCTTGAAAAGAATTCTTCAACTTGACTAGCAGTTTCAGTGTTACTTGGATATGAATAGATAATGGAGTGATATTTTGTTCAGGATATTAATTATCTGAATACCATAATAGTTCTATATAATTCTTTGGTACCATCTGTCTTAATCTTTTTATGTCTTATCAAATCAGTGTAACAAATTATTTGATAACCCTCTATCTTCAGTCATTTTATGTCGTATCAAGTCAGTGTAACAGTCTCATGTAGGTATCATACACCAGCCCACTAATCTAAGATACCAACAGGCCTTGCCTGCATCCCTCCGCATGTGTTCGCTAGCCCACTTTTCCTTCTCCTTTTAATGTGCATAGATATCTTTCCTTTTCCCCAGTGCTCTCTCTCCTACCACATACTTACCAAGAACAGTCTTGCTGAGTTTTGTGATTAGTTCATACTTTAGCCACTCGCCCTTCCTCAGCCAATGCCCTTCTTTTCATCTTGATTAAGTTCATTTTCTTCCCACCCCTTCATTTTAAGACGCTCTTCACTGTTCTTATCTTTCTCCTTTCCATCTTCTCACTTTCAGCGTTTTCTCTTTTGCAACTACCATTTTGCCATTCTTCCACTGCTCATTGTGCTCTTCATAGGTTGCTGTCTTCTACACATCTCCCTCAGTAACCTTCACTGTCTTCCTCCCATACCAATTAACCGTTCCCTTCCGTGTCTGTCTTCTCCCGCTTTCTCTGTATGTGTCACTTTCATAGCCAGCATGTTGTCTAAGCCATCCCATTCCCTTAACCTTCCACATTCTCATTCTGTCCTCACAAATACATCCCTGTTGTACTCTGTCAAGAACACCTTTCATGTTTTGTGCATTTATTCACCCATTTTTAGTTTTGACATCACTATCAATTATTTCAGCAGAAACATACTGCCCCGGTTAACAGTTTCTCTTTGCCAAGCCACCTACTTGTTTCCTAAACCCCAGAAACATTTCCCAGTTATTCAAATTGTTTCTCCTAGACTTGATAAGCTGTTAATCCTCTGATACTTAGCTAGGTAAAAAACTCTGGTATTATCACTGACTTTTTTATACAGTATTATATGTTACTGAACTGTCTGAATTTCTTTCATATTCCTTAAAGTAGCCTTCACATGTCCGTTAGCAGCCCAATACAGTCACCTGCAATCAAATCAAAAGAAATTCCTCCCGTCTTTCTAATCTTGTCTTGACTCATCCTGCAGCTTCCTTATTCGTCTTCTAGCATGCACCTGCATAACAAACAGAAACAAACACAGTGACATTTACTGTTGCTTTCAGCTAAAGGTATTCACGCAGCACTCATTTATCATGTCGTAACATCCTCACAAAGACATTCTTCCCTTTGATCCTGTACAATAAAGTCGCATTCAAACATGTCAGATGCATTTATTTTTAATGCCGATCAACACTGTTCCACTTAAATTACTCCTTACATTTTCTATCAAGTCAGTTTGTGAACTCTACTGCATGTTGATAAATTCCCCTTTAAAAAAAACACCTGGCCATTCTCCAACTGCCCACCCAAAACCCTCTCCACCCTACATGTTAAGAGTTGCCAGTTTCTGCTCTGTTGGCTACTAATGCAGATGTAATGACACTGTTGTTTCTGCTGATTGTATTGAACTGTTGTGACTAGTCTACTGAAGTCCCTGTTTTCTACTTCTCTCCCTCCCTTCTGTACCACCTAACTTCCAGCTCCCTGCTCCTTATTAACACTGTCCTTCCCTTCTCTATTCCCTCCGTTCTGTAACCATATACTCAATTCTTTCCTCCAGTATTTCTCCCTCTTGCAGCATATTCCCCTTCCCTAAGCATTACTAGCTCCAACCCTGTCTTTTTGTCTTTACCTCCCTTTCTCCTTAGGATTTAAAGTCCTCCACTTGAGCTGCTACAAACTACTCACCACCTTCAAGACATAGGGGAAGACACCTCTCCAGTTGAAGACTGCTACACCCAGCCTCCCCAGTACCTTTATTGTATGTATAGTGCTAATATACCAAAGTTATGTTATTTGTTAAGTATACCGTCCTTTCAGCTGATACTGTACATCACCTCCACCCTGCAATCTGCTCCACTCTCTGCTTCACCCACCTGCCCCAGGACCCTTTCTCATATCCTTCTAATTTCTACCTCCTTCTACCTACATAGTCTCATTACTCTTTCCTTCCACTCCTGCCTAACTTAGGTAATACTTCCAGCTGCCTTGTGTGCCCTCTGTCTTTAAGCTTCTATTCCCCCCTCACCTGATTACCACCTGTCTACAGCATCTCTTCTTTACACTCTTACCTGTCTCCACCATAATTCCCTCTTGTTTTCTTCTTTTGTCTTTTCATCCTTAGTTCTGCCTTCTCACTAAATCTGGCCTTACAACTCAAAAGTAATACTTCACTATTCTAACCCTTTACTTACTGACTGATTATTTCTCTTCATTTTTTGTACTCTTGTCGACTTGGGCTCTGCCCACTCTGTTCGCCCTTTGCTTCACTCGGGCTCACTCTGCTCCCCTAGCCCCATTCCCACCCACACCCACTTTTCTTAGGTTTATAGTCTCATAGCTACACCCTTTCCTGCTTATGCAACTTCCTCCTTCATTCTTCCCACCCACTCATTCATCCTACTTTCTCTTTCTTTTCTCCACCTCCTTTTTCACAACTGCATTACTAACTCCTCATCCCTATCTCATTATTACCTTAGGACTCTACCATTTCTCCTCAATGATGTTTAGACAACCCCACTCCCCCAGTCTTACTCCAAACATGAATCTCCATCTCACACTTCCTTTCATCTCCATCCTATCATCCCTTCTCTACCTATCCTTTACTGCCTCAGACCTCCACAAATATGAATTGTATAACCAGCATCCCTCTCACAAACACACACTACTCACCAGCAACCATTCTTAGACTATAGTGACATAACCCCTCCCAGCTTTTTATACACCAAACTCCCTCCTATTCTCTCTTAAATACACACAGCTATCACAACCTCATGCTCCCAACCTCAGATTCCATATAGCTGTCTCCAAACTAATTCCCTTACACATATAAAATTACAAGCAGACATCCATGCCAACCCAGGCCCAAAAGATGTATTACCCACTATGCAACCAAACCACCTATACTCTCCTAACCAAGATTTCTCCAATTCCAGTTTTCAGTCCTCCCTGCCCAAGTCTTCAGGTTCTGACCATCTAATAACTAACGTTAATCTAAGGAGCATTGTAAACAAAATCACAGCATTTCACACTATCCTGGCCACCTACTCTCCAGACATAATAATCATTACCGAAATCTAGTTAAAACAACACATCAAAGACTCAGAAATTACGTACAACAATTGTAATGTAACTAGACAAGCTAGACTAACTAAAAGAGGCAGTGGTGTAGCAGTAATGTTTAAAGACTCCCTAAAAGTAGAAAAACTAGACTGTACATTACCAGATATCCCTAATGCAGAAATCCTCATCACCCATCTACAAATTAATGCCCATAAATCAGTAAGTATTATTGCTGCCTGTCTTCCCCCCTGGAAGCAATCTCCATAGCATAGAACTTCTCCTCTCTTGATCTTCTTCCTTTTTTCAGTCAAGAAACTGTGATCTCAGGAGACTTTAACCTGGACTGGCTCTCCTGCTCCTCTGACAGTCCTAATAATTTCATCAGCCTCTTTAATTTCTCCCAAGTTATAGATTGTCCCACTCACATGGATAAATGCAATTAAAAAAATCACTGCTGGACTGGATATTAGTTACTAAACCACACCTGAGTCAGCAATCTGGCTGTCTACCTATTAGCCGTAGTAACCTGCATTCCTACTAAGTAAAAAAAACTTCAACCCAAGACCCACAATCTTTTTAAATACATCCACAGCAAAAAACATTTCTCCCTGGGCCCATTTAATCAGTTACTTCAAAATTGCGAGTGGTCACCTTTAAAATACCTACAACTGGACCTTGCAGTAGAACTCTTTAATGATACATTTCTTGAAATCCTAAATCGCCTTGGCCCCACCAGAAAAATACACACTAAAGCAAAACAACTTCCATGGCTGTCTCCTGATACTGAACTACTAATTAAACAAAGAGACAAAGCCAGAGCCCTATACTTATCCTCCAAAGACAAAACCATGCTTACCACTTACCAGCAACCAAGAAACTAAACTAAGAAAAAATAAACCATGATAAAAAAGCCTATTTCCAATCCTCACAACAAAAGAAAATTCAAACCTCACAAAAATGTTGGCAAACAACTACCTCCTCAACCTTGGAAGACTCACTACCCCCTCTCCTTCTACATCAAATACCTCTGAACCCATAGCCGCACAGTTCAACTCATACTTTATTAACTCTGTCTCCACCCTTCTAAAAAGCCATCAGCGTGCACCACTCACAATCCCCTCCCCATTATTTGGCATAACAAAATCCTTCTCTTTTAAACCTATTCAAACATCTTACATAAAAAATCTTCTAAGCAAACTAAAAACCTGCGGCCTTGCTGCCGACCAGCTACCAAATGAGTTCCTAAAAATCGTTGCCCCATCCATTGCCTATAGCAATTCTAATCAATCGCTCCATCTCTGAACAATATGTGCCCCGCCTCTGGAATATCGCTCATATCATTCCCCTCCACAAGGGTGGCCCCTCTAGAGAAATCTCTAACTATTGCCACATAGCAATCCTCTGTCCCATAGCCAAGATCCTTGAGAAATGTATTCACCAACAACTCCTAAACCATCTTTTATCAAATAACCTCCTAGCAGACACCCAGCATGGTTTCCACCCCAAGCATAGTACTAACACTCCCCTAATAACATTCACAAACACCATTCACCACCTTATGAACAATGGTTAACCAGTCTCTGCAATTTTCCTGGACATGTCAAAAACTTTTGACATCATCTCCCACCAACTACTTTTTAAGACACTTGCCTCTTACAATGTCAGTTAATCAACCCTAACATGGTTCCACAGCTGTCTATCAAACTGGCAAAAGGCTACTTGATGGGACCACTCTCTCTCCCCCTTCTACTAACTGTTAACACTGGTGTACCCCAAAGGTCCATACTGGGCCCCCTTCTTTTCATCATCTTTACAAATAATGTTATGACTGCAACACAACTAGCCTCAATCATACAGTGTGCCAACAGCACAACCCTTATCGTATCAACCCCCTCCCCCTAGAACTGCAAGACAAGATGCAAAAAGCATTTCAAGAAACTGAATCATTCCTTTCTAACCACAACTCATTCTTAACCCTAAAAATACTAAGTTAATTATATTCACATACAAATCTGATAAAAACAACTCTCCATCCCTCTCTGTTCTATCCAGAAACGGCACTAAAATTGAGCCAACTAAACAGGCCAAACTTCTAGGCATTACCATAGATGACCAACTAAAATTTGACATCCTTATATCCCAAACAATCAAAAAAGTCCATGCTAAACGTTGCACTCTCTATAGGGCTAAACCTGATTAAACTCCACAAGCCAGGCTAGCCACTGCTAGGTCTCACCTTCTGTCCACTCTTTTATACTGTTCACAAAATTTTCCCAACTTATGCAAAGCCGACCTCCAAAACCTTGAGTCCTGCTACAACAAAATAGCTAGGTTCACCGCAAATCTCACTCATAAAGCTCATCACTGCATTGCTCTAAATCAACTGAACTGGCTCGAACTCCCAAACCTGTTAACACTAAACCAACTCTTCCCTCACCCACAGAATGATTCAAATTCCAAATGACTGCCCTGCAATTTCATCCCTGGTCCAGCTACATGTCAGCAGCAGATCCCTCAGATCCACCAACAGACCACTGCTCAAAATCACACAGTCTCATAACACCCATGGAGACTCCCTCTGTTCAAACAAAATTGCTAAGTACTGGAATTCCCTTCCACTAAACATACAGAGTACTCCTTCCTGTCCTGCTTTTAAACTAAAACTGAAAGAACACCTTATAAACAACTGGTATGCCCCTGTTGCTCTCCTGGATAACTTTTAACGCTCAGAACCACCTCACTCACATGAATTAATGTTACTGGTCTTTAATTCATTGGAGCCTCGACCCTTTCCTTTCCCATTAAGAATATTACACTTTCCCTTCCCATAGTCTCTGTCAATCTGTTCCTTCCTAATACTTTGTTGAACTCTTTTTTCATCTTGGTTACCAACACCTCCCACATCATAATAATCCACTGGAAAACTATTCTCCCCTTCCACTAATCTAAATTTCTTGTTTTTCGTCTTCTCGTATCTTGACATTATATCCTCATATTTATCCTTCTCCAGTATTGCCCAGGTATTTACCATTCTCCATTTCTTCTCCCCTTCATTTCCTTCCTACACTCCCCTCATGAAGTTTTCTAGATCCAGTTAACCTGTCCATTGTTGGCTGATGTAATGCACTGACTGTAGTATCCTCCTACAGTAATCCAGCCCCACCACCCTTTTTTCCTTAACTATAAAAAAAAACACCTTTGGATCATCTTCATTTGGGCCATACTTTGACTTTCTAATATATTCACTGCTCAGTCGTATATTCTTCCAGTATCCACCTCTCATTTTTTCTTCTTTTCTTCCAACTAGGCTCACCAGTAATTTGTAATCCTAGGTCAAGTGTTACAATGCATTCTTTTGCAACAGTGTTCTACTAAGACCAGAACATTGTGAGAAAAATGCTAAAATATGATGTCATGCTTTAAATTCTCATTTCTTAGCACAGATAATTATTCTGTCATTTTTCAGACATATAGGGATGCTTTATTGTATGCAGTATGTCAGTGGTTTGATTTTATAAATAATGCAGATACCTATTTACCATTTGGAGTATTTTATGATTTTAACATTCACTTAGAAGAAAACTGTTCATATTTGATTAGTTTGAACACTTAGGGTCTTTTGTGCTAATTCCTTTTTTTCATTCTGTGTTGATATTGGTTCAAAATCTGCATATCTGTAATCATTGACAGAGGTTACTGGGTTTCTGATTTTTTCCTGCAGAAAGCTGCTCATTTACGTGACTTGTATGTTTCAATAGCAAGTGCTCTTATCAGATCATTGTGTTGTCACAAGTGGAGAATTGCATCTTGAGCTATGAGAAAATCAACAAGAGATGGCTTTACAGGCCAAAGATCCTGTTTTCCTTGATTGCTTTGATGATAAGTAATGGAATAAAGTGATGATCGTCTTGCATGGAAAGGTTGTGCCAGCAAATTTTTCTTTATAACACCCTTATAAAGCTAAGGGGAAAAGGTGAATATATTTTTATGTCAGCAAATTCTTCTGTCAAGAACTTGACAGAAAGGTATTGTAAAAGCTGTGCATGCTATAACTGAATTTAAGCAGACATCTCTTTGTATTCTTGTATTCAGAATTGTTGATGTATATGCAAGCTTGCTGAAAGCTCCATGCTTGCGAATAACATGCAAGCGCTTTTGCATATTTAGACACAGACGTATGCTATGCTAGTATGTCTCTGTCTTTAGATTTTCTTCATGTTGCACCTTTGATATTATCCCAGGCTGCATGGCAGACGTAAAATAGGTCATGCTACTTTTTCCGGGCTTTTTGTTGTAGCAACAATTAACTCAGCCAAAGATATCAGAAGATGAACCTTGAAACAAAATCCTAGTCCTTTTTATTTTTTCTTATTAAGGTCAGTGGAGAAGCCTGTCTTTCAAGCTCTTGAGAACTCAAATCCTCTTTCTATCTATCAGGTGACTAAAAAGGTAGATGTGGTTACAGATGTGTATGATTTCAGCTATGTATTTTCTGTCACTTGACACACTAAACAATGTGGTCAGCAGTTTTTCCTACGACAGAATTGTCCTGGCTGTGAGGGAGAGTGTCCATGCATATGCAGTAGATGACAGGTCAGACATGAAGCAGTCTGAGACTGATGCAACAGGATGCCGAGTCTGTGTAGCAGTTAACGTATTTAGTTTAACAGTATATGCTGTCATACTGCAGGCAATCCTGCAATTCAGTCTGCTGCATCTTTTCTAAAATGTTAACAGTTAGTCTAATTATGCAGCAATACTCTTTACAGTTCTTTACTTTTCTGCTTGCACAAGTTAAATATTGTTACTGGCAGATAATTTACTAAGTGTAAGAGATGGTTGAACTGTATGTACAATTCAAAGGAACAAGTACAACAAAGTGAAAAAAAAAGAAAAAAAGCGGTAGGATGCTGCTGATGTTTAAAAAAAATAAAATATATTTATTCAAAGGGCAAACAAAAAATGAGCGCTTTGGGTTAATCCCTTCCTCAGATATATTATACAACAATACGTTTGCCCATTTAAAAAAACATCCTACCCAATCATCTTTTCAAACAAACACCCTTTTTTAAGCACAGGTTTGAGAGGGACCACATCATTCAACCGTTGAACACTGAATTGGCTGATGTACAATTGTTTGCTGCTTCATTGTGGTGACAATCCATCCTGGCAGCTGTGGTTCGCTAAGCAGTTTTTCTTATTTCTAATGCTATTTAAACTCTCAGTTCTCCCTGGTTTGCTTATTTTAACTTTATACCTTTCATTAAAAAATGACCTGGATGCTTAGATTTATTTATATGATGCTGCTGTTCTTGTTTTCTGGTTGTAGCCTTGAATCACTTATCTTAAGCATTTGGAGAATCCAGAACTCTTGATGTAGCCCTTGAGACAGGCACAGTGTAGGACTTGTGTCCAAAGGCTCCTTACCTGCTCACTTGTCCACAAATGTCCATTGTTTGACTAGTATTGCCCCAACTGTCTTGTTTTTGAAAGTCACCATAGGTAACAGTACTGTTATTCACATAGTTGTCTGCTTTCTTCCCAGCTCAGTATATTCATCAGTGTTTTCCTAACTTATTCCTAATCTATGACTGTGGTGTTGTAAAAACAGTTCCTGATGCTAATCTGTTTTATTCTAGTTTTTTTTCTAATTATTATCATGCTTGTCAGATCTGCAAATATGCAAGTAGCATTTGGATATTATCTCCCCTAACTGATTAGAAAGGATTCTCAAGATGTTTAACAAACACACTGCCTTACTGGCACATGGGTAGTAGTGCTCTGCTACCCTATCTTTGACAGTCTGCTAAGGCTCAGAATCCCTCCCATGGCTTGTCTGTGGGTTTGATGGACCAGTCACCTGAGAGTACAGGGACTGTCTTTCAGATCCACAGACAGGAAGGACCCTTTCAGTTTTTTAGTGCCACAGTAAGAGAAGGATCTCTGAGAAGAATGGTCCTTTCTCTAGATGTTTTCAGTTGATGAGCTCCAATAAGAAACCCTTTTGAGTTTTTATTTCCAATCTGTTTTTTTTTTCTGTCAGTACTTGAATAGTGTATTCTATTGCTTTGACTGTTTTTTTTATTAGAAATGTTGTAATATGCTTTCATTTTTACTTTATCTAGCACATTAAGGCCTGTTGATTAAAAGCTTAATTTGTAAGTTTTGACAAGTAAACGTGCTGGTATTGCTGTTTTTTTCTTTGGGGGTTTTATTTATTTGAGATGACTGAGCAGGATTACAGCATTTTAAATTATATTTTCACTTAAATGATAATTTTGGTGCCGTTTTCTACGTTAAACATTTCTGACAGACATTTTGGGACTTTTGTGCATTCATTTTGTGCTTTGAACTGTGTTACTGAAAGTACTATCATATTCTCAGTGTAATGTTCAGAATAGTATCCCTACAGAAGTAATCTTTAGATTGCTATTTAGAGAGAAAATAGTGGGATTTGTCCACCTTTTTATAGGGTTGGCCATGCAGCTAGTATTTAGTATTGAGCTGGCTAGTTTCTTGTTTCCTGACTTGATGGACTCTGATATGGTACCCCCACCCCTACCATATTTTCCTTGTGCACTTAAAAACATAGAAGTAAGTCAAGAAATATGCCTCATCCTATGGCTTCTGACTCCACAGCAGCCTTAACTAGGCTATCAGACCAGTTGCCTTCTTTTGCCTCCAGGTCTCACGGTGTGGTGGTATTATTACTACAACTATGCATGACATAAGGGTCAGACACATCATCCAGGGCTGTACTAGTGGATTGTTCAGGTACAGGAGATCCAAACTGTTTAGGTACAGGGGACTTCAGGGTGCAGAATCTATTGCCTTTGTTGATATGCCTCACCCCCAGGTATTCTCCCACTTATGTAATACATATAGAAAAGAAAAAAAAAAAAAAAAAGGACAGAAGCCCAACCATGTTGCAAGGCAACAGTCGCTGAGTTTTCACCTGAGATGGTGGCTATGGCTAGATCCATTGTTCAGGGAGTTGATTATGGGGTACAAACCTGCGTTTTGAGTAACACTGATGATCATACCCCTTTTCAACCACCCAGAGATTCTGACATTGAAAGGGATTCAGAATATGACATTTCAGAAGTCTCAAAGTCAGATCAGGCTACTTCCTCTGGTGATAGACAGGTGCAAAAACCCAAGCAGATGTTTTCTTTTTCCTAAATGCTAGCTAGATTATATTTAAGAATGTATTCATTTGGTAGCAGTCTTTAGCTGCTCCAACGGTCAGCAGGGTAAATGATATTGTGGAGGAATGAGGACCCAGATGTGGTAATCTTCCCTCATTCATCCAAGAGTTGGAGAATGTTTTTAAGAAAGCTTGCAATTTTCTGTTGAACGAGTCTTTGCCTACAAAAGTGTTTAAAAAATTTAGGGTGTGCTCGTCAATGCCTGCTATCCAAGCCTCCCTTTTTGTGGATCCTGCTGCTGTGTCCCCAGCGACATCTTTCAATAAAAAGACTATGCCTTCATCAAACCCTGACCCTTTGGATAAGCTAGGCAAGGGACTAGAATCTCAGCGGAAAAAGCTGCTGCAGTCCAGCATGGTAGCCTTTAAGGTATTTAACTACCAGTGTTTATATGGAGGTTTGTGTTGAAATGTATGTATAGTCTATATCGAGTTCACTGCATCCTTATCTGCTGAGCAAAAAGTCTGTGCCAAAGATATTGTGTCCTATGCTTCTTAAGAGTCTAAATATACTTTAAAGATTGCCTTGGAAGGGGACAATACTGTTTGTAGAAATACAGCAATGTCAGTGGTGATAAGGCAGCATGTTTGCTTGCTCAGTCAAAACTTTTCTGATGAGTTAAAAAATGAGATTATGAATGCTCCACTAGATTCCGATTGTGTGCTCGGTACAGCAGCTAATTGGATCCTTAAACACTGGAATGACAGAGGTAAACTGATGCAAGGGGTGTCTAAAATATTCCATATCCCAAGGTTTCCACCAAAGAGATGGATGATTTTTGGCAGCCCAACAAAAAGAAGTCCCAGCTGAACAAAATCCAATGCATCAAAAGGAAATGGCAGAATGGGCATTCTGTCAAACCTAATGAGAGGTTCCTTTCTCAAAAAGGATAACCCCCTTCCAACCTATGGCTATGCCAAAGTGAGGCACCATCTGGGTGCCCTATCTTGAAAGTTAGCTCTCAGCAAGGTGGCATGACTTTCAGTAGTTTCCAACAAATGGGTGTTCAACATCGATGGTTGGTAGTGGAAGGAACATCTGCATCAGTTCAAGTGGGTGCCCCTTCACCCGCTGGACCAAACTTATTGTATTCTGCACTTTGGCAGATGTTAGACTCAGGAGTCATGGAACTGGTTCCTCTTTCAAGAATTTTTCTGGTTCCCAAAAAGAGCCATCATGGAGACTGGTGTTGCACCTATCATTTCTGAATACCTTTGAGAAGGTCCCCAGGTTGAAGATGTTTACCCTGCAGACAGTGCTTCCTCTTTTGCCAGACTGCTGCTTCATGGTGACCATGGAACTGAAAGATGCATATAACATATCCCCTTTGCTCATCACTTCAGGAGAGATCAAAAATGTGTTGTGTCTTTCTCGCACTATTAGCTCTCTGCATAGCTCTATGGGCTATCCACTGAACCTCGGGTGTGTACAAAATGCATTGCTGCGGTAGTGGCCCACTGCTGGACTCTTGGCTTTCACATTTTTCCTTATTTGGATGGCTTGCTGATGTGTACAGAGTCTGTATCCAGGTGATTGGACTCACTAGAGAAGGTCTTAACATTAATCTCCCAACTAGGGTTCAAGGTGAGTCTTCAGAAAATGTGCCTGACACCCTAGCAAAGACTTGTCTTCCTGCGGTGCTTAATTGACTTCAATAAAAGAATGGTCTTTCTTCTAGAATTCTCCAGGAGGAACTTTGCCTGTCCAAGGGAATTCCCAAAAATTATTGGTATTTCTTCTAGAATTCCCCAGAAGGAACTTTGTCAGGCCAAAAGAATTCCTAAAATTCATGGTCTTTCTTCTAGAATTCTCCAGAAGGAACATTGCCTGTCCAAGAGAATTCGTAAAATTCTAGGATTTATGGCATCCATGATTTTTATGATGGTTGAAGTACAGGTGGTAGTGGAAGGAACATCTGCATCATTTCAAGTGGGTGCCATCTCCACATGTAGAAAATTTAGTGATATGTCCTGAATTGTTGGACCCAGCATTTACATCTCATTTAATCTCAGGTACCAGTGCTGCTGTTCATCAGATGAGAGTTACAGTGGTGGAGAGCACAGTTGAGTATCATTCCAAGTCTTCCCTTCTTCTCACCTATTCTGGGGCAATATGTGCAGACAGGTGCAGGGTAGCACATCAATAATAAGGAAATGTTGACAGTAATCTGTGCCTTGAAAGTACTTAACCACCAGACTTCCAGATCCTCTTCTGGTGGTTGCAGACACCACCACAGTAACATGGTACCTCAGCAAACAAAAAGGTACAAGGTAATACCCTCTGTGCTGGTTGGTAAGGATGGCTGAGAGCTGGTTTTACATCAGTCTCTGACTCATCAGACATCATACATCCTGTCATAGTGACATTATGGCAGACAGACTAAGCAAATCCTGGGTAGACCTGCATTAGTGGCAGCTCAAGGCAATGGTATTCCAGGATCTAGTCCAGATGCAGGGTATGCCTCAGATCGATCTGTTACCTCCTTTCAAAACAGACAGTTGGAGAATTTCTGTTCCAGACATCCTTGCAACCATGCTTGGAGGACAGATGCATAATTGTTTACTTGGACAGGAATGTTCCTGCATGCATTTACATCCTCTCAAGGTACTTCTGAAGGTTCAGAAAAAATGTCAAAGGTCATTATGGTGACCCTCTGTTGGCCCAAGCAGTCTTGGTTCTCCCTTGTAATGGTATTGGCTTAGAGCAGTTACCACAGACTTCCTCACACTCTGTATTTGCTTACACATTCTCAGGGGGTAGCTGGTGCACCACAATTTGGAGCAACTAAGGCCAAAAACACAGCATCAGTTGGCCCCAGCAGTATCCCATGATGCCTTCTAAATGGCTTGAAGTATGACTTATCAGGACCACTTGAGTCACTTTTCAGCTATAGCCTCAAAACAGGCTTTGTACCACGAGAATGGAGGACTGCAACAGTTATCCACTTTACATTGGTGGACCATCAACTGACCCTGGAAACTGTAGCCATATTAGTCTGGCTAGTCTAATATTTAAAGCCATGGAATGAATTGTCATGGAAATGATCAACAAAGACATAGGTAACCTTTGGACACTGGACCTAATGCAGTTTAGCTTTGTCAGGGGAAGGTTACGACTTAATCTGGTGAACTTCTTTGAGATGTTCACCAAGGCATGGATGAGGTGAAAATGGTGCGTACCACCTACCCGGGCCTGGCTAAGGCATTCAGTACAATATCCTAATTTGGTATAGTTGACAAGCACACTGAACTGGTTATAAACCCCTACATAACTCACTGTATTGCCAGCTGGCTCACAGACAGGATCCAGGAAATCAGGATTGGTGATACCACCTCCGCTAAGAGATTGGTCACCAGTGGGTACCTCAGGGCTGTGTGCTGGGATTGCTCATGTTTGTCATCTACTTGTCAGAGATAAAGGCTAATGTAAAGAGCCTTTGGCAGACCAAGTTTTCTGATGACTGCAGATTGGGAGCCGTCATAGAATCCCCCCACGATACAAACATTTTACAAGAGGATCTAACACAGACTACCCGTTCTGTTTTTGTTGCAGAAGAGGTTTAGATTCATAGACCTAGTATTTCTTATGCCATTTTACTTGTTGATGTACAGTAAATCCATCAGTGATGGGTCAGAGGATGCCTTGTATGCCAGACACTGGTCACGTGTTAGCAGTCTGTAGGATACTGATTATAGTGACGGGTTTTTGAATTGATTCATGTAGGGCATGTTGTTTAGGGCATGGATCCTTTTAGTAAGTTATTTCTGTGGGAGTTCCAGTTGTTACATGTGTCTAGATAGATGCATGACAAAGGGGACATTGTATTCAATCACTGGCCTAATGCATTGTTTTAATATACTTACTAAAGAATAAATTTCATTGATACCTGGGGGGGGCACAGGAGTTTAGTAACGACTGCCATTTGAATTCATGTACTTCGAGGTGTAACTTAATAATGTTACTATCTAAATACCTCACATTCTCATGTGCAGCTACCTGTGTTATGACTCTAAATTTCTTTAGCAAGTATATTAAAATTAAAAAGCTTGCTTAGGTAAAAATGTTTTAGGTAATTTCCTAGGTATTTTTACATGCTATTTGGTTGGATGGTTGGTTATTTATTTTATTGACAAAGTATTAATATGATATAATGAAGTCATGAATTAACAATTTTTTATACTATGCTTTTATATACCTTGTTTTGTATAGATTATGTTTTCATAATACTGCATAGTAATTAGGTCAGGGATGGGTCTTAGTTTTATTACATATGGACATATATTTATATTTATTCTTAGCAAAAGTAATACTTTCTATTGTGTCATGATGTTTGTAAAGTCTTGAAGTTTTTAGGTTTATTTTGATCTTGTTAGCAAAACAATGCAACTATGAAGTGTAATTTTAAATGACTGCTGTGATCCACTTGCAGGCAATCAATCAGTTAACTCTTCATGATCTACAGTGGATTTCTGCTGGGCTGACTGTTTTTGTTCTTGCTCTACATCTGAAGAAGTTTGGATATTTCCCAAACGAAAAGCACTTACTTTTATTTTGTTTTGGTATTAAAGTGAATAAGAACAGCTTTTTATATTTATTTTTTCATCAAGCTGAGTGAAGTGTTGGTGCTTGTTCACAGTGTGTTCTTTTCTTCAGTTTTTCGTTGGTCAGTTCATTTTCTACCTGTACACATAAGTTCCCAAATCCTGAACAACTTGACTTAACTTTCCTTTCTTACTGTAGTCAAAAAAAAAAAAAGAAAATCTCAGGTTTTCATTCCTGCACTCAGAAAAGGCATATTCTTTTCGTATGGCCTACCATTTAACAGTGCTTGTATCCTGCAGGCATTTGTGAGTAGAGTTTGCAGAGTTAGCTTTTTGCCTTCTCACTTTAAGCACACTTCTTGCTACTTTCCCAGTAAACGATGAAGCTTACCTGCTAACTTTTGCGTTAGCATGCAGGATATGCCTCTTCACGTTGAGTCTCCTGGCTCTTGCACATGCAGAATGGTAGTGTGTACTCTGTAGGCCTATGCTGCATGTGTGTAACGCCTAATACCACTGCTAAGTGTCACCTAAGTGGTTAGCTGAAGCCACCTACCCCCCCCCCCGAACGTGGAACTGGTGGTTGCCTTTCACTCCTGACTTCTCCCGCTAGCCCCATCAGACCCCAAAGCTGCACAAGGGGCTTTATCCCTGAGAGGAAACTCAGATAAGACACCTGTCTGTCTTTCCAGTGAGTCACTTTTTTGGTACCTTGTCTTACCATCTTCAGTGTGGAACTCAATGGTATACTGATTTGTGGGTGTTGAAGACAATTGTTACTAATATTCAGGTCGCTTTTAGAATCAGCAGTGTGCCTTTATTTGCTTCAAGTCAGTGCAGCAGCTGTTCTCTAAATGCTCAGGGCAGATGCAGAACTATATTAGAGAGGAGGATAACATAGTATGCTGTGTTACAGTAGAAGTAAAAGGCTTGTATTAAAAGATAGCAAATACTGGAATGATAATCTCTACCGAACCACAGATTATTAAACAAACATCAGTTCTGGACAGATTTCAGGATGGTTATTATAGATGTAATTCTTCCCATGATGGAGCAAGCAAGTACACAGGCCAGTATCACTGGGCTTCAAGGATTTATGAGTTTACATAGCTATCAATACGAGCTGCAGACAAAATTTGGTATTGCTCTCTTGCAGTACCAGTTTACAGCTTTAGCATTTGCTTGACCTGTGATAACAGCATTGTACACCGAATGTTTTGTTACACTGATGACCTACACACAGAGATAGGATGTCATTGTATCCCTTATTGCAAATGACTGGCATGTTGTACCAGACTGGCTTCAGCAGCTGCATGGAGATCCAACCTTAGTGCAGCGTACTTTTTTACACTTCCTTATAACTGCAGATGCATCAGCAGTAAACATGTCACCATGTTTGGTGCATTCAGACTGAGCTGAATACAAAGAAAAGGAATGCTTTCCTCTCTGATTCGAAAGACAGTACTTACGCACGTCCCCACGCTCTTTCCCAGAAAACATTTTTGGGATAACAAGTTGTTTCCTGTAACTGCAAAAGCAGCTTACTGCACTTGAATCATCAGTCCCTGATGTCATGTTTTAGATATGGGACGTTAACATTTGTTTTTATACTGACTGCGGTTGAGACCCATAAGATGCTACTGTTAGTCACAGAAGCTTTTATGCATCTGCAATTGTCCAGTTTCAACGACAACCTTCTGTGGGTAGCCTAAACAGTGTATGCTTCCTCATATGACTGCAATCAAAATAAAAAAGAAAGTGAGAAGGAGTGTTCTCAAGGCTCAAGCTGAACTCTGTAGTGAGATTAAAACAGTTAAAAGCCAGCATTTAAAAATTGTTTTCCTGTTTCCTTTATCATTATAGTTTATATTTTGGAATGGTTTATTTATTTTGTCTGTTAACTGGGTAAGTCTGCTAGGTACACGTTGTATTAAGTGACATGCTCAGAGTTGCACAGTAGGCAAATTAAGTCAAAATTGTCTACCAGTAGGCAGAATGGTTGTTGGATATTAAATGTCAATCAAGAATAAAAAAAAGTTCTATATTTCAAGTCTAAATCTGTAGAACATTGGACAAAAGCAGTATTTTTTTCACACAGATTGAAATCTTTCCTCTCTGAGGTTATGTAACTACATTTCTAGAACAGTTGTAGTGAGTTGCAAGAGGTTTGGTCCCCTTTACAAAATTCTTGGTTAAGCATATTTGCTTATGTTCATACTTTCTTTCTGATGGGTTCTTAAGATGTATGGCTAGGCTTAAAAAGGCCCTTGTGGACATTAGCCTAGTACACACATATGAACCTATGTAGAAAACTTAAATATTTGTTGAATTTGTGCAGTAAAAGCTCTAAACATATGAAAAGGTGGACTAAATCAGTATCGTTGATGATGTAGTTTATACTATTTACCTTAAAATGTCTAGACTATGCCTGTGTTGTGGTAAGAAGCCTTGCCATTCTAATGTTGCAGGATTGACTCATAAGCTGGGAAAGAGTGAAAGAAAATGTTCAGGTTTTGGCTGTTTGTAATATCTTACTTGTATTAACATTTTTGCACTGTGTTTTTAAGATTCAGATTTTGCCGTGGGATCTCATATCAAGTATTAATAATTTAAATTTTTAACCCAATGACTACAATTTCCTGTGTATTTAAATAAATTAAGTCATAAAATGTCAGAACCTTTAGGCAGAAGTCAATAGTATGGCAAAGAATACACATTTTTTTTCTAGTAAACTTAGGTGTAATTGGATTATAAGTACGGAGTTTCACATATGTTTAAAAATGTTGCCAGCAATGCTGTTATCTGTGTACAGACTACAGAAGGAGGTAGTTTGGGGTATGTTATGGTTGCAGAGGTGAATACTTTTGGCATTCATCAAGGACTAAGCTGTATTGTTCTCGTACACTTCAAATGTTCCTTAACTTGGACATGGAGTCAATTCTTAGTGTAGCAGCAGAAAAATGCCTGAAATATGCCACCTAACCATATCCAACTTTTTTCCCCTGTGTTTAATCTTTTATTCCTAACAGCCTGTCTTAACATTATATCTTGACATAAGTCATACTTTACAAATAGTACTAGCTAAGTTCAAAGTCTAGGTTTTGTTGTCATGATGTAACAAATGAGTATTTTCTTATGTATTCTACATTTTGTTTACTTTATACTTTATTGATTAACAGTAAATTTTAATGCACGAATTACAATACTCAGGGAGCTTTTCTCCCCGGGCCTCCACTGAAAATGGAGCTGTGTCCAGTCGGAGTTTCCCGGTAAACAAATGTTAAATAAATAAATAAAATTAAATACATTTGGAGCAAAATCAAATAAAAACTCAGTCTGCTGTCACACAACACAATCAAATCTCTCACGGTGCCTTATTGCAGAGTAAATGGTTGTGCAAGTACATTTTCCAGCAGGAAATATTTGAAACAGGACCTAATTCCGTAGTAAAACCTGACATTCTTCTCTCCTCCAATACAAATATATTTTCTTTTGTACAAAAAGTTATTTTGCTGAGCTTAGTTTGTTTCCACTTGCTGGTAGATATTCATATTTTTTAGCAATAATCCATACCTATATGTGTGTGTGTGTTATGTTTGATTTATCCACAGCTGACCTGGTTTGGTTACAAGAGGGAAGACCCAAATAGTTTTAGTTACTGTCCTTTGTATTATCTGCATTCTTTATGTATACCTAAAAGTGAGTGTGGCATTAGAGGGAAGGTGGCATTCACAAAACTTCCTGGTATGCCACACCAGCTGCAGTAGATTGCATCTGAAATTGTGTCAGTTGACAGTATGGATGCTCGTCTTTTGCATTATGGAACTGTTTATCTTTAAACAGGACAGAAAAATGGTGTGTTGGGAAAACCACATACAACAGTTGTAACCTTGCTGAGGCTGCACACCTACAGACACGAGAAAAATTGCCTGAAAGCCTTGTTGTGTCACTCCTCCATTTATTTATGACAAGTTTCAAATAAATGCAGTCACTGGGCAGATATACAAAGGGACACCATACACAATCGGTAGTTGCTGGTTTATTACATGGACCATATCAGAAGACGAGATTGGACTATGTAAAATTTTCTGCTCCATCCTTATAGACTGCAGCTTGCAGGCATGCCACTTCTTCAACAGTTATCTTTGGAGACAGAGTGCTGTCCCCCAATGGAAATAAATAAATATATATAAAATAAATAAATAAATACATACATACATACATACATACATACATAAATAAATAAAATAACCAAAAACTGCCAGTGCTTTTCCATGTAGTATGGAAGCCTTATTCTCCTAGGGGTTCCCTGCCCTGATGACAATCTCTTTGCTATAGTAATTAATACTTAATTGCCATTTCCTTCAGAGACTGTGGATGCTTGTCTAGAAAGTGCTAAAGGACTGCTGTGTTGTCCCCCTTCACCAGTCCTGGTTGCAGATAGTCAAGCCCCAATGGAGCCACACCATTCCAGAACAAGCATATCATCCTGTGTACCAGCATTGCAGAGGTTATCTACTTTCTTAAGAGACTCCGCTATGTAATATTTTAGCATCTGTTTCTGGATTGTATAATACCTTGGTTTTCATGATTTTGAAAGGGTTTAGCTTGAAGTAGGACTTTTTTTTTGGTAATGGTGAATTTGGTGCCGACATGAAATTAACCAATCAGAAAAAAATAGGGGTCTTGTTAAATGCTAGGAGCTTAAACCAAAAACTGCACTCCCTAGAAGCACTTCTACCACTAGAAGATGTGGACGTCTGTGCAGTCACAGAAACCTGGTTTAAGACTTCAGGGAGTACCCTGGCCCTGCAAGGCTACAATGCCTCCCATACCTTTAGACCACAAAATGAATGTGCGAAAACCAAAGGGAGTGGTGTTTCAATCTACAGTGGATATAAAAAGTTTGCAAACCCCTGTTAAAATGCCAGGTTTTTGTGATATAAAAAAGTGAGTCCACGATAAATCATTTAAAAACTTTTCCCACCTTTTAAAGTGACCTATAACTGTACAATTCAATTGAAAAACAAAAAATCTGTTAGGGGAAAAAATATAAAAAATACAAAACGTACAATACACTAGTTGCATAAGTGTGCACACCCTTAAACTAATATTTTTTTGTGTGTGCACACCCTTAAACTAATACTTTGTTGAAGTACCTTTGGATTTAATTATAGCATTCAGTCTTCTTGGGTACATACCTGCAATCAATTAAAGAGACTCTGATTAACCCCAAATAAAGTTCAGCTGTCCCAGTAGGATTTTCCTGACATTTACTCAGTTGCCTACGACAGCAAAAGCCAGGGTTCACAGAGGGCTTACAAAGCATCAAAGGGATCTCATTGTTGAAAGGTACAAAAACATTTCAACAGCATTGGATATACCATGGAGCACAGTGAAGACAGTCTTCAAAAAGTGGAGAAAATATGGGACAACAGTGACATTGCAAAGAACTGGACATCCCTCCAAAAGCGATGAAAAGACAAGACAAAAACTGGTCAGGGAGGCTGCCAAGAGACCTACAGCAGCACTGAAGGAGCTGCAGGAATTTCTGACTACATGTGACAGCAATCTGCCATATTCTCCATATGTCTGGACTATGGGGTAGGGTTGCAAGATGGAAGCCTTTTCTTACACAGAAAAACATCCAGGCACAGCTAAAATTTGCAAAACAATATATCAAGTCTCCCAAACACATGTGGGAAAATGTGTTGTGGTCTGATGAGACCAAGGTTGTACTTTTTTGCCACAATTCCAAAAGGTACGTTTGGCGCAAAAACAACACTTCGCATCACCAAAAGAACACCATCTCCATGATGAAGCATGGCAGTATCATGCTTTGGGGTTGCTTTTCTTCAGTTGGAACTGGGGCTCTAGTCAAGGTGGAGGGAATTATGAACAGTTCCAAATACCAGTCACTTTTGGCCCAAAACCTTTAGGCGTCTGCTAGAAAGCTGAAGATGAAGAAGAATTTCACCTTTCAGCACGACAATGACACCAAGCATACATCCAAATCAACAAAAGAATCACTTCACCAGAAGAAAATTAAAGTTTTGGAATGGCTCAGCCAGAGCCCACACCTAAACCCAACAGGAAATCTGTGTGGTGACCTGAAGAGGGCTGTACAAGAGATGCCCTCGCAATCTGACAGATTTGGAGTGCTTTTGCCAGGAAGAGTGGGCAAATATTGCCAAGTGAAGATGTTCCATGCTGATAGACTCCTACCCAAGAAGACTGAATGTTGTAATTAAATCAAAAGGTGCTTCAACAAAGTATTAGTTTAAGGGTGTGCACACACAACAAAGTATTAGTGTAAGGGTGTGCACACTTATGCAACCAGCGTATTGTACGTTTTTTTATTTTTTATATTTTTTCCCCTCCCTAACAGATTTGTTTGTTTTTGAATTGAATTGTACAGGTTATAGGTCACATTAAAGGTGGGAAAAGCTTTGAACTGATTTATTGTGGTCTCATTTTTTGTATCACAAAAACCTGGCATTTTAACAGCGGTGTGTAAACTTGTTATATCCACTGTATGGTAGAGACAACATTCACCTCCTGTCTAGTTAGACTGGACAACTCCATGGAGTTACTCTAGGTCCAGGTTATGGTGAGTAAGAACCCTATTCAAGTCTTAGCCCATTATAGATCCCCTTCCATGGGTCACGACACTCATGAAGCCCACTTTACCAAACTGAAGACCAGAGGAATTTTACCAAACACACTGGTTATGGGGGGATTTCAATTATCCCTCCATCAACTGGGAAACCTACTCTAGCCCAAATTCACTAGCACAAAAGTTCCTTGACTTTGTGAATTCAAATGCCCTGGAACAAATTGTCCATTCCCCGACAAGAGGAACAAACATTCTAGATCTGGTCTTTGCCAACATGTCAAGCAAGTGCTCTACTGCAACTGTTGGACCCTCATTAATGAAAACTGGCCACAAATCAGTCACCTTTGAACTGACACTAACACCAGAACTCACAAAGGGCAAAATCAGACTAAAAAACTTCACCAAGACAAACTGTACCCTCCTAGGTGAATGCATTCCAAGCCCTACCCCAAGCTGGAAGTGGTAACTATGCCGACGCTTACACTAAAGCCCTGTACTATCACTTGCTTAAATGTATAAACTCGGTTGACCGGAAGGAATCAAGACAGAGCCCCAAGTAAAAACAACTTGCCATGGTGGACATCCAGCATCAACAAACCCCACAATAAATGCAAAAAGTTGCTGTCCAAGAAAACGAAGGCAATGCTCCAGCAAAGCACCCTCCTCAGCCTCAACAGGCAAATAAGACAACTTGTCAAATCCTCCAAGAGCTGCTTTGAGAGAAACCTAGCAAGTGCTGCTAAGGGTAACCATAGGGTCTTTTACAGCTACGTACGTAACCTAAAGGGTAGGGCGCAAGCATGGGCAGAACTAGTGGCCAGCGGTATCACACGTACTGATGCCACAGAGATAATGAACCTGCTAATAGATAGGTTTGGTGAAACTTTCACTTCCGTATCCCCTCCTAACTTACAATAAACCCTCTCCCAAACTTCACCCCACCCTATATATCTGAAGAGCAGGTCCTCAAGGTGCTGTCCAAGGCAAAAAACACAGCCTCTCTGGGACCAGATGACATCCCAGGCTGTCTTCTAACAGGCTAAAATATGAACTAACATGACCACTAAGTACCCTTTTCAATCATAGCCTAACCAGAGGCTATGTTCTTGTGGAATGGAGAACAGTTATTTCCCTCCACAAATGTGGCCTAGCAACAGACCCAAGGAATTACAGACCCATAAGCCTGACCAGCCTCCTATGTAAGGCCATGGAATGTATCATTATAAACCTCATAAATAAAGGCATAGGTGACCGCCAGACCCTGGATCTTACGCAATTCGGCTTTGTGAAGGGCAGATCCTGCCTGTTAAATCTGGTAGAGTTTTTCGAAAGCATGACCAAGGCCAATGATTAGGGGAGATCTGTACACACAGCATACCTTGACTTAGCAAAGGCTTTAGACACAATCCCTCATTCAGGCATTACTGATAAATTTAGCAAACTGAATATGAACCCCTTTGTTGTAAGATGGGTTGCTAACTGGCTCAGAAACTGGACACAGACTGTCAAAGTGGGTGACTCAACATCAACTAGCAGACCTTTTACCAGTGGGGTGCCATAGGGGTCAGTGCTGGGCCCCCCCTACTGTTTGGTATATACATCTCAGAAGTTCGAGTCAAAACCAAGGGGTTGTGGCTGACCAGGTTTGCAGACTACTGCAAACTAGGTGCAATCAACGAATCCCCAAATTATGTCAGTATACTCCAGGAAGGGTCTCGTGCAGACCAACGACTGGTATATTAGTCACGGTCTCAAACTGAATGCAGAGAAATGCATCATCATTCCCTTCGGCACAAACCATGTCCCTTCACGATATCAAATCAACAACAATACCCAGAGTACCCGTCAAGTAGTAAGGGACCTGGGATCACAGGTTGACTGTGACCTTAACTTTGAGCACCATATGTCTAGCGTCGTAAGGAAATCCTTCCACGTAGCACACTTGATTAGCAAAGGCATCGCCTTGAAGAGCAAAAGAAGTTATAACCCCCTCTATACTCGGCACTTATCCGGCCCATAATTGAGTATAACATCCCATTTGGCGTGTATTGTATTAAGCAACTGCAGCAATTGGAGAGATCTCAGATGTTTCTAACAAAGAAGATCAAGGGGCTTCACAGAACGACTAAAGTTCATGTCACTGTACTCCGTATTGTATAGACTTCTTAGGGGAGACTTATGCCTGGCCTTCAGAGCAATCCAAGATCCAAACCTAATGAACTTGCGGCATATCTGTAAATCAGATGGGTCTAAGGCTACCTGTTCCAGGGGCTTAAATATGGCCCGTAACTTAAATAGGACATGCTAGAGGGACAGATTTATCTCTCAGTGATGGCCACATCTTTGAGGCAGGCTGCCAATTCATGTAAAACAGAGCAACTCTATGACACTGTTCAAGAGGAAACTGGACAAATGGATGTAGCACTGTAAATTCTTACCAGTGATTGCACCCACAACCCTCCTGGACATGGCCAGTCATTACTAAATGCAATCTTGGGTATTGACTAGCACTTCTATGGTATTACATTGGGTTGAAATGACTAGGCTTAAAATGACCTCATTGATAGCTGAGTAATCTCCTATGATCCTGTAATCCTATGTTGGATTATCAGAATTGAATATTTTCTTCTGCTTGCCACTGTCAATATCTGGAAGCAATACGTTGTCATTGCTTTCAGTAAGCTATCCACATATGCATGCAGCAGTTCTTCATCTGCAAGCTTCTGTAAATTACAAAGTGGCAGTCACCAGATGCATTTCCAGATGCTTTTCAGGAATACACCAGTGCATTCTTTCTGTGTTCTGCACCCATGAGTCTTGATTTTTTGAATTGTACAAAGTATGTCCCCATAACATGGCTATGACAGTGGCCTGCAGTTTTTCTGCAATACCTTAGGATGGAAAGTGTGCAACAATTTTTTTTTTTGGGGGGGGGGGGGTGGGAACTATCTAAGAGAATTAGTATTTAATTAAATGTCCACTGATATAATGCCCTGCAGACTTGTTGTCTGGTACATTAAAACAACATAGGAATTAACTCTTTGAGCCCACAGGAACTATTTAGGTGCTCTCCTCCTTGAGGACTGCTGGTATTAACAGTCTTTGAAAGACCAATATGAGGATGTGATTTTGGAAATATCTTTCCATTTCATCTTGATCCTGTACTGTGATCACAGGGTGTCAGAGCTGGCCTGAGGTCACCCAATAAATGCATTCCTTTTAGATTCTTCATGGCATTCAGCTTTTTGTCCAACTCTGATAACTGTTAGGCAAATTAATGTCTTGGGGAGACTGCTACTTTTTGTGGAAGGGTAGCTCAGGGTAAGGGGAACTAAAGATGTTTTTCCATGGGTTCTTTTGGTTGTCTGCTGCAGCATGCCGACATTGAAACCCAGATCCTCTCAGTACTGTGGGCACCATTTATGCACCTTCACCTGGGTGTTAACTCCTAAGATTAGAGTCCCCGTCTGCCACGCTGGAGGAGAAGGGGCTTCCGCAGGAAGTGAGTGAGCCTGGAAACTGTCACTGCTGCTCACAGAGGCAGCCTGTTGGGTTAGACCCCTAACTTTGATTCTGTGTGCATACCCAGTATTGTCTATGGGGATAGAGTGCAGTGGACTGTACAACTGACACACACACACACCCCTCTGCAGCTGATGTGATCCAGCCTTGCACCTGTGTTGACAGTGCCACTAAGCAGTCTGCTGTTTCCTAGTGATTCTAATGCAATACAGAAACATACTCAGGGTATATGTTCCCCATTCCTCCTCCATCCTGAAGAGAGGCTAGCAGGCTTAAATCTCATCATTCCTATTCTGTCCCACAACAACTCTTATAGATGTGAGAGCTGATAATTGATATTGGATCACCAGGGATGTTGCCAGGGCTTTATCCCGCTACACCAGTGGTGCTGGCATGTTGGACAAACCTGCTTGGTCAGAAATGTCTGCCTTTAACCCACATGGTGAGCATGTGCTTTAAGCTGGAATTCAATTTATGTCCAGAATTGTGGAGCTTACTGTTATGGATCACATCTACCCTCATCTTTTTACCAATGGACAAAGCAGTAGAGTCCAGGCTGTGCAGACCAGAGAGATATGTGGTAGCAAGTAAGTGGCCACAGAATGCACTAGACCAGTGGTTCTCAGACTTTTTCAATTCTTGGCTCCCTTGCTGAATCCAGGTTTTCCCAAGGTGCCCCCCCCCCCCCCCCCCGTGGCGCACATAAAGTGCATATTTCAGTTTATTTATTTATTTATTTGACATTTGTTTAACGAGGCTGCCCAAATAGACTAGGAGACCTGGGGAGAAAAGCTCAAAAGTACAATAAAAAGACAATTACCAAAAAAAGTGTACATTCTGCTTAACAGCATAACACTGATCTACTATGGTTGAGAGGTAAGCAAACCTAATGGCAACCTTATTAACTTTTAAGTTTATAAGAGCAATATTTAAAATCTGTCCCTATTATTTGGCTGTGTCCAGCATACCTCTCAACTGTATAGATTTTTGCAGAATGCCCAGATTTTTGCCTCATATTTTTGGTCTTTTTCTCAGAAAATTGTTGTTTTCTGTCAAATCACTGGGAGATCATTGATGTTGAAGTCCGAAAATAATGACAGACAGTTGAGTTTCATACTTCATACCCTTCAGAAAATTCATGCTAATGCAAAACCTGCATTTCTATCAACTTTCTAAGTTTGTGAGAGCAGTACTTAAAAGTGTCCCTATTTTGTGCTTTTTGTACCCCCACTATTTTTGGCTTTGTCCAGATTTCTTGATCTAAGATAGTATAAACTTTATCCTTTCCTGGGAGGAAGGAGGATGCAGATCAGTGGATGGCACTAGGCACCAGATTAGTTAAGTATGTCTTATGGTAGAACAAACAAAATGATTTAAAAGGAACTTTCCTACAGGAACAGTTGACATTTCTTTCTTTTTATTTCTACAGTGTGTAGACAGTTTTGCATGGAAAAAGGCTGACCAGTACCTCCTCATTATTTCTAAATCTTATATTTATTAAACTTCCTGTAAATACACAAACACCAACATACATACCTACAGATAAACACAGACACGAATATACAGTCAGGCAAGCACTTGCGAGCACGTGCGAGCGCACACACACACTCACACACAGGTTTTCTTTTACAACTGTCTGTTGCTAACCTTCATCCACTCAGTCAGCCTTTTTAAACCGTGTACTCCACACCAGGTACTTTACTAATACTGCTTCCTATTAGTTCTTCTCTTTCTGCTAAGAATCAAAAAGCAGGCAAGACAAACAAACATTCACTGCCTATGTAAGCAGTAATGCCTAAAGGGGGGGGGGCATGTTTGGGATAAATAACAGACCAGTCACTCAGTTACTGGCACTACAACATAACTTCTGCTAGATATTTACCAGACATATCTTCCATTGTTTCTGTGGTTCCACCTCATTTTATAACTGCTGGAAAAAATCATCTGTCTGCCTCCATTTTACTAAATAGTCGCAGATTCACAGCCCATATGATTCTTTTCCTGTTTACACTCTCTGTCAAGCACTCCATCGCTTCGACACTTTTTGCCGCACTTGGGTAGCCACATAGCTCTTTGGATGTGTCGATTGGCTTGAAGTAGTCCAAGTTCCAACACTCCAACTTCCTTTTTCCCAGAGACCCTTGCTGCTTCATAATAAACTGGTCCATGACACTGCTAAAGATGCACCGGCAGAAGCAAACATACAACGAAACTTTATTCAAAATGTCAGTGCTAGTTGGGAACCCTTAGGTCAATATGCTTTTATAGCAGCCAGCCACTACTTTACATGCCTGAATAAAATCAAACTCCTGCCAGAAGTTGTCCCCTTACACAGGCAGATGAATGTACAGTAGCAGACAGCACTAGATGATGGACCGTTTCTTCTGGGTGATATATTAACACACTTACTAGTCTGAGCGGGTTGTTAGGCAGTTAGTTGAAATATTCATTTGAACAATTTTTATTTGAATTACAGTAACAAACAGGTTAAACTTTGAATTGCCTATCCACACTAAACAAATGCAGCACAGCATTCCAGATACACTGACGAAAACTACCATTCCACAGCTAACTAAAACAGTTAAGTGCCAGCAAGGAAGACAGGATTCTAATGACCTAAAACAGACTGCAGTTTCAAGACAATGAGCAACAGCAGGATAGTTAGTACTTAAAGAAAACTGAGTCTAGCAGGATTCATTTTGTAACTTATAACATCTCTGTCACTGAAAACAGTTGTACGTAGTGGTGTAGATATTTTATTGTAACTGCTTTTCTCCTATTTGGATTCAGAAAGAGCTGGCAGATATCACACTGGACCTGCCTCCTAACTGCAGGTTTGTGTTGTGGTTTAAATGCAAATGTATGCCAAATATAGTCTTGCGCTTGAAACTGTGTTAAAGGTGCTCATGCTTGGAGGACATTTTTTGCCAACAGTTTGTAGATATCTATAGCTAATGTATATTTTTTACTACTGCATGGAGTTAAATGGGCAGCTTTTTTACACTTTTGTCTGCAAAATGTACCCTTGTAAGATGGGTTTAAATAAAATGGTATTAAATGTGGTAATCTGTATATTTTGTTACAAAAGAGTTTGTATTGGGAGTATTTATTGCTATGTGGAGCAGCTTCATAGCTTCAGTGAATTACACTGTCAAACTAATACTTCAGATGTGTGCAACAGTTTGTGTTGCTGAAAAGGATACACTGGCTTAATAAGAGGTGATATACTTGCAGTCAGTGTTTTGGTAGGACGTGTGTTTGTCCCTTTCATCAAGCAGTGTTGTAAATGAAATAATTATGCAAAGCATAAGTGCGTCACTGTCGTTTATGAAATTCTGTGCATCGAGCCTGATGTGTACTTACAAGGAAACCTTGGAATGAGGTCCCTTCCAAAACCTATGGAAAACTGTGTCAAGTCTTCATGGCTGACTAAATATGTACGTGCAGATACGCGTTTAAATTTTGACTATTATGGGTAATTGCAGCCTTCATACTCCATCTATTTTTATTGGCGTATTAGTCCCCTGGGAAATTGGGTTCAGCTTAATTATTTTTTATATAATTTTCCCCATGTATACATACTGCCACAATCGAGTCCAGTCCGTAAGATGTCTGTGCTATGCTAGAAGTTATTTTTTTTAACAAACATCTTGTATACTGAACAGTGTTGTCAGCTATTGTTAGACTTCATACATTTAGTTTGATCTTTTATTGATGTGTTAAGTGTGTACTGTAGCTGGCTTCATTTAGTTCAGTTGTTTTCATGTGTTAGGTGACCTATGGACTGCTACTTCTATGGCTGGCTTTAGAGTTACGAGTTTTAATACTAAAATTCACAAAAAAAGCCCTGGTACCTTCAGCGTGGCCGCAAAATAAAATGCAAACTAATAAGCTTAGTAACTAAGCTTATTAGTTTGTGGTTTATTTTGCGGCTCAGCGTATTAGCTCGTGACTCCCCTGTGTGGAAGCCGTGGCTCCCCAGGGTGCCGTGGCGTACAGTTTGGGAACCCTAGCACTAGACAATTTGACTAAAGGAGACCATGTCAGTTGATGAAGCAGTAAGCATGTGAGATAAGATTGAAGATGAGACACTTGCCCTTCCAGAGCCACAGAACCTATCCCAGCTAACTTCTAAGTGGGAATGGGACTTGAAGCATTTTACATTTCTTAACTTGTTTTTAAGTGTTCTGAACTGGGACATATAGTTAAACTTTGCCCATAAAATGATAAACATACTCAGTGTGAGGCTTACATTTGTAGGCAAACAGTCTGTTTGCGTATACAATGTGAATCGAAGTACAAAAATATAACTTATGGTTGGATGGACAATGGGTATGAGCACTACATGAATCTAGAATTATGGTTTATCATAATTGTAAGATAAACTCAGGAGAAAACTACACCTTGTATATGTGTGCAAGTGAATAAAAGGGATTACTCCATAGCTGAAGTACTGTCGTACTTCCCTTAGTACTCTGGGTCTTTGTGTTGGGGTATGTTTTCATGCATTCTTTGACTTGTGGGCATGCATAAATTGAGGGCAACAATTATCCTCAGAGGGTCTGGAGAATATATTTAGGGAAAATCCAGAATGTAAGCAAATCAGGAAATACCCTACCTGTGCTAGAAGAGAATGATGCAGATTATAATGACAATAGGTCAGAAGACCGTAACAGACATAAGGATTTTTTGGATTTGAACATTAGTTCAATGAGTTTTATCAAAGAACAGTTGAAGGATCCCAAATTATAAGATTCTAAAAACAAGATAAACATTGTGAATGGGGTTGCTGTATTGCAAAATCAGCCACTCACTCACTAACTCCCATTTTGGACCAGACTAAGAGCTAATTTATAGGGTGGCTGAAAAAGGGGAAAGACGGAGTATAACCGTTATTAGTGCCCCAAGCCTTTCAAGATAATAGTGTTGAGCTTGTCTAATAGGCTGGTAAGACAGTGGGCTTTACGACAGTCCTGTTTGCCTGGAAGTTTTCTGCTGTAAGCAGATTTTGTGTTGCTTGTCCCAAATGTCAGAAAACTGCCACTTGTAAGGCCTTTCATTTACTCCTAGTAGTGTACTGCTACCTGTACTTTATGTTCCTTTTGATCAGCCAAGGTTTCTGGATTGACAGCAATGTAGATAGAGGGAGGGTATTCTAGCATGGGGATAACATGTGGGCTTCTTATTCTCACAGTAGAGAACAAATTCCTTGATAAGTGCCAAGGACCATAAGAAATGACCAAGAAAGCTGGGGAAAGAAACTGTAAAGTTAGCAGTCTGGCAAAAGGAAACCCAAACTGATATATCCTGTTAGTGTGTTAAAACTATGACAAGAAATGAGATTTTCATAGCCTTCCAGATGACAGTACCAATTAAAGGTCTGTAGTGTGACAGGGAAGTATGGGTAGCAGAAACTGATGTATGTAAAGGAAGAGGTGAAGGCATTTGTTTTACAAAATATAGTTTTCCCCCTACCATCTCTCAAGGAAAATTAACTCAACTAAACATGATATAGTTATGAAAATGGGAGTAGTGGTTCGACTGAAGCCATAGAGAGATCTGTGATCTCTGAATGAAGGCTGCATTTTAACAAACACTGAAAATGCTAGGTCTGCAGTAACCGAAGAATCTTAAAAGAGATTGGAGCAGCCTTGTGATGTTAGTACTAAAACTGTAGAGAACCATTAGGCGTTTCGGTGATTTTTCATAAACTTGCTGAAATTTCTAAGTTTGCTGCCTGGCTCATATCTGTGATAGAGAAACACTTAAGAGATTGGGAAAGGCATGGTATCTCAAACTTGAACAAAATGGTTGCTTGCATATCCCCCCTGACAGATCAGGCAAGAGAGGAAACTGCCTTCTCTACCACATATGGTCTGTTTTATTACAGAATATTGCACTGTGGTCTACATGGTATTCTAGCCACATTCCGAATAACAATCGACAGAAGCCAGATGTTTGAGTTCTGCTAGTGCACATGGCTTTGTGAAACCACAAGTAGGGAAGGCAGATGGTATACATAACTAGCCAAGGTCTTTCTTTCGGCTTATTTCCCGCTTAGGGGTCGCCACAGTGGAACTCCGCTCCGCTAATGATTGGCAGTAGATTTTTACGTGCCGAGTTGCCGGCCCTGATGCACAACCTTCAATGAAGGTACTCCCATTCACGCATGTCTCCACACAGAAGACGCTCTAGCTGAGAATTGAACAGGACAGCGTCTTACTGTGAGGCGATAATGCTACCGCAGCACCACCACTGCAGTTATAACTAGCCAAGGTTACAAAGTGAAAAACAAGTCAGGACTTTCTTAAAGCTTGCTAACCACTACAGAGACTTCATTCCTCTCTTTGCCACCTTAACAAGACAAAGACAGGGGTCCCTATGAAAGCTTAGTGATCTCACAAAGCTGAACAAGTATTCTTGACATTAAAAAGCACCTTGTGTACACAGCCAATAGTGGTTATCCGTGATTTTAGCAAAGATTATTTTCTAGCAGAGAAAGTGGCTTGCCAATAAGTGGTTGGTTGTCACTGCACTTAGGTATTGTTTTAGGCTTTTTACTCCTCTTGGATCCCCCCAGTGGAAAATTCAGGAAGCAAACCCCCAGGGTCTTGAAAAGTCTGTAACCTTACCATTATTCCATGGAACACATGCCAGAGCTGTAGCTAGCCTATGGTAGTACGTTTTGCAGTTCTCCCGTCTGAGGTGAAGACAGAAAAGGTTTTCTAATTGGAGCAAGTGGTTTTCTTCAGTATCAAATGTAACAAGTGGCTTTCTACAGTCAGCAGTTGGGGTACAAGTGGCTTTCTACAGTCAACAGTTGGGGTACAAGTGGCTTGCTACAGTCAACAGTTGGAGTACTACACACAAAATGCTTCAGAGCTGCACCCGTGAATGCAAATGTAGTATCTGCATTCATTTCTGAATGCTAGGACTACAGTATTGCTTGGCAGCTGCTGATCTTGGCTTCTAGCACTTTGCGCCTGGCAGATGTCCTTTTGTCCCCACCGTAGCTATAACTTTGCAGGGTCGAATAATGGAATAGTGGAAAACACAGATCGCTGCAGAGATCACTCAAAACCCGGTTTCTGATCTGGGTTGAGAGAAATGTGACAGTACAAAATGATTGTTCCATGAAGACCATTGCATAGCTCCTGCGCTTCTAGAGTGCATTTAACTGGTGTTGCCTTAAAAAGGGGCTGACTGCTCTACATTACTGTGAGCAGTGCGACTTGGAACAGTTGAAGTAAAAGTATCGTCAGAGAGAGTTCTAGTTATTAGCTAGAATGTAAAAGTTTTTAAAAGAAAATAAAAGAGGGAACTTTGCTATCTGAAAGTTAAAAGCAGGGTTCTGCTGTGAAAAGTGCTGAGGTGTGTGAATGCTTTGCGAAAAGTACAAAGGACATTGTTATCTTGAGAGAGGATGCATTTAGAAGGTAACTGGTCTACACAGGAATTTTATCTTGCACCTTTAATGCAGGCTCGAAGAGAGTGTGGAAGTTTTTATATCAGACTGGTAGCCATTTTAAGATCGTTTAATGATGTCAGTGTAGTGTGCTGGGAGTGACTGACTAGGTCTGAAGGGCCAAGAAGTACTGAATCAAGAAACGACGGGGTCTCTGAAGCCCTGATCAAGTACTGAATCAAGTAAGAAACTGTATTTTCTTTTTTTTTTTTGTCTGGCAAGTCTACTGCTTGAAATTTATGGACTTCTGTCTTGCCTAGAGTAATAGAGTATGGGAAAAAAAAAGTAATTGGCAGCAACTTAACTACACCTATGTCAAGAAAAGTCACTCAAAGTCTTTGTGTACCTAAGTAGGCTCATCGGGATGGCAGTTTGTCACTATTAGGATTTTGGCACTAATTCACACTACCATCACCTTGATTTAACCTCTCAAAAAAGTGTTGCTTACTCTTAATGTGAAGAATTCCGAGATACTCATGTTTTAACAAATGGCCATATAAAGTAAAAGCAGCTCGGCCATTATTACAGGAGATTCCACTCTAAAACCGCCAGTAGAAAAAGAACACTTTGATATACTTTTACTTTCAGACAGCTACACATCTGTTATGTTAGTAAATTTACATAAACAACATGGGAGATCTAGAAAATATACTAAGCACAAGAGGGATGGTGATATATTAAGGGAATTTGAATAATTGGGTGTAGGTTTTAAGGAGTGTAATTTCTCTGTATATATCAATAGTAATGCAATAGATTATTCTGAAACACTTTTCCTGTATATTGATCATTAGTTATATTGAAGTGAACAGTCTTAAGAAGGTCCTTTATCTTGGATTTGCAAAATGATGTGGTTGGATTACCAAGCGTCCTAGCAAGTGTGGGGAAAAGCACAGCTCTTTCCTCGGTGAGTAAAAGTACTGAACAGGAGTTTTTTTTCAACATACTGAATTTGTTGACTTCTTCACATTCCTCAGTGAAATTAAATGAAGAATACACAACATAAAAATAAAACAAAAAATGTAAAAATTAGAGATGAAGGTGGCTTTGCTAAATGCCTGAAGCTTTAACAGTAAAGTAGGTGATTAAGAACTTTCTGTCTGCTTGGAAGTTGCTGACATCTGTATTATTGCTGAAACATAGTTTAAGAACTTTCTGTCTGCTTGGAAGTTGCTGACATCTGTATTATTGCTGAAACATAGTTTAAAGATCCAAAATACATGTCACAAATTCCAGGGTATGGTGCCTTGCATTTTTGTAACAGGAGTGGTAGTGGTATCTCAAATGGGGAGAGATGACATCATCATCATAGTCACACAAAAGAACACTTAAAGTCTGAAGCCAAGAAAATATAATGGGGCTAGAAATCACTTAAACAATCATTAATATCAGTGTTATTGAAAATAGTAGTATAGAAAACCATAATACGTAGACTGTTTCCCTTACAGAGCATGAGGATATCCCCACTAAACACAAAGGTGTATATATGTATATGTATATGCTGAGGTGTCATCCACGCCTTAGGGTACAACTCAGCACAGCCTACCCTCTGTGTACAGTACACTTTGCATATCTTTAGGTTCCATCAGGGATCATCCACAGAGGTGCATCCCCCACCCCCACCAGGGTGGGCATGCTCATTCTCTCTGTTTGCATCGTTCTTCAGAGAGGAAGAAGCTTCAAAGAGTGGTGAGGATTGCGGAGAAGATAATGGGCACAAATCTTACATCCTTGCAAGAACTTTTTACAACAAGAAGCATAAAGAGGGCATAGAAAATATCTAGAGACTCATTGCATCCAGCATTTGGCTGGTCTGCTAAACTTACACCTGGAAAGAGGTACTGTAGCATCCACTGCAGGACCTCCAGGCTCTTGAACAGCTTCTATCCCACAGTAATAAGGCTCATAAACTCTGACGTCAACTTAGACGTCTCCTACCTCCAAACGTGATCTCACTAGTAATATTTTACCAAAAGTGATACATTATTTAATTCATTATAGTTAATATATTCTTCATACGTGCAATATCTTTCTCTTAAAAATGCAGTTGCAATAATTCCTCGTGCAATATTACCAAACTGCCTTTTCTTCTCTTTTTCTGTGTACAGTACTATTTGTTAATAGGTTTAGGTTTATATGTATGGGTAGTTTTACCTGACTAGAAATAGGTTATAAGGAGTATTTTTTTATGTGTATTAGTCATTAGAATAGTTGTGTGTACATCATGTCTTATTCTTTTTATAATTAATTTGCCTCTGTACTCTGATGACGAGCTGATACCCAAAATTTAATTTAGGTTGCACTTGGGTTTCCTAAATGACAGTAAAGTTTTCTTTGAATCTTTAGACACCAACTCTTTCCCATGGCTGGATATAACACGTATATCTAAGGCTACTTGCAGCAGTGATCATTCGAATATCCTCTGGTATGGCTAATTCAACTTACACAACTGTACTTTTATCCACTGTATGACTGACCTATTCCTCCTTGAAAAGTGACCTAAGGTCTAAGGGTGGGTACTGGCAAGGTGTAAATGGCTAGATAGTCCAGTGCATTGCACATTCTTTGATACTTTGAGAATTAGTTATGCTCATGTAAAATAATTTTTATTAAAATGTTAATTTCATTATACAAAAGTGTAGGTAATTCTCCACTAACACTGAGGCCATTAGCAGAGAAGCTGCTTCCTTAGAAGATGGTCTGAAGTGCGTAATGGAATAATGTCAGTTTGTCTCTTATTTGAGTGTTACTTGGTTCCATTTGGAACTGCCTGCAATAATAAAAAAATCCCATGCAAACATTTTGGTAAAGATACTGTAGTACCCTGCATCAATTAGAAGAAAGCTGAAGTGGTTTAATTCTAACATGAGAGCTCCTGTTTAGTTTTAATGGGACGTAACAGCTGATTTTGGATCATCTTTGGCTTACTCTGCTTCATTAGTCCTGATTTCTATTTTATATTTCTGTACACTGTGTCGTACCTCCTATTGTGTTAGTAAGTACATACTGTCCAACCTGTATATGGATCTGTACCTTACCCTTAACCTGTGCAGCTCCTGTTGTATCAGTAATTCATATGGTATGGTCCGACCTGTACATGGACCTGAACCTTACCCTTAACCTGTGCAGATGTTCTTCACATTTGGGTTATCTGCCTGCAGGTGGCCTTCAGCCGGCCTGAATACCAGAGTCTTGGGATTTCTGCTTCGGATGCTGTCGCTCCTCCATGACGTCAGGTCATCAGGGGTATAAAACATGCAGCCGATGCCATTACATCAGTCTTTCTTGCCGTGCGGTGCCCGAAGCAGAAGCAGTACGCAAGTGTTGGTCGGCCGACTCCTGAAATTTTCGTTTTTTGAGGTTTCAGTCAGACCTCAAGTCTTCTAAAAGATAAGTACCCCGTTGGAGGTCCTTTTTTCTTGCTCTAACCGATGTCAGAAAAAATTAATAGTTGTCTTGCCTGTGGAAAGCAAATACCTCACAGAGATTTTCATTCTTATTGCGTCACCTGTTCAGGCCCAGAACACGACATCCCTCGCTGTCGGTTTTGTGCCTTGTTTAGTGTCCGAACTATTCGTCGTCAGGCAATTTTTGTAGCTAAATTCTTTCGATCTCCGTACTCCGAAATGGTTTCGATAATCCATCCAACTACCGATCTTCCGAAAAAAAGTAAGGATAAAGATGGCGACAGACCGCATAGGTCCAAGGCAGCCGACGATGCTAATGTTAAGCTAGTCGCCAGTATGCCGGTACTCAGTGAGGCGCTTTCGCAGCCCCTGATACCAGCTTCCGCAGATTCGCAGGTCTCTACTCAGACCCTTTCGGAGTCCGGTATGTCACGAGATGCTTCGACTATGGAACCTGCAGATGTCTCTACCTGGGATGGGTCCGGAGCCGCTGTGCAGGCACTGGCTTCTGAGGGTGTATTCAGGCCTCCCGATTTTTATATTAAACCGACGACTTTGTTTCAAACCAAAAATACCGAATTTCTCAGGCCTAAAGTTCGCACTACGCCTAGGAAACCGAAGACTAAAGTGCAATGTAAGGCCCACATGCCACAGAAACAAGTGCTTAGAATGGCTGAGGACCTCATTACATTAATTAGGGGAAGTCAGCCTTCCCCCTCAAAAAAGACCCAGAACTGATTTTCCTTCTGATTAGGAATCTGATAACTCTGATCCTTCTGATTACCAGGACATACTTTCCTTTATCTAAATATGAGGATTCTGATGCAGAGGATTCCATTCCCTCTGCTTCCCCTCCAGAAGATTTTTCCTTTGGTGAAACCCTACACACCCTTAGAGAGCATTTCCGCTGGGAGAGCCAGGACTACTCCCAGTCCAAAAAGAGACTCAGGGAATTTTTAAGCTTGCCTCAGCACAGGCCTCTAGCTATCCTTCCTGTTCTTAAAATTGTAGATGATGTCTTCTTGAAGTCCAGCCTTACCCCTGATACCTTGCCTCCAGCTCCCAGGAAACCCGGCAGGTACTAGAGTGCCTGACTCCCACAAATTCCTTTTTAAGAATCCTAATGCAGGTCCAGAGACCATTTCCCAGGGACCTAAAGGCATTAAGGCTACAGCTGCCAAAATTCCTACCCCTTCGGACAGGGATTCTAGGGCTTTAGACAGATGGGGTAAAAAGGTATACACCTGTGCTACTCTTGCCATTAGGGCTTTAAATTGTCAGTTTCATATATTAAAGTATCAGCAGCATATTATGGAGCTAATTAAACAAAAAAATGTTGTTGATTCCTGACTGTGCAGAACACAAAGATTTACAAGAGTTAATGCATTCTGCTAACCAAGTTGGTAAATATACTTTGCAATGTGGGTTTGATGTCTTAGAAGCATCTTGCAGGGCTGCTGTCACTGGGTCTGTTCTTAGAAGGCATGCGTGGCTTAAGGAACAGAACTTTCCAGATCATGTCAAAGCAAAATTACTAGATGCACCATTAAATCAAGAGTGTCTATTTGGCAATAAAGCAGAAGTCTCAAAAGAATGGAGGAGAAAGCTAAATCTATGCAAACTGTTAAAGATGTCTTACAAGTACAGCCACCTAGATTCAGTAGACAATGGCCTTCAAAAAACTGGTCTTTTCCAGTCCCTTCCAGGCCTTCTCAGTCCAAGCCCAGGGGCAGCAGACCACCAAGACTTCAATCTCAGGTTATGCACAGATCAAAGCAATGGAGTGCTCCCACATCCAAAACAGGGAGTAGTAAGCCACCACCCTATGGTAAAATTGCACAATGACTTATCTGTAACTCCTTCGAGCCTTGCCCAAGTAGTTGCACCTTTAGGAGGGAAACTTGCCCTGCATGCCAAAAACTGGGAATGCATGCCAAAAACTGGGAATGCATTACCCAAGACAGATGGGTCTTAAACATTGTTTCCCAGGGATACAGATTCCAGTTCCACTCACTCCCAATCCTAAGCGGATGGCCAGACCTTCCCCCAAACCAGTGGGAAGAGGCCTAAAAGCAAGTACTTTCTCTTCTCAGTATCAAGGCTATTCAACCTGTCCCAGCAGAACAAAGGGGACAAGGCTTTTATTCCAGACTGTTTCTGATCCCCAGGAAAGAAAACTCCTGGTGTCCTATCCTGGATCTGTCTTTTCTCAACACCTTTTTGGTGGTTCCAAAATTCAAAATGCTAACTCTCCAACAGCTGCTTTCTATGCTAGCCAAGGACTCCTGGCTAGCAACTCTAAACTTAAAAGAAGCTTATCTGCACATCCCCATAAAGGAATCTTGCAGGAAATACCTGTGCTTCAGAGCAGTCTCTATGTACTATCAGTTCTTTGCACTTCCCTTTGGCTTATCTACTGCACCCAAGGTATTCACAAAGTGCCTAGCTCCAGCCATTGCGTATTGCAGGCAGAGAAGAATTCAAATTTACCCATACTTGGATGATTTCCTGATTCAGGTGGACAGTCAGGAATTGCTGCGTCAGCACCTGGCATTTGTAAAGAGACTTCTAACTTCACTGGGTACACCATCAATGAAAATAAATCACAGCTGGTACCCAGCCAACAGATTGTATTCCTGGGAGCAAGCTTGAACACAACTTCCCAGATGGCATTCCTCACTCCAGAGAAACAAATTTATTTGACAAACTACTGGCCACCAAAACCCGGCTATCTACAAGAAAAGTACTGCAAGCCCTAGGGTTCATGGCCTCTTGCATTCTACTAATTCCATATGCAAGACTGCATATGAGGAAACTTCAAGGGTACCTAAAAGTCTCTGGTGTCAACATTCTCAGGACCTGGAAACAATGATTCCTATAATTCCTTGCCTCAGGACAGAGTTCCTTTGGTGGGCAGAGGCCTGCAACCACAACAAGGGACTCCCTTTCACTCTACCCCCTGCCTCCCAAACCTTAACAACAGACGCATCAAACTATGCATGGGGGGCTCACATGGCATTGCAGTGCATTCAGGGCAAATGCAACCCAAAGCAAATGCACCTGCATATCAATCAAAAAGAAATGTTAGCTGTACAGAATGCTCTGACAGCCTTCAAAGGCATTATTCTTCCAGGGCAGCTATTGGTAAAGACAGACAACACCACAGTTATGTGGTACATAAACAAGCAGGGGGGAACCCATTCCTACCAACTCTGCAGACTAGCCATGGTTATGTGGAGCATAGCAAGCAACCAAGTGTACCTACAAGCTCAGTTCCTGCCAGGCAAACTAACACTGGCAGATGACTTAAGCAGACATCTCATGGACCCACACGAGTAGAAACTGGAACCCAAAACATTCAAGCTTTTGGGGAACAGGTGGGGGACACCAGAGGTGGACCTTTTTGCTTCCCCTCAAAACTATCAATTGAGCGTGGGGGACACCAGAGGTGGACCTTTTTGCTTCCCCTCAAAACTATCAATTGAGCAAATATTGCACAAGAACTCCCCACAGCCAAGCTTGGAAAGTGGATGCCCTGTCCTTCACCTGGGAAAGCCTCTCAATCTGTGCCTTTCCCCTTCTGCCCCTTCTCTCAAAGGTTCTACTAAAAATCAAACAGGACAAGCCAAGGACAATCCTGATTGCACCAGACTGGCCATGCCAGCACTGGTACCCTCTTCTGCGTAGTCTGACAGTGCTACAACCATGGCACCTGCCTCAGACTCTTTCCCTGCTGTCCTAGCAGGCAGGCCAGATCTGCACCCACAGCTACAGACCCTGAACCTTGCAGCTTGGCTAATCCTCTGAACTCATCACTGGCAACCCTCAGTAAGCATGTGCTGGACGTCATTCTTGAGGCAAGGAGGCCTAGTACTAGGAAACCCTATTCTGAAAAGTGAAAAAGATACTGTTCCTGGAGCCAGTCTCAGGGAATGGACACAAGTGTGCCCAGCGTACCTGATATACTAGATTACTTAACAGAAATGCTCCACAGAGGCTTATCCTTCTCTTCTATTAAAATGCATGCGTCTGCCATCTCAGCTCATTATAATACTGAGCCACTCCTCTTCTCTCACCCTCGGGTAAAACAGTTCCTGAGAGGAGCCAAAAATTTAAGACCCCCCAGGAGAGCTCCCACTCCATCCTGAAACCTTAACTTTGTATTGGAAAAGCTCACGCTTCCGGCCTTTGAAGCTGCTGCTACAGCAGAGTTTAAATTCCTCTCATGGAAAACAGCTTTACTTCTAGCCATCACTTCAGCAAGAAGAGTGTCTGAATTGCAGGCCCTTATGGCAGTGGAACCCTTCATTATCTTCCATGTGGACAGGATTTCCCTCAGGACTAACCCATCTTTTATGCCCAAGGTAGTGTCTAGTGTGGCTTTAAACCAGTCCATTCATTTGCCAACTTTTTTCCCTAATCCTCAGAATAAAGGGGAAAGGATCCTGCATTCCCTGGATGTGCACAGGCAGCTTAGGTTCTATCTGGACAGGACTAAGCCTCTCAGAAAATCTGACCAGCTGCTAGTCAGCTTTGCTGCAGAGGCAAGGTCATTTCAAAGCAAACCATTTCTAAATGAATAGCACACTGCATCCATTTTTGTTACAAGCACCATGGGAAACCTAACCCACAGGGGATCAGACCTCATTCCACTAGGGCTGCATCTACCTCTACAGCATTTCTCAGGGGAGTCCCTACCAGGGACATCCTGGAAGCTGCATCCTGGAACTCTGTACACACTTTCACTAAGCACGACCACTTGCCTATCTTTTCTAAATTCAGAGCTGGATTTGCCACAGCAGTCTTACAAGGCCTGATTGCCAGCCCTAATGCTTCTTAACTACCTCCATCCATATTAGCTTTGAGAATCAACCCAAATGTGATGACTGCAACAGTGAAACACGAAGAACATAGTACAGTTGTGTACACTTACCATAAATGTAGATGTTCGAATGTAGTCACTGTTGCAGTCCTGGCTACCCTCCCTCCAGCCCCCTGACTTCTCTTTGCTTCTACCTATCCTATTTTGGTTTGGCATATCTTATACCATGTGTATTTGTTTTTTGCTGGGGGGTGTTACATACCATATAATTGCTTCCTATTTTGGGGGCACCTGACATCTGGGCAAGAAAAACTGATGTAATGGTGTCGGCTGCATGTTTTATACCCCTGACGACCTGACATCATGGAGGAGGACATCATGGAAGAGCGACAGCATCCGATGCAGAAATCCGAAGACTCTGGTATTCAGGCCAGCTGAGGGCTACCTGCAGGCAGATAACCCAAATGTGATGACTGCAACAGTGAATATACTCTAACATCTACATTTATGGTAAGTGTACACAACTGTACTTTCCTTTTGCATCAGTAATTCATACAGTACAACCTGTGCATGGATCTGCACCTTGCTGTTAACCTGTGCAGCTCCTGTTGCATCAGTAATTCATATTGTCTGACCTTTATATGGATGAGCACCTTACTGTTAACCTGGCAGCTCGTATTATGTCAGTAAGTACACACATATCTTCAGTATACTTGGGGCATGTACATTTTGCTGTATCTGTAGTATGGCTTTTGAAAGTTGTCTGCTTGAACCAGTAACGATGACTGTAATATAATCACACCTGAAAATTAAAAAAGTTACTATCTGCTCTACCTTCTTAGTCATTTAAGAATTCATATGCCACTATTTTGTAACCACACTACTGTTTTAAATAATTTGTTTCTGTGACTATAAGAACATACAAGTATTATTACAAAGAAAACTGCTGTGCATAGTGTATTTTCTCCAGCTTATCTCATTGATTCATGCCTTCTTACTAAGCTTACAGCCAAGGAGACTATCAAAAAGCTCAGCCGTGTAACCCAGTACTAATGGAGACTAACAACATCCCTCATTAAGTAAAATTTTGTCAAATGTCTCAATTTGCAATCACCCATCCAGTCATCCAGATTAGATTTAAAGGTTGCTAGGGCAGTTTTCTCCTTTATATGTGAAGTCAGCCTATAGCAAAAATGGGGAATATGTTTGTTTAGGTACTTGTGTAATTTGTTGATGCTGATGTGATACTACAGGTGTAGGACTGAAGAGCAGGTGTTTAGTTTGCTACTGATTCTGTTTAGGTGAAGAAGTTCATAGAGTGCTGGGTCACTTACATCACTGAAGGCTAAGGGCTAAGCAGAAATCACCTATCAGGAATCTATGTGACACTGATTAGAGGGACAGGGCTTTTAACATATCAGAGTAGCTAAGCATACTGCAACCAGGAAATGCTGAGGTCTTTCAAGTGTTTTTTTTTTTTTAGATGCTTAGCAGGGTGCATCCCAAAGGAGGCATTGTATTCAATGGTCTACTCAATAAGGAGGAAAAAAGTGGAAGTACAGCTTCTTTGGACCTTGAGGAAATACCATGAAGAATAAGTTGTATAAAGCAGAAGGATGTTCTAGCCACTGTAGAGCTATGGTGGTCAAAGTATGGGCTGTTGTCAACAAAGTTAGCCAAGTCCCTGGTGATTAAATCAGAGTGAAGCGAATAGTTATCTGTAAGGTAAGCAGACGTAATGCTAGATTTACCAGAAAAAGTATACCACATTTCTTAACTCTGAGGGTAAGCTTATGATTAACACACCAGTCATCTTTTTGGTCTGTTCCTTACTGGAGAATCTGAGTATCAGAATGAGATAACTTCCCCCAGTTTGCAATAATAAGGAAATTTGGTTAGCCAGAGTCCATTGGTACAACTTTTCATGGCAGAGATGTATGTATCATAGGAGAAGGGGCCTAGAGCTGAACTCCTTGGGATGCCACTGGTGATGCCTGTCTGTCTAGTGTAAACACCCTCTCCTTAATGTTATGGGTTGTGTTTGATAGGTAGTTACCTATCCAGCAAATTATGTATGGCTTAAGGTTGAGCTGGGACACTATTGTCAATAATCCCAGCATGGGGGATTGCAAACCTACACACTCACCTTTTTATTTCTTTCCTTCTTTTTAAGCCTAGCCAGTAACCCAAGATCAGAATCAAACTCTGTACCTTGTGCCTGTGAGGCAAAACTTTAACCATTATGCCATATCCTTGGAAAAACCTATAAATATTATGCCAGACCCTGGGGAATACGTATAAATAGTTCCAGAGGCACTAGATCAAGATTTATAAAGACTTGATGCTGATGAGTCCTGCATAAGAACATTTTTTTGTTGTTGACATTCCTGTTTAATACAACACATTCTTGCCAGTCTACAAACCACAAAACTGAGAACCGCATTGAGCATTTTTTTAATTTCTTTTCCTCTGTAGATTTCTTTGTGATGATTATTCTGACACTGTTAATGCCCCTAAATTTACCATTCCACAGCAGTAGGTTAATTGAAACTTACAAAATCCAACATGGCAACGTGCATGCATGCTTGAGAAAAATTTTACCAGTTTTTACTAGAACTGCACAGATAGATGTAACCGAATGATGTTACATGTCTGTATGACTCAGGCTGGCAAAGGAGTTTGCAGCCTAGGGTGACATACTCTTTTTTTTTTTTTTTTTTTTTTATCCCCCTTGCTTCAGCCCCATCTCCAGATGTGTAAGTCATATTTGAATGAGATCCTATTGTTAATGCAGTCTTGAGTACTTTGCAAGCTGTCCGCTGCCAAGCATAGAAGGGGCCATCAGTCACAATAAAGAGCCCATAAATCATAGTACTGAAAATGTAACTACATGTTAATCCCCCCGCCCCTCCCACTTATGTTAGGCATATATATATATATATATATATATTACATAACTTCACACCCTCGGGTGGGGGTGGGTGGTGTATTGTTTAAATTAACATGCTCAGAGGCTGCACATTGTATATATTTAAACCTTCTGGACAGACAAAAATACTGACATTAAATATGAATCCCTAACCTTCACTGTTTGCAAGCATTTAGTGGGCAGAATTCTGTATAGCACACCGATGATTTCACCTCTAGTGTCAGACAGTGTTAAATTTGATTAATTTTATTAAATTTACTCTTAAAGTTAGTTCTGCATCGTTAATAAACATACAAGAAAAAATACACTTTAATTTTTTCATAGTCGAAAGTACCCAGTTAATATAGTAAGACATTTCTGTCAATGATTTCAGCTGTAGGAAAAGTAACTGTTTTATAGCTGGCAGTCCAGCTAAGAGAAGCTAAAATTCCACTGGTAGCGTAACAATTTTTCTCAGAATAAAAGCTTGTCTCTAAGTTTGTGTTTCTCTCCAGTGTACAGAATGCTAGTATAGGGAAGGAAATAATTCTTTACCAAGTAAATAAAAAAATCAAGACTGTTACGTGATCTGCCATTTAAACAACAGCTCAAGAAAGTGTGCCTGGTTAGAGGCCTGCATCTGCTGTTATCCCACAGTCATGCTAATGTGACATAACATTTTCACAAAGTCCTTTCAACAACCATTCACAGTTCATGGCAATGATACCAACTGTGAAGATTCTCAGTTTCTGTTCTTTTCCGAGTGTTCATTATTACTGAAAGGGAAAAAGGTGAAGATCATGGGCTAGGATATAATAATCTGTAAGACTGGAGGGAAGTTGCACAAACAAAATTTTAAGTACAAATAAACAGTTTTGCTCTATTTCCATGGAAGTAGTGGGAGAGGACCCACAGCTAGGGACATAGACAAGTCATTAATACTGATCATTTATCAAATGATGTACCTGTTACAATCCTATAACATTACTAATTATTGTCTCTCTAACCTCAGATTCATATAATCATTAAGCACCCTTTCAAAACGCCTCAAAAGCTCATGTTTATAGTGTTAACATGGTCACGCTGTGCATCCTGTGGCTGAATCTTTGAAGCTTTCCTTAGTTTAAGAAGTCTGGGTAAAGCTCCAAAATCAGGGAAGATTTTAAATATTGCTTCTATAAACTTAGAAAGTTGCTAGAATAACAGGTTTTGCATTAGCATGCAGTTTCTGAAGGATATTAAGCCTGAAACTTGCTATGGAATATTTATAACATTTCAGAGAGACCTTCAGCTTCCATGTGATCAACAAGAAACTGTACTTTTTCAGCACAAAGGCAATATTGTAAAATATTTTAATGGCAGTTTACTCATCTGTTGTGTAAGGTATTTTATTCTGTCATTCAGCACTGACTAGGTATAATGTTAGTTTTAATAAATAATTTGACCTTTGGGATGGCATGTTATACTAGTTGATGCAGTTTACATGATTAGAAAACCTAAAGCAGAGTATAAATGCAGTTGGAAGTAGTAGTAGCAAAAGAGAAAATGGACCTGGGGTTTCATATCTGAACAAGTATTTAAAAAGATGGTTAGAGTACTTGGAATCATGGGAAAACATAGTAGAAAAATGAAAGCATGTTGCCCTGCTTTTCATGGATATGGTTACTATAATACAGACATGTTATTTTTAAGGGTTTTAAGGATGGTACTTGCTCTGCATCAGATACTAGGCAGAAAGCAACTAATATACCCAAACTCGTGCAGCCTTATGTAAAGCATGGGAAAAAAAACACAATAGTAGCATTAACTCCTTCAAGGAGTCTGTAGTGTCCAGATGGGTACTGTTTGTGAAAATCCTGAACAAGGTTAGGTGATCTGCAGATGGATGGTGGGAGGTAGGGGAGGTATGAGGAGATATAATTTAATGGAAGTAGTGATGAAGATAGGCATGACATTGCTGAAAAGATATTCAGATCAAAATCAGTGACCGGATATAAGAATGTATTGACAAAACATGAGGCCTTCCTTACTAGGACTTGTTGGGGTGCAGGATATTCTGTTGTTGAAAGTATGGTCTATAGTTTTTTTCAGTTAAATGGCAGACGGGATGGACCCCGAATTCATCCCCTGCCATCAAAATTCACAGTTTTATATGAAGTATAGCATCTTCTTCTTCTTTCGGTTTTTTCCCAGTAAGGGGTCGCCACAGCGGATCACCTGTCTGCTCATGATTGGCAGTGGAGTTTTACAGAGCCGAGGTGCCAGCCCAGTGCCCAACCTTCCACAGAAGGCACATGCATGCACACACTCACACCTAGGGCCAATTGGAAATACAGCAAGTAAGGCCACTATTAATTAAACCCTGAACTTTATTTCAAATTTAGTGCATACGTATTTGCTGGCTAAAATAAACTGGCTCTCTTTAGTTATTGTTACAGCCAGTGTGCATAAAACCTTGGTGACTTTATGTATAATTTATTTTACAGCAGGATTAAAACTGTATTCATTATCTATACTATTTTTTTGTTTTGGTTTGATCTGTAGTAATGTGTTTACTTAATTTCTGCTTCTCCTTTGTGCATTTGTGGGAGGAAGTGGGTAGTTCTCAGCGGGGAGCTGCCTCTTCAGTGCTCCATTGCACACTTTATTTTGCCATTTGAGCTGATTTGTGTCGGGGGCTTTGCTCTCAAATAATTTGTTCTTGTCAGTGTTTGAACAAAGCATGCATTAATCAAGTGTGAATCTAGACAGTTTAACGATTCATGGCCTACTGTACAACAGTAATTTAGAAACAGATCATCCCCTCTGCAGAGCAATTTATTTTGATTTTTTTTTTTCCGAACCAAGGTCAATAAAAGGGAAAAAAGGAAAAGAAAACCAGAGCGAAGTAATTCATATAATGTAAACTTGATTTTATTCTAAGTTTGCAGCAGTCATACAGTTGTTTTTCCTGTGTGACACACAGCAGTTCACATAAATAATGACATGTTAACATTTTGTTTTAATATTAATTTTTTTCCACGTTTACTGCTTGTATGCATTAAGCAAAATTCTGCCCATTTCACTCAGGTCAGAGTGTAGTCAGCCGTGGTGTTTTTAGATACTCTGGTATAATGCTGCATTTTTTCCAGTCTTTTAATCTATTTATGTGATGCGCCCCTCATCACTAACACCAAAAAATAGATATCTTCTAAAATGTATATTGTAAAACAATTCAACATCCTTTTATGCTCATCCTCGTAGGGTGGTCCTGGTAGAGATCTTGTCAACAAATGCATTACTAAATGAAAAAATAAACAAACAATCCTACTGCTGATTAGTTAAAACATAAGAAAGACTTGGAAACTTCACATTAGGTAAACGAGTTTTACAGATGTACATTCCATCAAGAACATATTTTCTTAAACCCGTTCATTTGAGGCTAAAATGGAGGGGTTAAAAAACTGTACTAGAAAAAATACTTGATAGGTTGCTGTTCTGGTCTTTCAATCTCATCCAAAACGTTGAGAAGACTCTGCCTTAAGTGAAGGGTACCATAGTGCAGGTTGCTCTTCTGCACAACAGTTTTTAAGAATTTGTAATGCAAATGGTAACCAGGCTTTAATGAATGCATTGAAAGTATGCACATGAATATATAAAGTTAGACGTGCACTTTCATTTCTGGCTCAACTTACAAATTCCCACTGCCTAAATGTTAACATTACTATAAGCTGTTCTGGTTCCAGCACTCTTAAAACTAATATTCAAATATCAAAATGCCGTAACAGATACATTGTTTTACAACAATACTGCAACATTTCTCAGTGATGTTGTAATATCATTGTTTAAACATTTTTTTCATAGCCTAACCTCTGAGATTTCTGAGTGTGGGTCCTTGAGCATGCCTGTTGTTCTGATGACTTAGGACAGCAACTGCTTCCAGGCAGAAGCCCTTCGCAGTGCTGTCTTGGAATGCTGTCCTAGACATACAGCAGCAGTACTGTAAGGGATAAATTAAGGATAGCCTGATGGTTTTAAATGGCAGCACCGTAAGAACCTTTTGCCGAGTATGTAACAGTATCATTTTTTTTTCATTTTCATATATTCTAGGTATGTACTAGGCTAGCTGCTGTTGTAGGCTATTTTAAGCGTATCCAAGTTTCTTTCCAAAGGTGAGACTCAAATCCTGCACCTTGTTTCTGTGAAATTAACACCTTAACCATTATGCCAACTACAATGCCCTGTAACGTGTAGTACTAATATTTATTTCTTAGAGGAGAAAAAAAAATTGTATGTGTTTAACTCATTGTAACCGTACAGTAATAGTTGTGGAGTGTGAGGGTGTAATATTTTTCATATTCCATAGCCACCTGTTGGTATTTAAATTTGACTGTCCTTTGCCAGTCCAATTTAACTTTTGTTACTATCTGCATTTGTAGCAGCTTTCTTACTCTACTGTTTAAATACTTGTTAGGGGGAGTTATTTGTTTATATATTCTTTTTTAAATGAAAAATGTTACCAATCCAAAGCAGGAATAGGGACTGAAAGGATGGTCATAACAATGACTAAAGAAGGTTATGGGTTGTCAGTTTGGCAAAACCATCAAACTTTTTTTTAACATCAACCATCTGTATAACAGACACATCAGAACTTAGAAGAAGTAATTTCTGTGCTGATCTGTGTTTCTTATTTTTCATCTTATTAATTCAGTGTTCTGTTGCTCTTCAGCATTACTACCCCTATCTATATTTGCCTCCACCTTAATTTGCAAACATCTTCTTTTGATTGGTCTATTTTCTCCTCACAAATGTATTAATTTCCAGTAAATAATGAATATAAAGCAGTTGTTGGCACATTTTTATATGCTGAGGAGGTATATGCTTCCAGGTGATGCACTTTTGTGTGACTTGTTAACAGATTTCACAACAGTGAAGCTTGCGATAATGGGACTACTTTAAGTACAGGTATTCCGGATAACTTAATAGGACGTTACAAGCAGACGTCCTGGATAAGATTATACTTCAGGTGCTTTCTTCTGCTCCCCCGAAAGCAGCAAGCTGGGAGTCATTAGGAAACGTTTCCAGTCACCTACACTATACTTTGCATGCTTACTACAGCAATGTGATTATCCCTGAAACATTCTGGCTAATTTATGTCAGGTGTTAAAAGAAATATGAAAGTGTGCCATTTAAAAATCCCCTTATGAGATAAAGAAGGGGACTGTCAAGGTATGATCAACAAGACAGCACTTGGCTCCAACAGTGTCCCCATGCAGCCGCTCTATTTTAGCCCAGAAGGAGTGTGGAGGAATGTGTATTTTGTCTTGGACACCCAGGTAAATTGTTGACAGCTGTTTCTCCTCAGTCTTTTCCTTCCAGAATACAGTCTCACAGACCTACCACTGCTGTTCTGAGTTCCCAAGAGCCCTCCCATTCACCTGTAATCCTTGACCTCCGCTGTTTCAGCAATCCTTTCATGCTATTTAAGCATTTGTTTTAACTGAATAGCAGGAAATTCAATTTAAAACTAATTATTGTATGCAGTTTTCCTCCAGCTTAGTCTGTACTCCCCTATTTCCCCTAGAAAACAGTCAGCTGCTGTGCCCTTGCTTCGATGATTTTATCATTTTCAAACTAAGAATTTCCATTACATTGTATAGTACTTGTACATATACAAGTAGCCATCTATTTAAGTTGCTTTATATTAGTAGTTCATTCTATCTGTAACAATCAAAAGCAGTTCAAGGTGAACCGAACACTAAAAATAAGCCCAATTCAAACCAGTAGTTCAAGTTTTGTCAGTGTAACCATCAGCCACCCCCGCAAAAAAAGCTTTCTTTGATTTTTCCATTTAAAAAACACAAACTTTGCAAGTATATATTTAGCCTGGTTTGCAATAGCAATACCAAGGCTAAATGTATACCTCTTCCAAAATGCATTTACACAAAGAAACAAACAAAATAGCTTTTTACTTTACCTTTATTGAGTCACTTTTGCAGATTGACACCAAAAACGAGTCACAAACCCCTCAGGTAAAGTTCAAGCTTAGCCTGCTGCACAAGAAAAGTAACTTCTTTACTTCATGGCGACAGCACACATCGACTAGTCAGACTTAGATATACTGATTATGGCTGCGCTCAATTCAAGTGCCTCAGGTAATAAATAAATGGCACATAATTGCACCTTTTTCCTGCCAGTGACTGATAAAACTAGAATGAACTGATGATAGAAAGGTAAGAAAATGCTCTTCCCAACCATACAGTTCATAAGCTGCACGGCAATTTAAATTTTGCTAGTAGTTCAGAGTCCATTTACTCAGGTAAAGTTAAGTTTTTGCATTTAAACCTCCACATGTCTACCTGCTACATACAGTAATGTACTGTTTGGAGTGTTTAAGTGTCTGGTAATTAGTGATCAGTAGTATGGTTTCATGCCAGGAAAGATCACTTACAGATGTGATGTTTGCTCTGAGAGTGTTGATGGAGAAGTACAGAGAAGGTCAGAAGGAATTGCATTGTGTCTTTGTGGACTTAGAGAAAGCATATGACAGGGTGCCTAGAGAGGAGTTGTGGTATTGTATGAGGAAGTCGGGAGTGTCAGAGAAGTATGTAAGAGTAGCACAAGATATGTACAAGGGTAGTGTGACAGCAGTGAGGTCTGCAGTGGGAGTGACGGATGCATTTAAGGTGGAGGTGGGATTACATCAAGGATCAGCTCTAAGCCCTTTCTTATTTGCAATGGTGATGGACAGGTTGACAGATGAGATCAGACAGGAGTCCCCATGGACTATGATGTTTACAGATGACATTGTGATATGTAGTGAGAGTAGGGAACAGGTGGAGGAGACCCTGGAGAGATGGAGATATGCTCTAGACAGAAGAGGAATGAAGGTCAGCAGGACTAAGACAGAATATATGTGTGTGAATGAGAGGGAGGATAGAGGAATGGTGAGGATGCAAGGAGTAGAGGTGGCGAAGGTGGATGAGTTTAAATACTTGGGGTCAATAGTTCATAGTAACGGTGAGTGTGGAAGAGAGGTGAAGAATAGAGTACAGGCAGGATGGAGTGGGTGGAGAAGAGTGTCAGGAGTGATTTGTGACAAACGAGTACCAATAAGAGTGAAAGGGAAGGTGTACAAGAGGGTAGTGAGATCAGCTATGTTATAGAATTGGAGACGGTGGCATTGAGAAAAAGGCAGGAGTCAGAGCAAACTGCCAGTGGGATGCTAAATGTCACAGCTTTATTGGTGTGTAGGACTAAATTCAGTTGACTGAAAGTCTGCAGTGGCCACAAGCATTATTACATATGACTGCACTGACGTGTATTCTGCACATATTCTCATTAACGTCAGATTCTAGTTGATGAATGCCACTGGGGAAAAACAACTAAAACTGCTATTGGTTTCTTTTAAAATTGTAGTATGACAGGTTAAGGTAGTAACACTACGTAACATTTGTAAGTGTGTGTGTGTGTGTGTGTGTGTGTGTGTGTGTGTGTGTGTGTGTGTGTGTGTGTGTGTGTGTGTGTGTGTGCGCGCGCGCGCGCGTGTGCTTGTGACTGTTAGAGCATGTGCCTGTATGTAACAAGTTGGATAATTTCTACTTCTACAATCAGTGGGCATTAGAATGTATGTTCTCTTCTCCTCAGAAACCAGGCACTTCTTCTTTCGGCTGCTCCCGTTAAGGTTTGCCACAGTGGATCATCTGTTTCCATTTCTTCCTGTCCTCTGCATCTTGCTCTGTCACATCAACCACCTGCATGTCCTCTCTCACCACATTCAGAAACCTCATCTTAGGCCGTCCTCTTTTCCTGTTACCTGGCAGTTTCATCCTTAGCATCTTTTTCCCAATATACTCAGCATCCCTCCTCAGCACATTTCCAAACCAACGTAATCTTGCCTCTCTGGCATTGTCTCCAAACCTTCCAACCTGGGCTGACCCTCTAATATACTTATTCCTAATCCTGTCCACCCTCGTCACACCCAGTGCAAATTTTAACATCTTTAACTCTGGCACATCCAGCTCAAACACCTATACCGCTACAAATAAGTATGCACAAAAATTCCTGGACTTCATTAAATGCTGGCTCTTTAGACCAGTTAGTTCAAGTTCCAGCTAGGGGTTCAAAAATATTTGACCTGGTTCTCTTTACTAATGCCACCCTATGCATAATATCTAATGTTACCACATCACTGACCAAGTGTGACCATTGTTTAGTAATGCTCACTATGAGGATAAAACCTGACATACAAAAAACATTGTCTTTAAAGACTACTCTTGAGCAAACCTAATCTAGCTAACTTATGACTTGATGACATTTAAGTGCCCTCTTCTCCTCAGTAACCCCATTTCACATGCTGGCACATTTGCAGATAATTTTTATGCCCGCCTCAGAGTATGTATAAGGCATAAATACAATGCTAAATTCAGGAATAAACCCTTATGGTGGAACCCTAATATAAACATACTATACAGTAAGAGGAAGAAACTCATAGCCTATAAAAGCAAACTTAAAATCCCATCATCTACAGACTAATTCAGAAAGAATAGCTAAGAGCTACAAAACAAAATCTAATCCTGCAAAAGTAAGTATGATTAATTGGGAATTGCCAACTGTGCTGAGGACAACCACAAAACCTTCTGCCTCTAATGCCTGGCAATTCTCACAGCTAATGCATAACAACACTTACTCATTTCCACCATATTAGCGGCTGTAACTTTACTCCCGAATCTCACACTAACTTATTAGCACACCCGCACCATCCCCCGATTACCTCAGAGCAAATCTGTACTCCAAAAAAAGCCTTCCTTGAATGTGTGGGCTGCGTTATGTAATTATTTTCCTACTTCTGCCATGTTATCGCCCTTATTGAACAGTAGGTGTTGTCACGAGCTGTAAGCGTGTATCGTCAATTACCTACTTATTTTTCTGCTGTTATACATCTTCTCTTGCAATGCAGTTTTTTTGCTCACGCAGAAGGGTAAGTAGTAGGGTACACATGACTATACTTTCTTATGTTGCATATTTTTTATTGAATAGCAGTGGTATGCATTTATAAGTGCTAATTTCATCTTTAAAATACTTCTTGTAACATGCAATGTCAAGTGTTGGTGTTGTTGCATAAGTAAGTCATGATTGAAAAAGTTCACTTACTTTTACGACTACATTGGAATTTGTGCTACTGCTTATGTCCTTAGCTTATGTCAACAGTGCAGACGAAACTGGACAAGAATACAGAGATGCCCACTGGATGTACTTTGCTATACAAAGACTTGGCAGGCTATATACAGTTGACCAGGTATTTGCAGCCATACATATCAACCTCTAAGCATTTCACATCATAGCATCTGCCCTTTGTCATACCACAGGTTACAAATAGGAAAACTTTCTTAGTTTTCAGAACAAATGTTTTTATAGTAGCCATGTGGTTAGTGATACGTAATTTTTACATGCTTAGTTCATCTATTTAATAATGTACGTATTTTGGGAAGGGGCAAGCTTTCATCCACACTTTCCAGAAGTGTACTAAGTCCACAAGTGTACCACCTTAGAAAATGGAGAAATCTCCCTGTTAACAGGAATAACTTGCTACCAGTCAGTAAAACCTGCACTGGCAAAGATCCCACAGCACAAAAAAAAAAACAAAAAACTAAAAACCCACCCAAAAAACAAACACAACACACCAACAACCACCTAATAAATTTAACACCACAAAACAACTAATTCTGTGCACAAAAATGCGATTTGACATTGCTGTTTGCACCTGCTACCATTCGCCCTTCTCTCAGTTAATTCATTTCTGAGCATTGCTAAACTCTTCACTCTTATGTGCATTTGCACTAATGATATACAACCAGCTGATGCTATGTAATGTTGCTGATGTTCATCGTGCATACAGCTGCAGTCATTACAGATGGGTTATCCTGCCGTCAGGCGGGTCCTCGGTCGGCCGAATTCCAAAGTCTAGGTCCGGCGTCGCTTCTTCCCTGAAGTCAGTGCGGCTGGGGTATAAAAGAGGCAGCTGACGCCATTTTCTTCAGTCTTTCTTGCCGCGCGGTGCCCGAAGCAGAAGCAGATCGCAAGTGCCGGTCGGCCAGCTCCTGAGATTTACAAACAGTATTTCAGCCGAAGTCTTCTTTAAAGCTAAGTACCCCATTGGGGAAACTTTTCTTGCCTCAGTCCGATGTCAGACAAAGTTAATAATTGCATTTCTTGTGGGAAGCAAATACCGCATAAGGATTTTCACTCTTTCTGTATACCTTGCTTAGGGCCAGACCACGACATCTCGGCCTGCCGTTTTTGTACTAGGTTCAACAAGCGCACTATTAAGCGCCGGGCGGAGTTCGCCCTTCATTATTTTGGCAAAAATGTAATTATATCATGTCGTCGGATACACCGACGCCAGTTTTAGGAAAAAGACGCAAAGACAAGGACCAACATCCGTGGCCCGCACCGAGTACTGAGACCACGCTTAGGCCGACTACCAGTTCTCCGGTTCTCAGCGAGGCGCCTACGCAGCCCCTGACTACCGATGAAACTATTTTACCAGTGTCTTCAGTACCCGAGGTCGCAGGCTCCTCGGTCTCCATTCCCACTGCAGATACCGACACCACTCTTGGCGGGGAAACCGAAAATTTAGTGAGGCCTGCTATTTCTGAAGGCGTCTTCAGGCCTTCCACCTTCTCTATTAAAGCCTTCACTAAATCTAAAGCTACCATCAGAACTAAAAAACAAGGCCCTCAGACCTCCTCTCAAGGCCCCATGCCTAAAAAACAGATGCTTAAAATGGCTGAGGATTTGATAACTCTCATTAGGGGTTCTCAACCCCCCTCTGACAAAAGACCCAGATTGGAGGAAGACTACCCTTCCTCAGACCAGGCTTCTATTACCTCAGACCATTCTGAGGACCAGGATTATGCCTATTCCCCTTTTGAAGACTCTGATACTGAGGAGTCTATTCCCTCAGTCTCCCCCCCTGAGGACTACTCTTTTGGGGAAACCCTGCATACATTGAGGGAGCACTTCCACTGGGAAGGCCAAGATTACTTAGATTCCAAGAAAAGGCTCAGGGAATTTCTACTGCTCCCCCAGCATAGCCCCCTGGCTATCCCTCCTGTTTTAGATATTTTGGATGATGTGTACACAGAAGCCAGGCTTAATCCAGACTCTTTACCTCCAGCCCCTGTTAAACCAGGCAGGTATTACCGGGTTCCTGATTCTCACCAGTTCCTTTATAAAAGCCATACTGCTGACCCAGAAACAATTTCACAGGGTCCCAAGGGGGTAAAGGCCTCTACTGCTAAAAACCCTTTACCTTCAGAGAGAGATTCCAGAGCATTAGAAAGGTGGGGGAAAAAGGTGTATACATCAGCCACTTTAACCATGAGGTCATTAAACTGTCAATTTCATATGTTAAAGTACCAACAGTTTTTGTTATCCCAGCTGAAAAGCAAAATGACACAAACAGAACAACCAGATTTGAAAGAGTTGCAGGATTTGTTGCATGGAGCAGAGCAAGTGGGTAAACATACCTTGCAGTGTGGTTTTGATGCTTTAGAGGCCTCATGTAGAGCTGCTGTCACAGGGTCTGTCAGACGTAGACATGCTTGGCTCAAAGAGCAAACCTTACCAGATCATGTCAAAGCAAAGTTATTAGATGCACCACTTCAAAAAGATGTATTGTTCGGTGTTAAAGCTGAGGAGGTACTAAAGAAAATGGAGGAAAAAGCGAAATCTATGCAAACAGTTAAAGATTTCTTGCAGGTGCAACCTCCACGCTTCAGCAGAAACTGGCCTTCAAAAAATTGGTCCTTTCCAGCCACGGACAGACTTCAAAGGGGCAGATACAGATGCCCAAGGGGTAGAGGACAACCTCAAGGATCTCACAGAGCTAGATAGTGGCAAGCACCAACCCCAAGAGGTGGAGAAGATAGGCCACAGTCATTTAGAAAGCAGACACAATGACTTCCCCCTATGCCTGCCAAACAAAGCTGTAATGGCAGCACCTTTGGGCGGAAAACTGGCATTATTTTCAAAAAACTGGCACATTGTTACAAAAGACAAATGGATTCTGGACATTATAGACAGAGGCTACAGGTTCCACTTTCACACCCTTCCAAAAATGAGAGGCTTGCCAAACCTGCCACAAAATCAATGGGCAGAGGCACTAAGACAAATTTCCGCTCTCATGGATATGAAAGCAATTCAAGAAGTACCTGCAAAAGAACAAGGTCAAGGTTTTTATTCCAGACTATTTCTGGTACCAAGGAAGGGCAAAGATTGGAGATCCATCTTAGACCTATCCATCCTAAACACATATCTACAGGTACCAGAATTCAAGATGCTCACATTACAGCAGCTTCTTCCCATGCTGGGCAAGGAGTCTTGGCTGGTAACGTTGGACCTCAAGGAGGCATACCTGCATGTCCCTATCAGACAAGATTGCAGAAGATACCTCAGATTTCTTGCAGGTTCAACCCATTACCAATTCTCTGCATTGCCCTTTGGCTTATCTACTGCGCCCAGAGTGTTTACAAAATGCCTGGCATCAGTAATTGCCTTCTGCAGACAACAAGGAATACAAATCTACCCATATCTGGACGACTGCCTGATCCAAGCGGACAGCAAGGACATTCTATTGCAGCATCTGGCGTTTGTAATAAAACTGTTAAACTACCTGGGATACACAGTGAACAAAAAGAAATCAAAACTAATACCTTCTCAACAGATAATTTTCCTGGGTGCCAGCTTAAATACAACCACCCAGATGGCTTACCTCACGCCAGACAAACAAGGGCAACTGTCTCAATACTTCAACAAAATGGCAACTTTAACCAGACTAACTGCAAGGAAAGTCCTGCAGGCTCTGGGATTCATGGCATCTTGCATCCTACTGATACCATGTGCAAAGCTGCATATGAGGAAACTGCAATGGTACCTAAAAAACGTATGGTCTCAACACAGCCACAGCTTGGAAACAATTATACCACTCATTCCATGCCTTCAAAAGGAATTTTTGTGGTGGGCTCAAGCATGCTAAAGAAACACAGGTCTCCCTTTCTGTTTACCTCAAGCAACTCAAATCATCACAACGGACGCCTCAGACTACGCCTGGGGAGCACACATGGCAGATCAGTGCATTCAGGGAAAATGGTCCCAAAAAGAGAAGCACCTACACATCAACCAAAAGGAGATGCTAGCTGTGCAAAATGCCCTTATGACCTTCAAGGACCTACTGCAACCAGGCCAGCTATTGATAAGGACAGACAACACCACAGTCATGTGGTACATAAATAAACATGGGGGAACTCATTCATACCCCCTGTGCAGGCAAGCCATGACCCTGTGGAACACAGCTCTGGAATTACAAATTCAACTACAGGCACAATTCCTGCCAGGGAATGAAAACACACTGGCAGACAACTTAAGCAGAAACATGACAGACCCACACGAATGGAAGTTGCATCCCCAAGTCTTCTCAAAGATAACTCAGGCATGGGGACAGCCAGACATAGATCTATTTGCTACCCACAGAAATTACCAGTTGAAAAAATTCTGTTCAAGGACCTATCATCGTAGGCCTGGAAAGTGGACGCACTCTCCTTCAATTGGACAACATTGACAGTCTATGCCTTCCCGCCTCTTCCTCTACTGACCAAAGTTCTATTAAAAGCCAGAGCAGAGAGGCCACAAATGATTCTCATTGCTCCAGACTGGCCACGACAGCACTGGCATCCTCTCCTAAAGAGCCTGTCACACTCACCACCATGGATCCTACCTCTTGTTCCTCTTCTGTTGTCCCAGCACAACTACAAAACCCTTCACAGCCAGCTTAAAACCTTAAATCTAGCTGCATGGAGAATACCTTAATTTCCCAACAGACTCTCCTCTCCAAGGAGGTGCAGGATGTCATCTTGGAGGCCAGAAGACCCTCTACTAGAAAAACCTACTCCGCCAAATGGAAACGATTTTGTTCCTGGAATCAAGAAAAGGGCCAGAATCCTTGGGTAATAAATATACCTCAAATTTTACAGTACCTAGCTGAGATGTTAAACAGTGGCCTTTCCTTCTCCTCCATCAAGATCCACGCTTCAGCCATTCCTGCACAATACAATACAGATCCTCCTTTATTCTCACATCCTCTATTAAGGCAGTTCCTCAGAGGGGCAAAAAATATAAAAGCCCCACGGAAACCACCAGTCCCAGTTTGAGACCTCAACTTCGTATTGGAAAAGCTGACGCTGCCTCCCATTGAGCCGGCTTCTTCAACAGAGCTACAATACTTGTCGTGGAAAATAGCCTTCCTTCTGGCTATTACCTCAGCTCGCAGGGTTTCGGAGCTACAGGCCCTCATGGCTGTGCAACCATTCATCATTTTCCATCAGGACAGAGTTTCCTTACGAACCAACCCTACCTTTATGCCAAAGGTTGTATCCAGTGTAGCTTTGAATCAGACTATTCATTTACCTACCTTTTATCCAAATCCACAGGACAAAGGAGAGAGACTACTACATTCCTTGGACATTCACAGACAACTTCGTTATTACTTGGACAGAACAAAGTCCTTCAGGAAATCTGACCAGCTCTTTGTGTCCTATGCTACAGGTGCTCAAGGAAAGGCAATTTCCAAACAGACAATTTCAAAATGGATAGCCCACTGCATACGCTTTTGTTATTCATTTCATGGAAAATCTGTGCCTGTATACATCAGATCCCACTCCACCAGGGCTACAGCTACCTCTGCAGCTTTCCTCAGGGGGGTCCCTACCAAGGACATTTTGGAAGCAGCTACTTGGAGTTCAGTGCACACTTTCTCCAAGCATTACCACCTTCCACTATACTCTAAATCTAGAGTGGGCTTTACCACAGCAGTCCTGCAGGGCATACTAGCCACTCCTAGTTCCACTTAGTACCTACCACCCTTACTTAGCTTTGGGATTCTACCCATCTGTAATGACTGCAGCTGTATGCACGATGAACATAGTACAGTTTTGTACCTACCATAAATGAAGATGTTCGAGTGCTCATACAGCTGCAGTCCAGGTTACCCTCCCTCCATCCCCTCTTAGGGCAGGCCTTATGACAAACACCTTTATCATACAACCTTTTTGGGGTATTCTTTTATGGTGTATTTGCTTGCAACTACTGTTTTTTGATTTATCTACATTGAATGTTTGCATAATATTATGTTTTGCCTTCCTTCTGGGGGCACCTGACATCTGGGGCAAGAAAAACTGAAGAAAATGGCGTCGGCTGCCTCTTTTATACCCCTGCCGCACTGACGTCAGGGAAGAAGCGACGACAACTGACGCCGGACCTAGACTTTGGAATTCGGCCGACCGAGGACCCACCTGACGGCAGGATAACCCATCTGTAATGACTGCAGCTGTATGAGCACTCGAACATCTACATTTATGGTAGGTACAAAACTGTACTTTTCTGCTCATTTGTTGATGTGTCTTATTACATTTGGCTTTTGTGTCATGGCTGAAAAAGGTAATTTAAATCAGCCCACTTTTTCTTTTATCTGTTAACCGAAGAAGTCCACAAAGCATCACATCCTGTTTTCACAGGTGACCCAGGACCACTTTCGGCTTAAGTGACTTGCTCAGACTTGCACACTAAGCAAGTGGAGACTGAAGAAATCAAGTCAGATATAGGTTATGAAGGTTGTTAGCAGCTCATAACCTTAATCCTTTGCACTAATAAAATAAAATAATAAACAAATGAATGAAGTAGAAGCATATACTTCTTTTTCAGGTTTAGTTTCTTTAAGTATTTAGGGTTTTTAGCACAGTGGCAGGTATAGACCTCATCTTTGAACTGGTACTGATCCTGCTTCAGTCACTGGTGTTCCACTGGTCAGCTGCCCTTGGCATATGCAACATACACGGATATTACCTTCTTTAATTAATAGGGGACCACTGGCACTGGTAGTATATTTTAATGGTCTGTACTAGAGGCATATTGAAGTGTAAGATTACATAGATAATGGTAATTTAATTTGCAATGTTCATAGTGAATGTAACTGGAATTGCATTGTAGTAAAACAAAAGCTTTTCTGCTGCCTAATACTTTAACATACAGTACAACAGTCATTTAAAGGCTCAGTATATCCATCTTACAGGTACTTGCATTCTTGGTTTCCTTTCTGATTTTGACTATTGTTTATAATACTTAGAATGCTGTTTTAACCTTCAGTTTCACTAAGTGAGTACAGTGACTATGGAACCAGTACAGAAATTATTTCTATGTCATGAGATCTTCTGAAAGTTGTTCTGTTATTTTCTTTTTAAAGCATATCGCTATCCACCCCCCTTGCTTCCGACTGACAAGTCACAAAAGAAGCCAGCATGGCCTATGACTCCTGATGTAGACGGTAGTAGTTCAGTGCATTAGTATACCTGGCATGCCTCTGTGCATGCTGCTCTTATGCAGTGTTGCATTCAAGCTGTTTAACTGTACTAACACTGCTGCTTGGAAAAGAGCATGTTGCTTGTTAATAAATGTTTTGCTGCTTAAAGAGTGGAGTGTGCCTTAGTTATATTGTCTGTTTATTATCTTCCAGTTTCTTGAGTGGCATTTTCATGGATTTATATTTACTTACTTACTTTTGTTTAAAAAGAATCCTATACTTGTCTGCCTTGGGATTAAACATACTACTGTACAACATGCAGGTTGTTAAGCTGCAACTTCAATTTCAATTCTTCAATTTGTTGCACAGGTGAGTAAAAAAAAAAAAAGTTGTTTTCAATGTCTTTTGAAACAGTCATTCTAGAAAATAAGTTGAATGGATGTTTAGGGGTGCAAAGCAAACTTTGTTTCTGTTACGGAACCGGTTTTATACTTTAATATCATTGGCATTTGTTGTCCAAATAGAGTAGACATCGACACATCTGGAGTCCTGCCACATATCAAGAAATTTTCATATTATGTGATAACTGTCCTGTCTGCATGTGAGCTACATCTGATCAGAAACAATGTGAGTAGAATGGAGACGCATGCTACTGAACTGGTTTTAAAATAATTTACAGCATCACCTGCTTCTCTCCGAGCTTCATATAGTGTCAATTATGACCTCCAGACATTTTGTAGTCTTGTTGAAGTGAATAGGCAACATAAAAATCGTAGTGCAAAATATGTTGGTTGGGAGAAGTCCTTTTTGAAAGCTTTCAGCTTTATTTAATTTTCAGTGAGGATTGTGTTGTAATGTGGAGCATTTTGTGACCAATGTTATACTGTTGATGCTTATTATGAAATGAATCCTACATGTAAAATAGGAGAACTGCTAGGTAAGTTTTGTCATACTTCGGAGTTAATTGTGGGGGGAGGTGATACATTTGGGTGGTGTTATAAGATTCATGTGCCTTTCTGGGATCAAGACTGGCAAGGAGCATCCTATGGATGTCAAAAGCATGTTTATTTGCTGTAAACCTTCATTATAAATTCTGGAGCATTGTTATGCCACCGAATATCCTTTTATGGACCATATGTCAGCAGCCCCTTTATTGTCTTTGGTGGGTTATGAAATTAAAATGTATTTGTGATACTCAAAAGAAAAACAAAGCCCAGCGACGTACAATAAATCTCCCAGTCGGCAGAAACTGTTCAGTTACTTAATTCTCAGCGTAGTCACACAAATCACTTTTATTAAATCCACCAAAACACATTAACGCTCAAACCATACGTTAACACATTAACGCTCAAACCATACGTTCCTTTGGGATATATTTGTGATACTGCTGCTCTGTTTACAAATTTCCTTAAACTATAGTAAAGGAGATGGTAATGTTTCCACAGCTGAAATTGAAATACAAGTTGTACATTCTTTGTCATCCTTCACTGAGCGTTTTAAGTACCGTGGATGTCTGATGGCACTTCTGAGGTATATTCTAGAGTTATCTGATGATGCAAAATGTGCAGCTGTTTGCATACACAAGTTTCTGGAACATCTAATCTTATGGGCAGCAATAGAAACATAATTGTTGAGTTGACTACGATGTAAGTCCAGAAGGTCAGTGGTTGTTGCAAAGCACCTTTTATAACCTTCTATGTTTTTTTTTTTTGGTACTTGCGTATTATCGCAACCAGATTTTAGCGATAATACCACTTGCTTCCCGATATCGACATCTGACTGTTAGTGGTTTATAACTGTCATATAGTGTGTTTCCTTTAACAATACAGTTTTTTTCTGGGAGTGGTTTCATTAAAATGTAAAAAAAAAAAACATGCTGTTATTCCTTCATGCACTTTACTACCAGCAGCATGTCACTTATTGAAAGTCCGCCTGCTGAACATTCCTTTCTTTTCGTGGCAGCAAATGCTGATGAATAACAGTCATAATTGCATGTGGGTTTCAGGTATCACAGCTTTCCTGAGACTCATACAGCACAGTATTTTGCTTAGTTTAAGATGCATTTCTAGGATTAAAACACACACAGAGGGACGCCTCCACACTATTTGGAGTCCTATTGAATCGAAAACATGTATTGTGACAAGCACTTTGACAAGGAAGAGAGAAAAAAAGGACTGTTTTTGAGAGAAGGTGGTTTTAAGAAGGGTTATGAAGAACAGCGTGAAAAGTTACTGTCGCTGTGGCTGCAAGCACCGTTAATGCACAAATGAGATAGCCTCACACATGCTGACAGTAAAGTGTACACAGCCACAGAGACACACTGACTTTCTCCGTTGTTCTTGACAACCCATCTTAAAACAACCTTCAGTGTGAAAGAAAAGACATTTTCTAACATTTGTACAACAAAAACAGTCAGATGTCGATATCGGGAAGCAAGTGGTATTATCGCTAAAATCTGGTTGCGATAATACGTAAGTACCTTTTTTTTTATCCATAATACACTTTTACATCTCTTTTGAGAGTACTGTGATTTTTCAGCATCTCTGTACTAATATACATTTTATTGGTACAAACTTATGGAGTGTCAAGTGGTGCATCGTCTATAGAACATGATGTGACTATGCACAGTTCCCTGGCAATTGTGTACTTTCCCAGATTTTAATCTCAGAGTTTCCACTTAGTTGCATAAACAAACGTTTATTATAACAGAGCACACAGGCACCAAATATAGGGACAAATTTTAAATATTGCTCTTGTGAACTTAGAAGGTTGCTAGAATACAAGGTCTTGTGTTACCATGTATTGTCTGAAAGATGTAAAGTCTGAAACTCAAATGCCTCTCATTAGATAGTGAATTCAGTCCTCACTGATTTGCCACAAAAGTCCAGAGGACCACAGATTTTATGAGAACAGACCAAATATATGGGGCAAAAATCTGGACAGTTGAGAGCTTTTCTTGTTTAGAGTCATCAATAGTGTCTCTGTTTCTCTCGTTCACTCTCTCTCTGTAGAACCAAAGCATTTTGCAGCAAATGCCTTTTGACATATTTGAGGAATGCATGTTTTGTTCCAAGGCTAATATCTAAGCTGTAATGAAGTGCAGGTCTAAAAATGCCACCAGAATAACAAACTTTGTTTATATGGTTCTGCTGAGTTTTAAAATGACATATATTTCAGTTCCTTATGACAAGGTATCCACTTTTTTTGTACTACTTTAACTTTTATGGAAATTTTCTTTTAGCATTTAGACCCCCACAGTGTCTTGTTTTGACAATCACTGAGGATTTGCTGACATCATTGGCCACATTTTTTGCATCTTTACAACTATATTTCAAACTGTTTATCTTGATACCTTTTTAGAGCTTTTCAGTTTTGGTACATTTATGCCATCCCATTAAAGTCTATGGGAGCTTTTTATGAATGTAATAGGTTCATAGGTTCATACTAGGCTATCTGCCCGAGGGCATTTATAAGCCTAGCCCATAGTTTTGTGGCTTAAGCCACCCCTTTTGTATGGGGAACTATACCCATTATTTTGCTGTGCCTCTGTCTAGCAGTGACACTGAGGTAATCCCTGGAGTATATCTGCGATCTCCCATCCATTGGTCAAGATTTCTCTTGAACAAGGCCAGCGAGGTGCTCTGCCTCACATATACTGGGATTTTGTTCCACAGCATAGGGAGTCTTTGGGTGATGAATCTATCCCTCCAGCACGTCCTATTAATAGCTGTGTCGAGGTTTAAGTCTCCCGCCCTTGTGGCTCTGACGGATCTAGATTTTTTGAGGTGAAGCATATTCATCAACTCTGGGTTTGACATGGCCTTGTATGTCAGGCAAAGGTCACCTCTGAGCAAGCGGTAAGCGACTGAATAGAGCTGGAGTTCTTTCAGTCGGGCAGTATAGGACAGATTTTTGAGACCCTTTATCCTTTTGGTGAGGAACTTTTATGGCCTCCCCAGCTGCTGCAAGTGTCGGGTCAGATACATTCCGAATGGGGCATTGTACTCAATCATTGGTCTGATGAGTGATGAGTATAGGGAGACTATGACCTCCCTTGATCTAGATGTGAATCCCTTCATGATGAGGTGGGCAATGTAGAAGGTCTTCCTAACTACTTTAGCTACATGGGTGTCGAATGACAGGCTACTGTCAACCTGGGTCCCCAGGTCCCTGATAACTTCTTCTGTGCTCAGAGGATTACCACCTATATGGTAGCTAGGGGTAACCTTGTTTTTCCCGAAGGGTATGACTATGCATTTTTTGGCATTTAACTTTAGGCCATGGCTCTGACACCAGTCATCCGTTTCTGTGAGACCCTTCTGAAGGATATCTGTGTCAGATGTGTTTTCGACTATGGCGCCCAGTTTGCAGTCATCTGCAAACTTTGTCAGCCATAACCCTCCTGTGTTTGCTTGTACTGAAAAGTAGATGCCAAACAAGAGTGGGCCCAGGACTGAGCCCTGTGGGACACCACTTGTGACAGGCTTTGAGTCTGACATGGCGCCAGCAACTCTGACCCTGTGGGTTCTGTCACTCAGCCAGTTTGCAACCCATCTTGTGATGTATGGGTTAACATTTAAGCTGATGAGTTTTTCAATGATACCCGAGTGGGGTATTGTATCAAAGGCCTTCGCCAGATCGAGGTAGGCTGTATAGACTGCCTTTCCCTCATCAATGGCTTTGGTGACTGTTTCGAAAAAGTCAACCAAGTTTAAAAGGCATGATCTGCCTTTGACAAAGCCAAACTGGGTTGGATCCAAAGTCTGCAAATTCCCTATGTCTTTATTTATGAGGTCCATTATGATCCTCTCCATAGCTTTGCAGATAAGGCTTGTCAAGCTAATGGGCCGGTAATTTCCAGGGTCTGTGGAGGCACCGCCTTTGTGAAGTGGGACCACAGTCGCAGTGCGCCACTCCTGCACGTATCCAGAGGTGAGACTATGATTAAACAGCTGTCCTAGCTGTGGGTTTAATTCCTCGTTGAGTTCGTGGAGCACACAGCCTGGGACACCATCAGGTCCCATGGATGCTATGTTTTTTGCTTTGGAGAGAGCAGTTCTCACTTGGGCGTTTGAGATGTTTGGGGGGGCTGCAACCATTTGGTATAGATATCTCTCCTTTTGGGGGGGAGGGGGGGAGAAGTTTGCACTGAACCTGTCAGCCAGTATGTTGGCAATGTCTGTAGGATCAGTAATCTTCACATCATTTTGAACTAGTTCTGAGCATATCTGGGAGTTTCCTCCCAGGTTTCTAACATAGCTAAAGAAGGCCTTATGATTGTCCTTGGAGTCTTTAGCTATTTTTCTCTCAAAATTTGCTTTGGATGATTTTATGAGAGCTCTTAGTTTTTTACTTATAGTGATCAAGGGTGTCTTACCTTTTAAGGATTTTGCTCTATCTTGTAGTAGCTTCCTCCTTTTGTTGTAGAGTTTGTTTATGGCTGGGGTCCACCAGACTGGACACTTGCCCTTGGTACAAAGAGTCTTTGTTTTGCTTGGGATTGCCTTATCCATGCAGTGCTGCAGGTGCTGGTAGAAGGCATTTGTAAGTGATTCAGTGGCTTGAGTACTGTTTTCCCGCTCGGGGCCTTAAAGGAGACCACACTAGTCTTTAGAAGTGTGAAGTCGGCTTTCGAGAGATTTTTTACTGTGGCCTTTTTTATTTCAGGTGGGGGTGGGATGAGGACCTCCAGCAAGATTAGTTTGTGATCTGATCTCACCAGTGAGGGGTATACTTCCGGTGTTGAACATTGTGCTCCCATGTTCGTGATGATGAGATCAAGTATGTTTTCTCCTCTTGTGGGGATGGTGACTAGTTGTTCCATGGCATTTGAGTTTATGAATTCCAGGAACTTTTGGGCTAGGGTGTTTGGGCTTGAGTAGTGTTCCCAGTCTATATTAGGGTAATTGAAGTCACCTAGTATGATGGTGTTTGGAGATACATTTATCCCCTCCAGTGTTTTCAGGAAAGCCATGTTAGGTTCCTGAGTTTGTAAGGGTGGCCTGTAACATGCTACAATTTGCAGAGCAGTCTTGCCTATGGTTAATTGCACCTGGATGGTCTCCGATGCATCGTGCGTTGCCACCAGTCTTGAGGTGTGGGTGTCCTTGATGAATATGGATACCCCCCCTCCTTTCTTGGTATTGTCTGGATTTTGGGGCCGGAACGCATGGTATGAGGTAAAACCTGTTAGTGCTGGGGTGCTCTCAGGAGCCTTGAACCAGGTTTCTGTCACAGCACAGACATCGATGTTCTCCATACTGAGAATGGCCTCGAGTGCGTGCATTTTGAGATTTAGACTTCTGGCATTGAGCAGCATTACCCTTAGTTTTTTTCCTTTTTTGTGTTCTAGGGTGGTAGGTTTAGAATTTGAGCCTTGCCTAAAAAAGGCACTATTGGGGTGGCAAGAGCCTTTGCCAATATCCGAATCCCAGGGTGACAGGTGCAAGCCGTCCCTTGAAGCAGCGTGGCTTGTCCAGCATGTCATCCCAGGCAGACAGACATTGGATCCCCTTTGAATGACACCAGAGTTTAAGCCAATTGTTAAAGCTGATCATCTTATCTCTGTATTGTGGCATCATTCTTGGTGAAGGTAGGATACTGCTCAAGGTCAGGGTCATACCTGCCTGGGCTACATAATCAGAGAGCTCCTCAATGTCTCTTTTCATGTAGTCCAAGGAGGTACGTCTCAGGTCGTTTACACCAGCGTGGACAATGACTGAGTCATATTTGTACCTGCTGTTGAGAGACCTGAGTGCTTGCGTTATGTGGCGGATTCTAGCGCCTGACAGGCAGCTTACTGTAACTCTCTCCTTACTCAGCATTACATGGAATGCAGGTTTGGCACCTGCAGTTTGAAACTTAATAGGATACCTGTGGTGAGGGCTGGCTTTTGGTGTGCATGCATATAGATATATCGATATGTATAGATAATATGTGTGTGTGTGTGTGTGTGTGTGTGTATGTATATATATATATATATATATATATATATATATATATATATATATATATATATATATATATATATATATATATATATATATATATATATATATATTGCAGAATTGCTGTATCTCTATATGACATATGTACTACACAGTATCTATGTCTATATATGAAATATGTATTACACAGTATCTATAGCTATATTATAGATATAACCAAGGATGTGGGTGTCGTATATTGATTTACCCACTGTTGGTGTGGTTTAATCATGAAGGCGAAGCCCGAGTGATTAAACAAAGCCAACCTTGGGTAAATCTTCAATATACCACACAACAGAGTCAGTTATTGCTATTATACAGTAACATTATTTAAGGACAAAATTACTTACATTTCTTAAATAATGCCTTTGTATAACGGTGCTGTACTGTGCTTCCACTTTTTTTCGGTATCTTGGAACTTTGTTGATGTACTGTGCATGCGCATGGTTACGCAGTACATCAGTGCTTTGGAAAGGAAGCAATGTCGAAAGGAAGTTCTCTGTTGCCCTTTTTTTTTGTTTGTTTGTTTTTTTTGTTTTTATTTTTTTTCTAAAAATAGTTTATTGACCGGTATGAGAGAAACCAGACAGAGAAAGTACAAGGAAACACAGGAATGTTTCTTTAGTTTTGCATAACACACCTGATTTTCCTTGTATTTTCATTGTCCTGTCTCTCTTGTACCTCTGCTGTCTGGATTTCATTCTTTATTATTAGTATTTTTTAAAACTGAAGAAAAGTGAAAAAGCCATAGCATGTACTAATGGAAGAAAGTCCAGGCAACAGGACCTTTTTCCATTGGTATATGCTCAATTTACAAAGGGTGTGCTGGTTGAGCTGTCCAGTCAGCATTCTACTTTTTGACTGTTGATGGCCAGTCATTGCATAATATTTATTTATCTAGTTTTCTATCTCTATACACACACACACATATATATATATATATATATATATATATATATATATATATATATGGGTCTTCTTTAGATCACTGAAATCCCATTTCACTGACTTTCATTTAACTGAGACCAAATCACCTAAATTTCACAACACTGACAACTCATTTCACTGAATCTCATTTCACAGACAGCTTACAATGCTAATTTTCAAAAGACAAAATTTTAAACCATAGACAAACGCACACACAAAACTAATGACTACCTCTTTCCACAACTTAAAAACTACTTACTTATCCTCTTAACAGAAACCAGACAATATAAAACCAAACTAAGTGGGGGGCTGTGCCCCCCACACTCCCCTAACTTATATACTAACTCTAGGATCACAGTACAATGGGGAAAAGGACATACACCTTTTACTTGCCTCACAATACTCTACACACTGCCACTACTTATATATATATATATATATATATATATATATATATATATATATATATATATACATACACCACACACATGTATATCAACATATACATATATATGTATATATAGTGCACTGATCAAGTCTGACCACTTGCAGGCAGAGCCCAGTGAAAGAATTAGTAAGAAATATAAAAGGACAAATGAAAAATGAATTACATCCCCTAATAATCTTGCTGCTTTCATGCGTCTTCTGTACACATTATGGGGATATAGATGGTAACACACATTACATGAGAATTTCTAGGGCTAACAATGTAGTTTTTGTGGTATGGCAGTGTTGGCAGTGTATTAAAACATCCAATGTGCACTGAGAAGTGTACAGTTTCTCCATGGGAATGTTTGCAATTGTTTTAAAATGAACTGAGAGTTTGAGGTAAATGAAATGTTCAGTGTGACGATTGGGGAGATATGGGCGAAGGCTGCCAGCCTAGGTAAATAGAATTTGATATATAATTCTATCATTTGTATAAATAAATGTAAAATACAGGCTTGTGTTTTTAAATGAAAGAAAACACTGTAAAATGTGAACTTCAAGATGGTTGCAACATTGCCATCTGCTGTAAGGAAAACCAAGCCAAGCATTTCAAATGTATTTGAAAGTACAGTTACTGTAGCAGTGAGACTGAATGTGAGCCACAGCTACTTATGGGTACTGATGTTCCCTTGGACAGGGTAACTGCAAAGGTAATGGTGAATAGTAGTACCCAGGCTGACAGTGAGGCACCACTGTTAGAGGATGCCAGACTTCCTGTGGAAGGGGAGCTGGGAAGGGTTACAAGGAGAGACTTGAGACAGGCTCAGCTCTCAGACCCTACATTGCAAGGCCTGAGGCAGGTAGCTAGGGAGGCACCTGATTCTCAAGGAAAGGGGGAATCTGTATACTGGAACAAAGGGTTACTGTACAGAGTGTGGATCCCTGAGGGAGGGCTAGAAGGTGAGAGAGTACAGCAGTTGGTAGTGCCTAGAGCTTACCATCTGGTGCTTCTAGGCATAGCCCATGATATTCCCTTTGCAGCTCATATGGGCATAAAACATACCAAGAGGCATATTATGCAAAACGTCTATTGGCCTTGAATTTCCAGAGATGTAACAGGGTACTGCAGGACCTGTGAGCAATGCCAAAAGGTAGGCAAGGCAGGAGACAAGGTGAGAGCTCCTTTGATGCCTTTGCCTGTGATTGAGGAGCCATTTCAGAGGGTAGCTATGGATATTGTGGGTCCTCTGAGTACCCAAAGTTCCACAGGGAAAAAGTATATCCTAGTGATTGTAGATTATGCTACACGATACCCTGAGGCAGTGGCTTTGTCCTCCATTGAGGCAGAGAAGGTGGCAAATGCTTTGCTAGAGATTTTCAGCAGGGTAGGTTTCCCAAAGGAAATGCTGTCTGACAGAGGTGCCAATTTTATGTCAGACCTGCTGGCTTGTCTGTGGAAGTCCTGTGGGGTGAAGCACAAGAACATCACCCCCTACCATCCCCAGACTAATGGTCTTGTTGAGAGGTTAAACTCTACAATCAAGTCCATGCTACAGGCATGTGCAGATCAGTTTAATAGGGAGTAGGACAAATATTTGCCCCATCTGTTGTTTGCTTACAGAGAGGTTCCCCAGGAATCCACAGGTTTTTCACCCTTTGAGTTGCTGTATGGGCATAGGGTGAGGGGACCTCTAGATTTAATTTGAGATGAGTGGGAAGGTGAGTGTGAGTCTCACAAGGAGTCTGTTGTGGCATATGTCCTGAACCTCAGGACAAGGCTCAGGGAACTCATGGGCCTGGCCCAGGAGAACCTGGCAGAAGCCCAATAACAGAAAAAGGTGTGGTATGACAGGAATGCTCAAGCTAGAGAGTATGCTGTAGGGCAGCAGGTGATGGTTCTCATTCCTGTCAGACACAACAGGTTGCAAGCAGCTTGAGAGGGACCCTACAAGGTGGTAAGAAAGGTAAGTGATGTTAACTACATGGTGGAAGTGCTAGACAGACGGCAGGGGCACAAATTGTACCATGTTAACATGATGAAACCTTACCGTGATAGAGAAGCCCTTGTGCTGAGCATTTGCAGTGGATTGCAAGAGGAGTCTGAGGGAGATCTGGGGACTGGTCTCCTCAGTGAGGCTTGGGCTGACACCTCGATGGAAGGGGTAGCAATGTCCCAGCAGCCATCTCCTACGCAGGTTCAAGAAATCCAAGCAGTGTTGCAGGAGTTTGGGGGCATGTTCACCGGGAAACCAGGGAGCACCCACCTGGTGCAGCACCAGGTGGATACAGGACCTCAAATGCCTGTCAGGAAGCCCCCTTATAGGGTGCCTGAGAGAGTCAAACAGACTCTGAGGGAGGAGGTACAGGAGATGTTGGAACTAGGGGTGATTCAAGAGTCCAACAGTCCCTGGGCCTCACCAGCGGTACTGGTGCCAAAGAAGGATGGCAGCACCAGGTTCTGTGTGGATTACAGGAAATTAAATAGTCACACAGAGGCAGATGCTTACCCCATGCCTAGGACAGATGAGGCCCTAGAGCAGCTGGGTGGGGCTAAGTATCTTACAACCACTGATCTTACCAGGGGTTACTGGCAGGTGCCCTTGACTCTCAGTGCTAGAGAGAAGTCAGCCTTTGTGACTCCTTTTGGCTTTTATGAGTTCACAAAGATGCCCTTTGGGATGAAGAATGCCCCAGCGACTTTCCAGAGGCTGGTAGATCATATCTTAGCAGGAGGGTTTGCCCTTACTTACAGGGATGATTTGCTGTCTACAGCCATTCCTGGCAAGAGCACCTTCAGCATGTTAGGCAGACTACAGAGGGCAGGGTTAACCATTAAGCCGATCAAATGTCAGGTGGGTATGGCAGAGGTCTCCTACCTAGGACATAGAGTGGGGAGTGATAAGATAAGGCCAGAACCTGCCAAAGTAGAAGCCATTCAGGCATGGCCTGCACCTGTTACCAAAAAGCAGGTGAGGGCATTCTTGGGGACAGCAGGGTACTACAGAAAATTTGTTCCCAATTATAGTACCATAGCTGCTCCCCTCACAGACCTGACAAGGAAGAACAGGCCAGATAAGGTAGTGTGGACCCCAGCATGTGAGCAGGCATTTCAGAAGCTTAAGGAAGCTTTGGGAGGACCCAGTGTGTTAGCCAGTCCAGACTACAGCAAAGACTTTGTTGTGCAGGTGGATGCTTCAAACTATGGGGGTGGGGGCTGTACTTAGCCAGATTTCTTCAGAGGGAGAAGAGCACCCAGTGGTTTATCTCAGTCATAGGCTCCAACCCAGGGAGGAATGCAATGCAGCGGTAGAAAAGGAATGTCTAACCATAATGTGGGCACTACAAAAACGTCAGCCTTGTCTGTATGGAAGAAAATTCACTGTGATGACAGATCACAATCCTCTAATGTGGTTAAACAGAGCCAGTCAGCAAAATGCCAAGTTGTTAAGATGGAGTCTGGGGTTGCAAGCATATGATATGTCAGTGCATCACTGCAGTGGGAGTAGCACTGCCAGTGTAGATGGGCTCTCAAGACAGGGAATGGGGTGAGGTACACCCAGATAGACCTGACACTCTCAAGTGATGTTTCTCAAGGGGCACTTGAAAAACTTGCTTGAGTTCCCCAGGGGAAAGAGATGTGACAATTGGGGAGAGATGGGCGAAGGCTGCCAGCCTAGGCAAATAGAATTTGATATATAATTCTATCATTTGTATAAATAAATGTAAAATACAGGCTTGTGTTTTTAAATGAAAGAAAACACTGTAAAATGTGAACTTCAAGATGGTTGCAACATTGCCATCTGCTGTAAGGAAAACAAAGCCAAACATTTAAAATGTCTTTGAAAGTACAATTATCTAAAAAAATGGTTCCAGAGCGGCTAGCTGAACACATTCTTCCTATTGTCTTAACTTAAGGAATAATTGTTTGTGTACATGTGGAAGGTGCTTTATTGCTTTGGTTTCTGCTAGAGTGAATATGTGAAATGCCTTTTATTGTTGTATTCTCCTGTGCAGGTGTTAGCTTGCTAAATAATGTAAATGGAGTTTCTTATTAGCCTGGGAACTCAGAGCAGGTGTCAAGATGATGCAATATGAATACTGGGGAAACCTAAGTGTAAAAAATTATGTAATCTGGGTTTGACCCTGAGACATATTTGTTAGTGATGTTTTATAAACTGTCTCTCACAAGAGACTGAGGCATTTTGATCTTGAGATCCAACTTACCAGCACTCTGTTTATGCTCACATGTAAGTTTCTAGCACTGTGATTTCTTGTAGGAAGAGTTAAAGCTAGTAAAGATTAATTAGGTATTTTTCTTTGAAATCAGACCTGTCCTACTGTATTATTTTAAGTTTCTGTGTGATTTGTGAACTCTTAGATATCTGTGTGGTGTAGTAGTTTTGTCTTGTGTTTTAATTATTTTTTATTAAATATTTTTAAAACCGTCTACCTGTGGCTGCTTTGTGTAGAGGTAAGCTCTAGAATACAGTGCGTATTTGTAGAGTTTACAGTCTAAGTCACTCCAAATTAAGCCTTGTGACTGTTTTGTCATACTACCATTGGATATTAATATTGCTTAGTCATAATTGGACACCCTTTTAAGGGCCTTTTAGTAGCTGATATTATTAACTGGGTGGTGGCAGTAATTACTACTGTATAGTCTGGGTAAAGGGGCACAGTTGGAGAATCTGTGTTAGCCTTTCCCAGGAGTGTCTGTGAAGTTGTATAAATACTTATCTCAAAGTGTGCATGTGTTGTGTCAGCTACTTGGCAGGGACACGAAGCACTGGTTGGACAGAGAGGTACTGGAGGTTTTAGCTTGCCCAGTTAGGCTGAGACCTGGACCCAGTAGCTGTGCCAGTGGGGAGTCTTATTGGGGATCTGGTGAGCAAAGGAGCAACCAGCCCCAGACTGACCATGATCTCTGTGTGCACATAAGGGAGATTGTACTTTACTGTGTGTGTTAGTTATCCTTTCCTTTTCTAGGAGACGACCTCCCTGCTGTTGGTGGTGAGGATTGAGGCTCCTTGATTGCTGGGCCAGGGCACGGTCGTCACATTCAGTTTTGTTGTAAAACTGTATGCTGTCTTTACTCCTAAGTTATCTGTAGTTAGACTATTTAAATGGGGGATGAAGAGGGTCCTGTCCCTCTGCAAAAATTCAGACGTATTGTTGCAAGAAATGCACAGTTTTATTGTTGCAAGAAATGCACATATATATAGGTATTATTTAATGACTGATGTCAGTCCCCCTGGCTTGACCTTTTCAGTCAAACATCAAATGTCCTTATGGACATTTAGAAATGCAGTCTCAAGCCATTCTGTTTTGCAACATGAACTGAACAGTTGGATTGGAAATATTTTGCCAGTTTGCTGGTCAGTTACAAACCTCAGTCTTGGTAGTGCCCAGTATGTGTTTTTCTTTCATCATTTTTATTTTTAGAGGTTAGTATGTTGTAGGTATCCTGTTGCGATTGATGCCTCAAGAGGAAATTATTAACAAAGGCTCTTATGGATGTATTGATTCCTCCACAAGACTTTCATTTACAGTGACAGATTAAAATTGAAATATTGAGGGAGCAAATGGTTGGAACAAGGAAATGATTCTTTTCAGCTGGCACACAGGATCTGAATTTCCCAGACATAGTAAGGCCTTAACATGTTTAATGCTATTGGCTGCCAAAAAAGCAATTACTAGAAGCTGGAAATCAAAATCTAAATGAACTGTAACCGAAATACTGAATATTGTAAAGGAGATAAAAAACTGGAAATGAAATCTTTAGGAAAAAAGGAATGAGCAAATTAGTTAGAAATAAATGGAGTTTGTGTTTACAATACATGCAGAATAATGTTCAGGAGGAGGAATGAGGTTTAAGGGAAGGTAGGAATTGAGAAGTTTATATTATGCTGAAGTGAATGAAAGTTGTTAAAATGTATACTACATCAAAACAACAAAGGAATGGTATTATGGTTTGCTTTCTTTTTTGTTGTTATGGGTCCCTATCAGTTGATCGAGTTTTCAGAAACTGAACTCCATATGATTGAGTTTTTGAAACCTCAAAGCTTTTGAATGGAGATTGTGGTACAATGAGGACTGGGAAATGTATCCTTTTCCTCACTGTAGTGTGATCGCATACATGTAATTTGCTGGGGGTGTTCACATGGGGGGGGTGTCTCCCCTGCAAAAATGTAAAAAAAGGTAGATTTTTTTTGTGTTTTTTTTTTTTTTTTTTTTATATGAGTTTTAATCCGTGGTGGTGCAGAGGTAGTGTTGTTGCCTCACAGCAAGAGTTTCTTCCATTCGATTCTCAGCTAGTGTGCGGGGAGTGCCTTTTGTGTGGAGTCTGCATGTCCTCCCCGTGGGTCGAGTGGCGTTCCGAAAGACTTGCGTGAATGGGCGTGCCTTCGTTGAAGGTTGGGCGTTGAGCTGGCAACTTGGCACTGTAAAAATCTACTGCCAATCATTAGCGGACCGGAGTTCCGCTGTGGCGATCCCTAAAAGCCAAAAGACAACAACATATGAGTTTTCAGAAACTCAGTCATATGGTCTCTTCAGTATTTTTTTGAATTTCTGAAAAGTCGATCATTTGACATAGACCTGTATGTGTATCTGTATATATATATATATATATATATATATATATATATATATATATATATGTATATACCAAAAAACAACGAAAATCACCAAAAAGCACCAACATAACTAATAATCCAAAAAAACGATGCAGTAGGTGAAACAATAAAGCCACAGAGGAGGGTCAGGTGAGAAATTTTAATGATAGTTTTAAAACAGCTTCCGCTTCCAACACATGTCAGCACATATAAACATTCCAAGTTACGTTTTAATTTACATATTACTTCATCAGATGTGGGCTCATTGTAAATCAACAAACTTATAAATCAAATCCTTGCTGACATCATTTAATTAGTCAACCAATAAAAAATATTAAAACCCCTTTCAAATGTTACAAGAAACATTTTTTAAAAACGTTTATTAAAAAGTTCATAAAAAATATATATAGGTAAATCTCAATAATACGTTAAATATTTACATATATATACATACATATATATATATATATATATATATATATATATATATATATATACATATACATTATACAAAATACTAAAACTAAATAAACTTAAAACTTGTTCACATATATTAAAAAATGGCAGGTTCCTATTTCAATGAATTTTTTCATGAGTCCAACCATTTCTTATTTGTTGACTCCATCTATTGGGCAGTGTGATGAATTGCACTTGAAGAATATCATTTAAGAATAACATGAAGGTTTAAAAAGTAAAAACACATATTCTGTTTCCTTAAAATGCCCATCTTAAGTAATATAATAGTATAAACATATTACCCACATTTTGAATCAAAGGAGTTTAAATTATTTATAACAAGACAAAATTAAAATACAATTGCAAAATATTGAATGTAAAATATAAAACGTGTACATACAGCATTATATAGAAAAATAAATTAATATGTTTGTAAACATTAATATGAATGTTTCTTATTTGAAAGACGAAGATAAAAGCACCTTTACATGTAGTATATTCAGATGGAACAAATACATGTATAATAGTCCTTCTGTAGTTGTTAGTCATTTAAATGGGATTTAAGGTAGGTATCAGAGAGTATACTGTGCTTTGTGTGTGAAAACCAAAAAGAAAGCTAAACAAAAGAATATGTGGGTAATTTATGCAATCAAAAGATTTAAATAATACAGTGTATAAATACTCACTGAGTTTTGAGAATTGTAAGAGTTTTTTTTGTTTTAGGGTCTGTAAAGGATGATAGTAGAGAAAGTGGTTTGAGTAATCTGTTAGACATTGAACTTGGGTGACAAAAACCTTCAGAGTAGCATTCTACCACCTTTGAATAGGCATTTAAACATCAAAAGAGTCCTTAAATACTGTCATTTGTAAGCACAACAAATGATTTAGAAATAGTAGTTAGATTAAAATTGTTCACAGTATGTAGTGCTTTTCACTATTCCTTTGTTTTATTTTATGATATGTTGTTAGTATATAACTTAACAGTATTTTTCACTTTAAGTATGTTTTTAGAGTTTTAATTGGTTATCATGTGACTTAGCATGCATTTAAACAGTTTGGTTATTTGTATTCAGTTCTGATGAAGTCAGAGTATTGAATGAAAGCACCTAACTGAGTTGAATAATGAAAGTGGTTGCTTATTCCTTTCTTCCTTTGTATTGAGTACTTTTTTACTGGATACCTTGCTAAATCTACTGAAAATATATGTAAGGTCCATGGTGGACGATTTTAGGGCCTTATATACGTGTGTCTGTGTGTAAGCAACACCTTCCTCTAGGTATGGGCATTAGAGAGAAATAACAAATCACCCAACAGGATGGCCCAGTAATTCAGGTGTAATTACTCATTTATAGAAGGCCTGTTGTTTCATTATAATACGGACTGTGGAGGGCATTACTGAATATAGTAAATGACCTCTGTGCTTGCTTGTCTTGGTATCTTGTTGTGCATTATATTTCTCTGTATTAATGCCATTTTGTTTATTTTTGCTTGTTTTGATTAAAAAAATTCTCATTTTATGTATTGGCATATTGTTTTATAAGGCTTTTAATCATATCTTGTCTTTTAGTAAACTTTTTTAAGTATAGCATTTTTTGATAGTTATGTTAAAAGACTTGAAATAATGAAAGCTAAAAGTCTCACTATTTTATTTTAAACAATCGTGAAATATTAATTACTGTATTTATATAACTTTACAACAAACAATTATTGATTTGTTAATTTTATGCTTTTATGTCCACAAAGCATTTGTCTCCTTTGGGGGTGACCGAGGAGCACACTGATAAAATAGTTTGCTTAGAGTCATTTGCGGTAAATTGACAGAATTATGTTTTTCTTTTTGTTTATTTACCAGTCTGAAAAAATAGATATTGTTTTGAGTGTTTTGTTATAGTTTCATTTGTATGTATTTATTTATTTACTTTTTGGTTGTGTTTTGTTTCATTATTGTTGATGTAGAAAATATTTATACTGAAGAAATAAACCAAAAGTTGCTTCACATGTTCAGCTTAAAAGATTTTTATCACTTTTTGTTTTTTTTTTTTTTTTTTTTTACTATGACTCAGATGTAGATGCTGTTACTGTCTAACCTAGCAGAAAACAGTAACAGGTTCATCAGTAAGATTAGGCTAGCTGCCATTGTGGGCCATATTAAGCCTATATCCAGTTTCCGTTTTTGTGCTCAAATTAATCTATCCCATTTGGTTAGAGATTGGCCTCACCCCTCCCACGGTCGACAGTTGTATATTACCTGTAATGAGAATAACTGTGATCATGCAATAGATTATTTGAGAAGACTCATGCATGGGATATAGAATTTAACAGCTACATCTGCCCATTAGTAGTACAGGATGCAGTCCTGAGGTAAATTTTCTGTTTCCCATCCATAGTTTCGAGTTGCTGTTGAATATGGACAGGGATAAACTTTGTTTTATGTAGATGAGGAGTCTGTTCCACAGCAGCAGTATCCTGTGCGAAAAATACCTGTACCGCCAATTTGTTCTGTTGACGTTGCAGAAGAACTTTAGATCCCTAGTATTTCTGATGACATTTGACTTGCTGATGTGCAGTAAATCCATTAGTACTGGGTTGGAGGATGGTTTGATTGCTAGGCTCAGGTCACCTGTTGGCATTCTGTGGGATACCAAATATATTGACAGGGCTTTGAATCAGTCCATGTAGGACATATAGTTTAGGTCCTGTATCCTTTTAGTAATGTATCTCTGTGTGCATTCTAGTTGTTGCATGTGTCTGGATAGATACATGCCAAAGGGGTTATAATATTCAATGACTGGCCTAATGAGAGCTGATTAAAAGTGGGCAATGACATCCCTAGATCTAGACACAATCCTTTTGTTTTTAAGCTGCGCAATATAGAATCTTGGACTTTCTTACAAAAATGAACACATGTTGGTCAAAGGTTAGGTTACTGTCTACATACGTTACCAAATCCCAAACAACACGGACAATTCTTAGGTGTTTATTGCTAATACAGTAGTTCCTTGGGATAGATGACTTAAATATGTTTTGGTAAGAATCCTCAACTTTAGATACACATTGTTAGATCTAGGACTACCCTTCATCCAGCTTTTATGAGTTAGATATGAGTGTGCAAAGTGAGCCCTTACAGAAGTGCAAACACCCAATTATAAATATGAGTTATTTAATTTGTTTTAGCATACAGCTGCAACGCTTGGACATTTTGCATCACACTGTTTTACTTCACTGCAAAATGATCGTACTTTTTTATGAGAAATTTTGCCATTTTCTGGGACAGTTGGTTTTGAGTTCTGAGTGATAAAAAGTTAGGGGTGCTCAGACTTAAATATGACAATGTGCCTTTTGAGGGGGTTAGACTGAAACTATAACATGAGAGGTGTATTGTGAAAATCAGCTAGTGACTAGAGTTTTTCATTAAGACATTGTGCTGCTGCTGGTTGTAATTGGGTTTACCTGTTCTTCCTGCGTAATCTTGACAATAGAGCTTAAAAACCACCAGGGAGCATAAAATAAATAAAATGTATGTATTGTTTTGGTTCTCATGTTCTCTGTCTGATTAGCATAACTTGGCCTGATGTCTTGCATACTGTATGATGCGTGTAGTTAATGATGTCATGTATTCATTTCATATGTGTGCTGTTTGGTGGATTTGCAACATTTTTGCATTTACGATGTGGATGGTGTGAGGCACAAGGCACATTACACTGTCCAGATAGAGCCTTGTTAACTGTAATTATCAAGATATATGGAAATTTGTTTTTTATATCCTTTTTGCTTCATCATCTGCAGGCCTTTAGCACCCACCCAGTTAGTTTTGACCCTAATCATTCCCTGAACAATAGTGGATATCCTCTATCTGGGCAAGAGTTAAACTGAGGAAGCTGTCTTCTAGGCAGGCATGAAGACTGCTTATGTCCTTTGTCATCTCACAGTTTCTGACCGTGCTGTAAGAACAGGGAACTACTTTTTTCCAGTGACCTGAGGGTCTGACTTCACCAGACCAGGGCCACCCACATTTAAGGGTCAGACCCCTGTTGTCCCCAAGGCAGACAACTACCGGACACATCCACCCCATGCTGCATCATACACAAGGTGGACCTTAAGTGTGTTTCCCTTTAGCCTAATACAACTCCGTGGAGACTGATAAACTTACACCACTATGTGAGCCTGCAGTAACTTCCTTTGCACATGTGTACTGCTTTGTATGAGTCGTAAAGGGTACTGTCAAATGCTTGGTGATGCCGAGAATGTCAGTGATCATATTTTGGCTGTTGTACACCCCCACATATTCGAGTGCCTTTGTTGTAGTATATGGACTGCATCTATCTCCCTCACAGTTTAGGCAAACTGCCCCTTCTTCTTTGTTATCTTCTTCATTACCCAGGCCACTAATTTAATTCAGGTCATCTAAGTCACAGTGAGAGCTTTATTGCTGTGTGCCACTGAGTCGACAAGGAAAAGATATAGCAATTGTTGGCAGATATCTTTGCACGTACAGCATTTTACGTTCCTTTTTAGCATCAGAAATATAGACATTACTGCTGTTTCTTAGTTTCACACCATTTGATTCTCTAAAATTAACCATATGCTTGGTTTGCCTCAAATTCTGCCTCTACTTCTCCTTCCCCTAATCATCTATGCACCTTTTAACACACACACCCGCACATGCACATGCACACACACACACACGCACACGCACATGCACACACACGCACACACAGCTGCTTTGGGGTTATTTGAGGATGTGAAGAAGTGAGCGTGAGTGTGTGTGTGTTGGGATGAGGACACTCGAGGTAGATTTTATGCTGGAGAGCTCTGACATAACATTATTTTCATGCTTTTGATGCTGTTATACAAATGTTAATATGATAATGCTTGTTGGCTTGTGGTTGTGAATGCCTGCACAACTAGCATGAAATACTTACTCTAAATAATACTTTAACATAAAGTAATTTCTCTGTGCTGTAGATATACAACAGCTGCAAAAAAAAAAAAAAAATGTTTTTCAGAGTAGGACAAGAAAAGTGCATAGGAGTGGATGACTCTCACTATGAAGGGCGTAAGAACGGATCTAATGTTAGAATAGCTCTTGCAATGTGTAGCAGTTACTGGCATCCCTTCTTTCAGAAATGTTCCCTTGGGTCAGATAAGTTTCCCTGTCTATGCTGGCTTGAACTGATTCAGTATAAACGTATAATCTAGATCTGTGCTATCTAGTTATTTCCAGGCATTGAAGTAGTTTGTATGTTTTTTAATACCTTTTTTTTTGTGATTACTTGCTTAATGTTGTGTGATTCAGACCTGAGATGAGAAGTTAGTTTCCTTCTTCTTACCATTAAAATATACTTTTACTTAAGGAGACCTCTGTGCTTGAATTGCATTGTGGGAGCTCATTTTAGATGATCACTGACTATTTTAGTTTTCTCCTCTTCCTTAATCTACAACAGCATGTCTGTTCATCAGGAATAAGGGAGAGCACCTACTCCTAGACTCCACAGTTCTGTTTATCTGTTTGCACTGTGTGGTGCTCATCCTTAACATGCATTGATTTAAAGTACCTATCTTGAAAGCCAAGAGCACAAATATCTATCAGCTATTCCTGGAGTTGCCATTACCATTTAGGCCCATTGCAGAAGCTGTCTGTTTTTGTCTTGAAATGGAACACAAAGTTCACCAATGCTGCAAATGCCAGCATTTCAATGTGCTGTTTTGCTGTGATGGAGAGTTCCCATTGAATGGACAAGCCAGAGGGCTCTTCCTTTCCTTTGAGGCAGGAGTCATAAATAAGGTTAAAGACCACAACACAATATTAAAGTCAGTGACTGCACTCTCCTCTAAATCATGGTTGGCTTTGGCAAAACTCTGAGCCCTTATATGTAGAAAACTTTCCATCTGGAAAGGAGTTAGTGCCTCATTGTCCTCTAAACAGCCTGCATACTGGCACCATTTTGTAAGGGCAAGACCCTGGTAATGGACACCACATATTTTACACTGGATTTATTGGTAATCTTGCCACCTGCTGCTGAGTGGCCCCCTGAATTTGTGTTATATTTTTCCAGGTTGAACTTTGGCCTAATTGGTGGAGTCCTATCCTTTTGTATTCCTATGAGCTGTGAGTGGCTCACAGTTATGAATTGAGCAGGACCACATTGGTTGTTCTGTAGGTGCTGTCACCTCAGTGACAGACATCCATAGTCTCTCTTTTTTTATCCTTTCTTCCATCATTGGTCCCAGCCCAGTGCCCCCATCCATGCCAGGTCTGTCGGCTATCCCCCCAGACTTATTCTGGTATTACTAGGGCCAGCTTTGGATCCTAAGGGCATCCCTGTGGCTAGACAGATATTTGCATCTGTCCAGTGGGGGAGTTTACATTATGACATAGCCTTTTCCCCCTGTTTAGTGACAAATAGGTTTTGTCCAGGGTGGGTGTGCAGTATGGACAAGCAGAGTATCGATTTGCATCCACAACAACTCAGCCAGGCCAGTCTCCCACCTTACAGACGACGCTTCCTGTAGTGATGTCCTCAGCCTCCATCAAAGATCTTATTAAAGAGATGTTCACCTACTGCCCACCTAGAGGGGTTATGCATGCCCCTCTCTTCCTGCTGGTCCATCAGTTGCCTAAGCTGCTAATCAAACATTGGTCACCCGAGTTGTAGTCAAGACTTTATCCCTCTCTGCCACTGGAGTGGTGACCTCAGTAGTCTTTTTAATGTTCAGTAAGACTGGCCACTGTAGAGCAGCATACACTATTGCCTGTGCTGGGTCATGTGCAGTGTACGCTATTGCCTGTGCTGGGTCATGTGCAAGCTTTTCTTACTTTGACATTGCTTCCATCATATACCCACCCCTTTCTGTAACCATTGTATAGTGCCTAGGAATATTTCTAGGTTTGGCAGAGGTATTCTTCAAGGCATTTTGACTTGATGCTGTGTGCACTCGGCATGTAGAACTTGACTGCTTTAGTGTACATTCTTATGTTTTTTTTTTATCTTCAAGTTATATTTATTATACATAGAACATTCATGAGAATCTTCAAAATTGAATATTGTAGTAGATTCCTTAGAAGTTTCCCCCTTTCTTCCTTTTGTAAATTGGCTGTTTTGGTTCTTTCAAAGGAAAAAAAAATTGGCTTGTGTTCGTTGTATACATGATGAGATCTAAACCCAGGAGGTCTGGAAAGAGGTGAAGAGGGGGAGCATGTAAAAGATTACACCTTTGTACCAGTAAAAGATTACACCTTTGTACCAGTAAAAGATTACACCTTTGTACCAGTAAAAGATTACACCTTTGTGCCAGTAAAAGATTACACCTTTGTACCAGTAAAAGATTACACCTTTGTGCCAGTAAAAGATTACACCTTTGTACCAGTGTGCAAGGCTGCTGGAAAAACTGATGCTGAAGACTGATACTGGAGGAAACAGCAGTCCTTTATTCAGTCCTTACTAATGATAGAACCACTTATGAAAATGTATTGTTACATGGTGTACCTCACTTAACTTTTGTTTATACATGGTACATACTGACACTGTATAATCTCTATAATTTTTTTAATTTACATTTCAGATTTAACAGGCTAATCTGCAAAGGTTTGGCTTCAGGTGTAAAACACAAAAACATATCTTAGTTCACTGATGCATAATTGTTAAGTCCAGTGGTGCATTGTATTTCACAGTTACAATGCTGTAGGGTTAGAAGTACACTGCAGTTTCCAGGCATATAGTTGTAAATCCAGAGGTATATTGTAGTTCACAGTCACATAGTTGTAAGCCCAAAGGTACATACACTTACAGGTGCTTAACTGAGACTATATTAACATAAGATAGTCCACTACCAGCCAATGAAGGCAACAAGTGTTGTGAGTTGTAATTTCAGACCCAATAAAGCTTACTATAGTAAAGCCATCTACATGCATTTTGGCATGGCTTGCCTCAGGACTGCTTTTGCTCTTGCATATTTACAAAGACAGCAGTAAATGCTGTTGTGCAATGAGTGACTTTCCACTTGAGGTAGTTTATTCATCTTTATTAATTAAATGTTTGACCAGGTAGATCCTACTGAGATTTTGGCTGTTTTGTGGGGGAGAGCTGGGATACTGCCTATACTGAGTGGGGTATATTTGTCAAGGACATTGGGAAAACTCTTCTGTTTATTATAAAGTGCCATATGTTCATTACCATCCATTTGAACTACCACCAATTTAAGTAGGTAGTACTTAAATAGTGTCATTACCTCTATGTGTTACAGTGCAGTTATGAATATTTAATTTTGAATTAAAGTGCCTGGTGTGGGAGCAGAACATACAACTTTCCGATCTTTCAAAGGGGGTACAGTACTAGTTGACCCAGTAATATTGAATAATTATCAGACTGTGGAGTGACCACTGTTACCTGACCAGTGCTGAAGCCCTCAGGCCTTGCTGTTCCTCATATAAACAACAGAGAATGAATGGACCTTCTTTATCCCATACAAAAATGCTTTTAAGGGCAGGATGCTTTGTGGTTTCTTTTCTGCTCCCTTTCCACTGAAGGAAGCTTTATTTAGGCCTGAAAGCACAACTAGACTTCCTGTTTGTTGTACAGTTTATAGTGATGTCATGGAAACTAGCAGTGTTCTGACACACATTCTGAAAAAAATCACATAATTTCTTACTTCATGGCTGAGTACAATGCTCCCTTTTTATGACATCCAGTAAATAATCCTTTATCTTTTCATCATAGAATGGGAAACAGGCATATACCTCTCAACCTCTTAACTCAAAAAATCTGGACAAGGTCTTAATGGGGAGACAAAAGCCCCAGATGGGGTTGATTTTTAAACATTGCTCTTACAAACTTAGAAAGTTAAGAATAACAGGTTTTGCATTAGTGTAGATTTTTTGAAGGGTGTGAAACCTGAAACTAAAATGTCTGCCATTATTTTCTGACTTCAGTCCTTTATAGTTTGCCAGAAAATCAAAAATTTTATGAAGAACAGACTAAAAATATGAGGCAAAAATCTGGACATTCTTTGAAAATCTGGACAGTCGAGAGGAATAGAAACAGGTTGCTATCTATTCCTTCCTGGTTTAATGGCCGACTCTCCAAGCTCACTGCAAAATTCAGGTATCTGTCAAAACACTAGACTCATGTTTTTTGTAAACAAGCAGCATTTTAGTATTTTATGATATTTTTGTTATTAGAATTGGTTTTGTTGTAGCAAAAAAAATAAATAAATAAACTGCAGCAGTAATGTCAATAAAACCTTTATCTATTCCTACCATAGAACCAGCGGTGAACTGAAAAATGATGGTGGGCTTAAATTATCGATTGTTAGTGATGTATGGAAAATCATAATGCAAAACAGAAAAAAGGTGCCTGAATGGAGAGATGATAAATTGGCAAGCAAATGAGAGTAGTATTGCTAGAATTGAATTAATCCTCAAGTTTTGAGTACCTTCACAAGGTGGACCCTGTTTTTCACAAAATCTCACTAAGACAATGCTAATATATAGACTATATTTTATATAGCATATATCATGGACAGAAGTAGGGTAAAAAGATAAAAAAGAAAGTAGGGTAAAAAGATTAAAAAAAGATAGCTGGGTGAGCTGGGTGCCCAAGACCTAGGATAAAAAGTGCCCAATCCTGGTAGGCGCACTGGTGCCAGGATTCGAAAAAATGTCATTTAGAATTCTCAAGACATAAACATTTCTACAATGGGGCTTGGTCAGGCCTGGGGGAGGATAGCCCCCCTGTTAAAGAAGGAAGTAGTAGTCCACAAAAGTCACAAAACCTGACAGGCCAGAAAAAGAGCGATAAAGACGATAGAGTGGACTATTGAAGATCAGAAAGAAATTGTGTGTTGTTACTATTATGCAAGAAGCCCAGAATTTCCAGACGGAAGGTATGCAAAGTGATTAAGAGAGAAATTAGAGGAAGGAAAAATACTTGCACAAGAAAAACTGTTCAGTAATACAACAGGTTTATGAAAAACATTATATAGACCAATAAACTTTGGGCTATTTGGAAAAAGAAAGTGACAGAGGAAGTGCGAAATATAAAGAACAAAATCTAGAGATTTTGGAAAGGTATAAAAAAGAAATATGGACATGGGAAAGCAAGATAGATCTGATATAGTGCAATATTTATGCAAAGGAGAAAGACAAATTAATCAATACAGTAAAAAGCAGCCCCAAAGATATTCTAAGAGGAATACAGGCAAAGGCATCCAGATATGGACTATTTCACAATACAAAAAATAAGATCACAAAGAGGGAACGTGGAACAGAAGATTAGTAAAAGAGAAGTTAAAAAATAGAAGTTAATGTTATAGAATATCTGTGAAGTGAAGGATTTAGTGTAGAAAGTCTAACAAAGGTTATATCACAGCATGAATGAATGAGTCTTCCAAGTAAGGAAAAACAGGAGGAGCAAGAGACATCTGAGGAAGAAATATGGACATGGGAAAGAAAAAGAGATTTAATATGTTGCAATATTTATGCAAAGGAGAAAGCAAAACTAATCAATACAAAAAGAGCAGCACCAAAGATATTTGAAGACAAATAAAGGCAAAGGCATTCAGAAATGGAAAATTTTACAATACAAAAAAATAAGAAAACAAAGAGCAAAAGTAGAAAAGAGGATTAATAATGGAGAAGTTAAAGAAATAGAAACTGAGGTGATGGATTACTTGCAAAGTAAAGTAAAGGATTTAGACTCGAAAGTCTAAATGATAACATCACAGCAAGATAGAGCAATGCATCCCCAAATTAAGGAGCAGCTAGTGGAGCTGAAAACACCTGATCAGTTGCCACATGAAGATACTGTGGAGCCTTTCACAGGAAACCAGTGCAAAAGTTCAGCTGGAGTTACACAGCAAGGGAAGGAACAGGAAACTGTGACAACTCTCACGCTGTCAATGTTGTGGAGTGATAGGCTAGAGAGTTCCCACATGAAAGAGCAACAGACAGTACAGGATGAAACTGAAGAGAATGTGGCACAGAAAAATGCTCTGGAACTTTCTATAGAATGCCCACAGGAAATGGAGAACAAAGAATGTGCCCTCAGTTTAGAAGAAAATGATCTAAGAGAAGAGTTTCTTGATTTAATAGAGATGGACAAATATATTAAGATCAATGAAAGAAATCACTACAGAAACTCAATAAAACCCAAAAGGTTAGACGTTTGATAAAACAAATGAAAACAGTAATTAGGGCTGTTCATAAGGATTCATGCAATATAACAGAAGTAAATAGGATATAGTACTGTGCAGCTATATTAATAACAGATAAGGTCTTGCCACTAAAACACTGGGCAGTAAGGGAAAGGAAGGGGAGAAATCAAATGCCATCATGAAAGTATTGAATAGAAAAAAAACTATATAGCAATTAAGACAAGAAGTGTCATTGTTAGAAGAGTATAGACGAGAGGAACAGCTCAACAGAAATACTCAAAGTTAGACGTGATAAAAGCAATGTGCAGTATCAGAACATATCAAGATCTATCGTACACTGTCACAAATAATAAACTAAAAATAGCACAGGCAGAAAAACTTAGAAGATATGCAGATAAATATAAAGGAAAAGTACAAAATAAGCAATTTATTGATAACCCAAAAAAGTTTTATAGAGAACTGGGAAGGAAAGGCAAAAGGAATTGAAATGCCACCAAAAAAAAAAGGAAGAAATAGATACATTTTGGATAAATATCTGTGAAGATCCTGTGGAAAATAACAATGATGCTAAACGGGTAGAAGAAGTAAAAGAAAGAATAAGAAGTTCAAGGATATGAAATGGGATGAAGTAATGTCCAGAGAGATTGAAACAAAGTTAAGAAATGCTCCTAACTGAAAAACCTCAGTCCCAGATGCAGTACTTAACTTCTGCCTAAAGTATTAACATCTTACATGAAGATTTAGCCATGATGAACTACTTATATGCATACTCCAAACAGATAGCCTGGTTAACAGCAGGATAAACAATATTCCTACTTAAGAAGTGAACCTGCAAACTATCCTAAAAACTATAGACCAATAACTTGCCTTCTGACTATGTATAAACTGCGCACTGGAATTGATGCCAACAGAGTTTATAATCATTTAGAAGAAAACTCATTCATAGCAATAGAACAAAAGAATAACAAAAGAAAGTCATATTGAACAAAGGATAATGTGTTGTTAAAGTCATAATGGAGAACTGTAAAAGGTGGAAGAATCTAAGTATGGCATACATAGACTACAAAAAAGCATTTGATAGTATTTCACATATATGGATAGAAGAGTGCTTAAAAATGTATAAGTTACACCTACACTGATTGATTACATTACAGCGACCATGAAACAGTGGCAAACCACTTTGCAATTAAGCCATGATAAAGGACAAATTATTATTCCAGAGATAAAAATTCAAAGGGGGGTATTCCAGGGTGACTCTTTGTCACCATTGCTCTTTTGTCTTGCCCTTAACCCATTAAACTGTTTATTTAACAGATTAGGTCTTGGCTATAATTTGGCTCCCAGAAAACAACAAAGTGTAAAGATTTCTCATCCTCTTTTTATGGATGATTTAAAACTTTATAGTTCATCAGATGAGGGACTGAAAGCACAACTGCAAGTGGTCAAAACTTTTTCAGATGATATAAGAATGTCATTTGGTCTTGATAAATGTGCAGAAGCAACCTTTAAAGCAGGAAAGCTGCAGCACCAAGAAAACATTAGCCTGGGACAAGAATGTTATATAAAAGAACTTGAGCAAGAGAGAGTGTATAAATGTTTGGGAATTAATGAAGGATCAATAATAAAACATCAACAAATAGGAATAAAAGTAAGGAATATTTTAGAAGGCTAAAATTAATATTAAAAGCAGTGTTGACATCTAGGAATAAAGTCCATGCTATAAACCAATTTGTTTTTCCTGCTATAACTTACAGTTTTGGAATGAGTGACTGGTCCCAAAATATGTTGGACCGGTTGGACAGGAAAACAAGAAGGACGCTTCACAGTCAACCAGTAATGTGTAAAAATCAGTGTATACCACAACTATATGCTCCCAGTTCTGAAAGAGGTGTGGGCCTCCACAAAATTGATTACTTGTATAGGTTTTCAGTCATGGAACTGCATACATATCTGCTGAAAAACAAGACCCAAATGCAGTGAAAGTTTTAAAACATGAAGTGAATAAATCTAAGATGACTTCCCTGCTTAGTTTAGCAGAAGCATATCAGTCTCAAGAGGGATTTAAAATCAAACCAGAAGTAGATATAAAATCAGACAGCAACTGAATGTGCCAAAGAAAGAATATAAGGGTCAGATGAGAAGGCAAGAAGTATGAAAAATGCATAAATACAGTTGCAAGTGTAGAAAACGCTTGGAACAACCTCATGTTGATCAGGATTGAACACATGAGTGGTTAAGGAGAGGTGAAATTAAATCAAAAGATGAAAGGTTAATATTGGCAGCTCAAGATTGTGGACTACGCACATGTTGGTTTACAAAGTCCATTGAACATGTGGGAGAAACAGCAGAACTAGAAGCAGTTGCACATCTTGTTGCTGGTTGTGATATACTAATGGCAGAGGGACTGTATACTGAAAGGCATAATAATATGGCAAGACTGTTGCATTAGGGATTGTGCAAACACTATAATACTGAAGTAGCTGAAAAACACTGGAAACATGAGCCACAAAGCATTATAGAAAATTATGACGTTTATATCACATGGGATCAGCCATTACTAACAGTTTAAAAAAAATAGATGCGAGAAAACAAGATATAGTAGTCCATGAAAAGAAGACAAAGGTAGCATTGATCACTGAAATTGCTGCATTCAGTGACTAAAGTGAATTATGTACAGAGAGACACAAAGTCATAAAATACCAGGATTTGCAGGCAGAAAAAGAGGCAGTGTGGAAGAAGGATACCCAGATAGTTCCAATAGTAGTAGGAGCAATGGGTCTTATAAAAAAATAATTTACAGTCTTACTTAGATTTGTTACAGATGTGTGCAACTCTGTACGAATTGCAGAACGAGTCATTACTGGACACATTGTGGGTGCTGTGAAGAGTACTTTTGGCTAACATCAAAGATTGAAGCAATATTATTTTCATGAACTTTAGTCATACTTTGACTTGGGGATGGGGTCCATTCCCATCATGGTATTGGAAACTCCAAAAAAAACTTGGAGAATTAAAAAGAAAAAAGCTTTATTTTATTTATTTTAATTTGTTATCTGGGGTAGAGCGGTGATCCCAGTTCATAGGTTCATAGGTTGGTACTAGGCTATCGGCCCTAGGGCCTATACAAGCCTAGCTGTAACAATTGTCTGGCTATTTCTTCCCACACTATTTACTTCCCTGGACCCCTGTCTAGCAGGGTAACTGACGTAATCCCCGGGGTGAATTTCCTTTCTCCCATCCAATCGTCAAGGTTCCTTTTGAAGAGGGCCAAAGAGGCACTCTGCTTGACGTGTATGGGCAGTCTATTCCAGAGTCTGGGGAGTCTCTGGGTCAGGAATCTATCCCTCCAGTATGTTTTGTGTATTGTGATGACAAGGTTTAGATCCCTGGAGCATGTGGCTCTGAGGGATTGGGATTTCTTTAAGTGTAGCATGTCCAACAGCTCTGGTTTTGACATGGCCTTGTATGTTAAGCAGAGATCGCCTTGGAGTAGACGATATGCAACAGAGTATAGTTGGAGTTTTTTAAGGCGTTAAGCATAGGGCATCTGCTTTAGCCCTGTGATTCTTTTAGTGAGGTATTTCTGCGGCCTTTCCAGTTGTTGCAGATGTTTTGAGAGGTACATACCAAATGGGGTGTTGTATTCTATAATGGGTCTAATGAGGGATGAGTACAGTGGGACAGTGACCTCCTTTTTTCTGGATGAAAAGCCCTTAGTGATGAGGTGTGCCACATAAAAGGATTTCCTGACTGTTGTGGTGATGTGGTTATTGAAGGTGAAAACACTGTCCAACTGTGTCCCTAAGTCTCGTATCACACTTTCAGTGTTTAGTGTACTGCCACCTATGTGGTAATTCATGGGTACATGTTTTTTCTCAAAGGGGATAACTATACATTTCTTGGCATTGAGCTTGAGCCCATGGTCCTGGCACCAAGCATCTGTTTCTGTAAGGCCCGTTTTCAGAGTATCCACATCATTTGGGGATTCAGTAATGGCTCCCAGTTTGCAGTCATCTGCAAACTTTGTTAGCCAGAGCCCCTTAGTGTTGGCCTGTACTTCAGAGAAGTAGATGCCAAACAAGAGAGGTCAAAGGACCGAACCCTGAGGTACTCCACTTGTCACTTGTCTGGAGCAGGATTTGGAGTCAGCTACTTTTACAGTGTGGGTTCTGTCAGTAAGCCAGATAGCAACCCATCAAGTGACGTAAGGATTAATTCCCAGCTTAGTAAGTTTATCTATGATTCCAGAGTGGGGGATTGTGTCAGAGGCCTTGGGGAGGTCCAGATAGGCTGTGTGGACTGCTTTACCCTTGTCCACGGCTCTGGAAACTGATTCGAAGAAGTCAGTCAGGTTCAGGAGACAAAATCGGCCCTTCACGAACCCAAACTAGGTGGGGTCCAGTGTTTTAAGGTTGCCAATGTCTTTGTTTATAAGTTCCATGATAATACATTCCATGGCCTTGCAGATCAGGCTCGTCAGACTGATGGGGCGGTAGTTCCCGGGATCCAAGGTGGATCCCCCCTTGTGGAGTGGGATAACTGTAGCTGTGCGCCACTCAGTGGGCACGAAGCCTGAGGTGAGGGTATGATTAAACATGACACTTAGGTGAGGTGCCAGTTCATGTAGTACACAGCCTGGGATGTCATCTGATCCTATGGATGCTGTACTCTTAGCTTTGGAGAATGCGTTTTTTACCTGTGTGGCCGTTATTACCGGAATTTGGCAATCTTTCGGTATTGAGATGGGCCATTTAGGGGGTTAGAGGGGATTGAAGTTGGCAGTGTATCGATCTGCCAGGATATTGGCAATATCCTTGGGATCAGTATATTTAATGCCATTCTGTTGTAGCTCAGAGCAGATCTGAGCATTGCCATTTAGATTCTTGACATAGTTATAGAATGCCTTGTGGTTGTCTTTGGAATCTTTGGCAATTTTATTTTTGTAACTAGCTTTGGAGGATTTTATGAGGGATCTCAGCTTTTTACTGAGGCTGGTAAGGGAGTTTTTTTGCATCCTGGGATTTTCCACTTTTCTGCAACAGTTTCTTCCTTTTGTTGTAAAGTTTGTTTATGGCAAGGGACCACCAGATTGGCTTCCTTTTTTTGGAGGAGAGCATCTTGGTTCTATTTGGGATGGCACAATTCATGCTTGAGTGGATGTGCTCGTACAGTGCCTTAGTGTAGGACTCAGCAGTCGAACTTTCAGTTCCCGTCTGCATGGGTGTCATGAAGTTTGTAACTTCTGACTTGAGTAGCATGAAGTTGGCTTTGGAGAAGTTTTTTATGGAGGTTTCCTTACTGGGTGGTGGGGGTGGGATGTGGATGTTAAGGGTGATTAGCTAATGGTCTGACCTGACCAACGAGGGGGTGACCATAGGTGTGGAGCATCGATTTCCCATGTTGGTAATGATCAGGTCTAGGATATTGGAGCCCCTGGTGGGACTATGGATTAGGTGATCCAGGGCATTGGAATTTATGAATTCCAAGAACTGTTGGGCAAAGGTGTTGGTACATGAGTAGTTTTCCCAGTTAATGGCAGGGTAGTTGAAATCACCCAGTTTTAGGGTGTTTGGTTGTATATTAATATTTTTCAGTATGGTTAGAAAGGTGTAGTGAGAATCTTGGGGCATGGTGGGGGATCTGTAGCAAACTACAATTTGAATTGCAGTCTTACCTAGTGTTAGTTGCACCTGGAGAATTTCAGATGCATTGTGTTGGGCAACTAACCTGGTGGTGTGAATATCCTTGGTGAATATGGACACTCCTCCACCTTTAGTGTTTCGATCCTGGTTTGGTGGCCGAAAAGTGTGGTAAGAGTTGTAGCCTGGTATTGCAGAGGTGCTCTCTGGAGCCTTGAACCAGGTCTCAGTTACTGCACAGGTATCGATGTTCTCCATTTTTAGGAGTGCCTCAAGAGAGTGCATTTTGAGGTTTAGACTTCTAGCATTGAGTAGTATTACCTTCAAATTTTGCATGCTTGTACCTGTTACGGTGGTGGTTTTGTCCTTTGAACTTTGCCTAAAAAGGCACTATAGGGGTGGCAAGAGCCTTAGCCAGTAACCTGAATCCCAGGGGTGACAGGTGCAGACCATCTCTGGCAAAGCATCGTGGCCTGTCGATCATGTCGTCCCAGGCAGACAGATACTGGATCCCGTTTGAATGACACCAGAAGCTTAGCCAATTGTTGAAGTCAATCATTTTGTCCTTATATTGTGGTATCATTCTACTTCCGCGGTGGTGCAGCGGTAGCGTTGTTGCCTCACAACAAGAGGTTCTCCCGTTCGATTCTCAGCTGGAGCATGGGGAGTGCCTTCTGTGTGGAATCTGCATGTCCTCCCTGCAGTTGGGTGGGCATTCGAAAGACATGCGTAAATGGGCGTGCCTTCGTTGAAGGTTGAACGTCGAGCTGGCACCTTGGCTTTTGTGAAAATCTACTGCCAATCATTAGCGGACCGGAGATCCGCTGTGGCAACCCCTAACCGGGAAAAGCCGAAAGACAACAACACAACAACATTGTGGTATCATTCTGGGTGAAGGCAGGATGCTACTCAGGGCTAAGGTCATACCTGCCTGGACCACATGATCAGAGAGCTCTTCCATGTCTCTTTTCATGTAGTCCAGGGAAGTACGTCTCGTCATTCACTCCAACATGGACAATGACAGAGTCATATTTGTACTTGTTGTGGAGTGACTTGAGTGCATGATTTATGTGGTGGATCCTGGCACCCAACAGGCAGCTCACTGTAATTTTCTCCTTGTTCAGCCTGGTGAGTGGGATATCAGTGTGCCTGACTATAGAGTCACCTATAACTAAAGTGTTAGGTACGGTGTCTTGCCTTAGGGGCTGTTGTTGGGTGGCACACTGGTGTTGTGAGCTATGTGACACTTTGGTTGTGATTGGTGTTTGTTTGCGTTTCAGCTTTGAAGGTCCTTGTTGCTTGGGCAGGTATGTGGATTTAGTGTTGCTATGTGTTGGTGTTGGTGGTGTGAGTTTAGAAGGGCTATGTGTTGCTTGAGGTGTAGTGCGGGTGTTAACCTTATCCTCTTGATTGTCTAGCACAATCTTGGGTGGAGAGAGCTTTGCTTCGAGTTTGGCTATGTAAGTGCATCTCTCACAGGTTGTAGTGTTGGGTGGTAGGAGGAGAGGGTTGTCTGTGTACATGAGGCAATTGCTGCATTGCCCCAGTATGCCCAGATTCACCAGGTGTACAGGAGAAATCAACGGAAGCTGACCCTTGGACATGCCTGGTTTGGTGCTTTTTTTTTTTGAAAAGTACAGGAGCTGTTTTCCCTTACCTTATCAAGGTACTTTGCAATTATGGGCTGTTTAGTGCCTGTGATTAATTTCTCCTTATTAATAAGAAGAGTTGAGTGTTTGTATCAGTTTAAGGCTTCCTAGTGCTTTCCAGCAGGTATTAGAGAAAGTGCTAGTCACAGGGATGCTTAAAGGTAAGATGAAAAAAAAGGTGTATCCTAAACACTGCAATATGCACTAGAGAAGTTAGATGTGAAAGTAGGTAACTTACGTTTTACCTGTCTAAAAAGTTAAGTTTTAGTGGAGAGTCACTATTTTTAAAACAGCAAGATAGATTGAAAGGGGGCGATCACTTTTGCATTCTGGTACTATGTAATACAGTAGAATGGCCAATAAATTTAAATAGTTGAAGGGGAGTGATTTCACAAAATGATAATTTTGTGCTTACTCACACAAGCCAGTGAAAGCAGAGAGGAAATAAGATATATGGTCAAATTAACATAAGAGGCAGGCAACTAGAAAGACAGTGGTATATTTTCTGCCTGACTCACAAGAGACAGAGCTGTGGTGTCTTTTGAAGTTTTAATATGCAGTTAAAAGCAGAACATAAGCAAAACACAAGATAAAGAAAACAAATCACAGCACTCAGAATATAAAAAGGCAATAAACTAATACAACAAAATAATAAAATACAACAAATAAAAAGCAAACCAACCTTTCCCTCACAGCAAAGTGTAGCAAAGTCTGGGTGAGCCTTTCCAATAAAGCCAGTGGACCTAATTCAGTCTCAGCCCGGGAGTACAAAAAAATAAAATACAAATAGCATATGTATGAAAACACAAGCATATAAGTAAAACGAACAACATGTACAATGCATTACATAGAGGTAAACAAATATGTAGGCAAAACAGTGGAAATCAATAACAGTCACACTTAGAAAATAACTTTCTTGGCCTAATAAAAGACTTATAAATATGCTCTCTAGAAAGAGAGAGGCAAGGAGGATGCTAGGGTTATATGACCAGAGAGAATAATTGCATTGAGCTTGTGAGTCTTTAGTTGTGATCAGAATTTGGAATAGAAGTGATCTTTAGTTTGGGAGAAATTCCAATAGTTTGGGCCTTAGGAGGAAGAAGGTATGAATTGTTCAATGGAGTCCGATTGTATGTGTGTGTGTGTGTGTGTGTGTGGGGGGGGGGGATTGAGTGATAGGACCTAAGTAATTTAGATTTCTCTGGTTATAGGATGGTGTCTGAATAATTTTGATGATGGGGTTGGGGTCCCATTTTTAATAAGCTTAAATAATTGTGATGCAGGTAGAAAGTCAGACCATTGCCCAACAGGAAGCCATTTTGCTTTATCTAAGGACTTGGATTGGTGTTCATTTGTGGTGAATAGAGTTGTGAACCTGCAGATAGCATTAGATAGGGATTGAATGGTTGCTGTATTTTGTTTGGATGCAGCCGATGTGATAGAGAGACCATTTTTCTAGCTGAGCTAGTTGCATACTTCTTTCTATGGCATTTCTGATAGCTATGGAAATAAATGGGGATTTTTTAGCCCAGAATAAGAGAGTGTTGATTTCTTGTGAATGATTTCCAAATAGTGATGAAAGTTTAAAGATGGGTCCAGCCAAATTCCTAAGTAATTAAATATGGAAACATTTTTTAATTGTGGTATTAAGATGATCATGGAATTGTAGGTGTGCTGAAAGTAGAAGAGCTTTTAACCTGGTAACAAAGAACATTATTTTAGTTTTAGCTGAGTTAACCAACAATTGTATATCATTGATCCACTGAATGAGGGAGTGAAAGTCTGCCTGTAGCTTGTGTTCAAGAGAGGAGAAAGAATTGTTATTGTGGAATAAAACCACATCATTAGCATTGAGCAAGAGGGGAATGTGTGGCAAGTCAGGTGAGAGTTTATTAATATAAATGGAAAAAAAAGAGAAGAAGCCAGGATTGACCCTTGAGGGTTTCAGCAGTGGGGCTGATGGTGAATTAGAATATTTCAATGGGACAGAGAAATGACGATTAGACAGGTGTCATTAAACCAGGGCAGAGCATCTTGGGTCATGCCTCTTTTTATGAGGTGATCCAGAAGCATGGTGTGATTGACCAGATAAAGAGCATGGGTAAGATTGTTGAACATGGCACAAATAAATAACGAGTTTATCCATTCCAAGGAGTATGTTGTCATTGATTGTCCAGAGCGCTGTTGATGTGCTGTGACCAGCCCAGAACCCACATTTCTGTTGAGAGAGTATGTGATGCAGAGCGATGTATGTATCCATTAAGTTTATGTAGAGCAAAGTTTTGCAGTTTTTCTTAGTACTGGAAGAATGGAAACTGGCTGTAAATCTGAGGGATTAGAAGGATTGGTTTTTTGGGTAGAGGTTTAACAGTGGTAGTTTTTCAGATACTGGGTATGATATTTTGAGTAGTGAGTTAATTGGACATGTATTTTAGTAGAATTTTATCTGTGACCAGGCAACACTAACAGATCCCAATCAGCTGTTTCTGTTTATTTATTTTTTCAAGACCTGGAATCCTGCCTCTCCAAATTGGAATATATTGTTTATTAAAAATAGTAAAACATGTAAACTTTCATGACAAGCATTATGCTTTTCATGTCAGTACAGTATGAAAACAAAATTAAAATAGAATTGAATTGTCTTACTTTATTTTTAAAGTAGTTTGCTTTTTAGCAATATTTTTATCTTCACAGTAAAGTGTTAACTCAGTCAGAATTCTGTGTCCATACGTAAAGTCTTTCTCTAATCCAGACTAGAGTCTTAGATTAATAACAATGTACAATTTTTTTTTTGTTCAGATGTGTTATTTTTTAAAAACTCAATCACTAGAAAGTTCCCTTCTAAGTGGATCATATTTCCCATTCATGTAAAAATACAAACATCAATCCAGCTTCAAGTTCAGTACCTAATATTCTGCAGTATCATGCTACTTTACATAATGCTAGTGTGGCCTTATCCTCTGTTAAAATTTAGCATGTCTGTCATATTGGAAAATCTGCTATGCCTCGTTTTGAGCCCATCAGTTCAGTAGATCTCAGTACAGCTTTTTGGAAAATACTTGTTAATTGCAGTCATGTTAACCATAGGGATTTCTGAACTGAAAGCCTTAATGGGTAGTGAACTTTATGGGCCAGATTACAAAAGCTTTGCTCTCACTTTAAGTCTGCCCTGATTCTGAAAGACATGCTCTCAGTGTAAGTGACTTACTTCAGTGTAATGCCTATCAATAAACAGGCTTACACAGGGGGCCAGACTCCAAAAACACCTGCTCTCAGCCTGCTCAAGTGGTAACTTCCACTGACAGCAAGTCTTTTGGAATCGGGCCCTATATGGTTATTCCAAGGGGCTTGTGTTTTTTAAGAAGAAATTGCCCATTTATGTGTAAGAGTCTCTGAAATGTTCTTGAACTGTTCAGTTCAGCTGGTTCTCTTACTATATATGAGAACAAGAATGAAATAATTTTCTGTACTAAGGATTTGCACTAGCGCCAGTCATTGCCTTCATAGGATTAAACCACTCAGCTACTTTGATCAAGTATTTGCATAATCTATGAAAACAAAACAAATTCTAGTTAATAAATTTACCCATTCCTTGTGGTTGGCTAACTGCATTATATGTTCTGAAAAATACCATTAACTGTGACAGGAAGCTAGAACTCATGCCACCAAGTTAGTGTGCACCACTGCAGCCTTCTTTAAAAATCTGCTTAAAGTATCTGTGAGGCTGTTTATTACATGGATGTCTGTTCATGCAATCTCCATAATTACAAGCTAAATATCAGTTCTCAATATAGACCACAATTTGCTGTGGCTGTCTTGCAGGGCAAGTTATCAACCATTTAATTGTTACTAGGAACAGAGAGTATGCTGTTTGGTACTCTCCATTTGTATAATGATGTATGCCTGCAGCAATGCTCCTTATAATGACTTAGTACAGGAACATTCTCAGCATAACAGCAGATGTTAAAAAATGTAGGGCCGGTATTGCAGGACATGCTGCCTCTGTCCACATTCCTGGTTCTGAACAGGTTAGGTCTGGTGTGCTATGCATGTATACCACAGCTACAGACCTTATGGGTTTGTGTACGTTTGTACTGGTGTGAAAAAAAAAAAAAAAACTGACCCATTGAAAGAGCTTTGGTATATTACTTTCCATATCAGCCTGTTGAATGGAGGTGCATTATAGTATTTTGTAAAATTGTAGCATTTATCTTCACATTTGTTTGCTTTTTATAGGTTGGTTTAAGCTTTCATGGACACCTTTGGCCTTCTGCAGGACCATTTGTTGAAATACTAGCTCTGTTTGCCACTTTCTTGACAAAAAAGTTAGCATTGCATGTGGTACTTTTTCTTTCATGGCTGGGCTCCTTCTGTCGACCTTGCCATGAGTTTACACTGATGTACCTCAGAGATGCTTGACTATGAGAAAAGATCGGACTGAGAGACTGTTGTCTGCCTTTAAGTGATTTATATTCATATAATGTACTTCTGCAGCAGTGATTTCATTATATTCACATAGCTGTACTTTTTGGGAGAGTATATAAACTTTGCAGATGGGACAGTGCTGTCATGTTGTTCTATCTTCTGCAAGGATAAAGCTTGCCATACACAAGAACAAACAGAGGAAACCCTTTGGATTCTGCCACCATTTGTGTCTATTTGTACAGTTACTTTTATTGTTAACTAGGTCTGCCTGGAAACAGAGACTTCAATGTCCAAAAAGTCAAACGTGGTCTTGGGGTCACTTTGGCATTGCCCTTTTCTTACTGAAATGTTAATTATGACCTTATTACAAACTTACCTACAAATAAATGTAATCCAGATTCTCAAGATAAGGTGGTCCATTCACTGGATAGAGTTTTAAGCATCTGGACTGCTTTATGGCATTTTTTGTGGTCATGTCTTTTTGTTGTGCCTATGAAGACACTAAAATGCTTATCCTACATAATAAGGAACAGTTGGTTTCTAAACAGGCTTAACAGCAATTAGATACAATAAACATAATGGGCTTTCACATCAGTCACAGAACAGAACAGGATAGGACTACTGTCATTTAGTCCAAGTGTAGATAAGAAAGTCAAGGATTTGAGAGAGACAGACAGACAGACAGACAGACACATACAGTCATAGGATCATAGGAGGTTACTGGGCTAATGGCCCTAGGGTCTTTTTCCGCCTAGCCAGTCATGCCCCAAATTTCCCAATTATCAATGCCTATGGGATGTAATGGCTTTGTTATATGTCTGAGACTTAGAGCATCTACAAACTCCCCCTGTCCATAAGGGCCTGTGGGTGACAAGCCAGGGGAGAGTTTGTGATTTCCCGTACATTGGCTCACATTGCTTTTGAATAGGCTTAAGGAAGAGCTCTGTTTCACATGAATGGGATGTCTGTTCCCAAAAAGGTGTAGCCTCTGAGACAACATGTTTTGTTTAAGTCACAGTCAAGGTTTAGATCCTTATATAGGTAATTCTAGCGCAGTTTGTTTTGTGAATGTGTAGCAGATCCATCAGGACTGGAACGGCGAATGCCTTTAGGTTAGGCATAGATTGCCCCTCAGTAGTCTGTAGGAGACTGATTACAGTGACAGGGCTTTGAAGCGGTCCACGTAGGACATATTGTTTAAACCCTGTATTCTTTTAGTGGGAAACCTCTGTGGCCTGGGCAGTTGCTGTAGATGCCTGGTCAGGTGCTTGCTGAAGGGGGCATTGAACTTGAGTATTGATCTAATGAGGGCTGCGTATAGTGGGAATATGATCTCCTTAGATCGGGATGCCATTCCCTTTCTTATACGTTGCACCATGTAGGAGGATTTTCTCACTACCATGGACATATGGTGATCAAAGTTCAGACTACTTTCAACTTGAGTTCTCAAGTCCCTTACCACTGCGTCACTGGGTCAACTCTTAGTGGAATGTTATCAATGTTGTAATTTTCAGAGATAGTCTTCCTAAAGAGTGTAATTATGCATTTTTTTGCATTGAGTTTTAAACCATGGTTTTGGCACCACTTATTTGTCTGTGTCAGAACTTCCTGTAGGATATCTGCATCTTTTGGGGATTCAGTGATTGCACCCAGATTGCAGTCGTCAGCAAATTTGATCAGCCAAAGGCCCTCTACATTTGCCTTAACTTCAGAGAAGTATATTCCAAACAGGAGAGGTCCCGGTACTGAGCCCGGTGGGACAACAGTACTAACAGGCCTCTTGGTGGAGGTAGATTCCACCACCCTAACTTCCTGTGTCCTGTCTGTGAGCCATTTGACTACCCACTGAGTGACACAGAGATTTATTCCTAAATTTCTGAGTTTGTCTATACTACCTGAGTGAGGTATTCTGTCATATACCTTTGCCAGGTCAAGGTAAGCAGTATGTACCATTTTGCCCTTGTCCATGGCTCTAGTGACCTTTTGGAAGAAGTTCACCAAGTTTAGTAGACATGACCTGCCCTTGACGAATACAAACTGCAATGTGTTCAGTGTTTAAGATTTCCTGTCTTTGCTTATCAGGTCCACAGTAGTTCTTTCCATGACCTTGTATATAAGGCTAGTTAAATGTATGTGTCCGTGGTTCCCTGGGTCTGTTTATGGTCTGTCTTTGTGTAGAGGGATAGCAGTTACAGTCCTCTATACCCTAGAGATGAAGCCTGTATAGAGGCCTTAATTGAATAGAGATTGTAGGGGCCTGACATGTCATGTTTCAAACTATTTAGGAGATGTCCTGGGATATTATGAGGACCCACTGATGCAGTGTTTTTAGCTCGGAAAAGTGCAGTCAAGACCTGTTATTTAGTAATAGTTGGGAGAGAAATGGTAGAGGCTATTTCTTTGGGGAAATACTGGGGGTGATAAGTAGTGAAATTGGAGCTAAATATATCACCCCAGTTCGGTATAGGAAGTTTAATTTACTATTAGTTCAGCACACTGTTGGGTGTTCCCTTTAAGGTTGCATACATTACTGGAAAGTGTCTTATGTTTATCCTTAGACTGAGAGGATATTTTTACATTTGAGGTTGGCTTTGGTGGACGTGATTAGTCTCCTTAGTTGCTTGTTGAGACTGATGAGGGATTCTTTTGTCTTTTGGACATAGTCCTTCCTGTTTTTGGGTAAGATTTTCTTTTGCAACCTATTTATACTGAGTGTCCACCAAGGGGGCTTTTTTGTTTTGGAGTTTATCTTAAGTTTATTTTGGTTTGAAATTGTTTCTATGCAGTTATTTACATGCTTGTACAAGGTTTCCAAAAAAAAAAAAAACTTCTGCACAGGCCACTGTGTTCTATGAATGTGGGGGAGGGGGTGGCTTGGAATTTAGCTATGCCTTCACTTAATAGGAGGTAGTTAGCCTTGGAAAAGTTCTTAGATTCTGGGGTTTGCGGGGAGTTTGGGCTTTGTATTTATTTCAAGGGTTACCCCTTTTTGATCTGAAGTAACCAGTGAGGATATTACACAAGTGAGGGTGCAACATTCTCTCATATTTGTGAGTACCAGATCCAGGATATTTCCCCCCCAAGTAGGTGTGCAGACTAGCTGTTCCAGGCTGTTTGCATTGACAAAATCCAGGAAGCTCTGAGCCTGCATGTTAGTGTTTTTTATGTATCACAGTTTATGGTGGAATAGTTGAAATCACAGATGAATATGGTGCTGGACTGAATTGTAGTGACTTCAGTACCTTCAGGTATGCAATATGGCTATCTTGGGTCATAGATGGGGACCTGTGACTAGCAAGGGTATGGTATTGGACTTTACCTAGTTGGACATGGAGTAGCTCAAGCATGTAATATTGTTTCACCAGTGTTGAAGTGAGCTTACTTTTATGTAGATGGATACACCTGCACATCTTGTCCCTTCTTGTGCAGTAGCTGGTCTAAAAGTGTAGAAGGCATTATAGCCTTGTACTGCCGGGGTGCCTTCTGTGGCTTTAGTCAGACTAACAGATGGACAGTAGAATCTGTCAGCTGTGGATATAGTTTACATTGCACCATACAGAACGTACTATAGTAATCAGAAGAGAACGTGCAATTCATGAAAGCAACACATATGGCAGTAGCAACATCAGTGGTGCTTCTGATGTCTGTCAGAGTTAATGAAGGAGTGTGAGTGCTGTTTCCTAAAGCACATATTACGATGATCCCAAAATAGTATGGCTTTTTATGAAAAGGTTCTGTTAAGCCAGACTGACTGACTTCTTTTCCTGCATTGCTAAAACAAATGTAATAGGAGAGTAAAGGAGATATGTTCTTTTTGGGACACAAGAATCGTGTTTGACCATGCTGCCAAAGAAGGTTAATTAGTATGTTGTAGTGCATAGCTGTTAATTAAAAACAGATTGGGTAAAGCTCTGATTAAGCATGATAAGAAAAGCCTAGTTCACTGGACCATTCTGTTACTAAAGGACACAGTGATTTAGTATTGTTTTGGTAATACTGTTGGAGGTTGGTTTAATGCCTACCACATCACCGCATGGCAAGCAGTAGTTTTAGAACATGGAATGATGTCCTGCGTTGTTTTTCCCTTTTTTTGTATGTATATATATATATATATATATATATATATATATACACACACACACACACACACACACACACACACACACACACACACACACACACACACACACACACACACACACACACACGTACACGTACACACATACACAAACACAGCTTTGTGGTATATTGATGTCCTTCCTTGTCACTGTTGAAGTATACATCACCTATGGTATCTCCTGCCAAGGACAGCCCAAAGTCCGGCTAATATACCAAAGCTTTTACATCCTCCCAGTGTTGTACATCAGCTGTATGCTCCCCACCCAGGTGTAGGGCATAAAAGTGACGTATGCAGACTGAATACTCAGAACTTTTTTGCCACCAGTCCAAACATTACGGTTGAATGTCAGTCTGAACACTCTTCACTGAACTGGTTTCTACTGAGCCATTTACAAACAAGTGCCCCATTGGGGTTCTATCTTTTTCTCCCTTTACTTGTGTACTTAGATTTCTTGTCTTCCAGGAAAGAAAAAGTTTAGTGTGGGAGGTAGATTCTCCATAAAGATCACTTGAGAAGTGTTTGTTCTGCTTAGGAGCTCAGTGTACGATTTTTCAGGCTTTTGTTCCTAAAATGCTTCATAGCCACCAATCCTTTCTTTTCAATTACCTTGAGAACCAGTTTCTCAAACTTTTGGCCCAAAGTACCATGGCTGAATCCACCTGCGCTGAGGTTCATTTCTTTCTTAAGAAGACGACCAAGAAGTCTCGGTCTGAATCTGCTTCTGTCCAGCCTCTGCCATACATCTCTCTCAATGTGAGTAAAGACCCAGAAGACCATCCAGTACCAGCTTCCTCTGCCATGATCCTATCGGAGGGTTGCACGGAACCAACTTCTCATACATTCTCTGAGGCTTTGCATATATCCACCATGGACATTGAGGGGCAGCCTCGTCTAATTATTTCTGAAGGGCCAAGGGGGGTTCCCCAGATTGTGGTTAAGGAAGAAGTACCAGTTACTCTTACTGAATCTAGGCATGGCTCAGTGTCCTAGTTAGTCAAAGCTGATGTTAAGCAGAAGAGGAAGAAAAAGAAGCAGAAAAGCAAGCAGATTCCTTCCATTACTAAGGATTCTCAGAAGGACTGGCAAGATTTTACCCAGGGCTTGTTTAATGCCCTAATGTCTTGGTCCTTTACTCATGCCAAAAGGACTAAAGAGTCTGATTTTTTAGATAAGGAAAGAGACTCTGGGGATGTGTAATTGGACTACTCCTCACAGATTACATCTCCTTTAGACTATGGTTCTGAGGAAGAAGATTCCTTGAATCCTGATTCTCCTTCTGAGGAATTGTCTTTTGGAGATACATTAGTTCGAATGATGAAGCATTTTAGTGGGATTGCTCTCAAGCATCTAATATTCAAAAGAAGTATTATGAGCTTTTGCAGAGGGAATCTCCTAAACCATCTGACTTCTCCCTTTGTTTGATGCCTTCTTGTACACATTTGCAGATGCCTGTTTAGTCCCCGACTCCTAAACTACAGCTCCTAAAAAGCCTCACTATTTCTGTAAGGTGCCTGAGGCCTTTAAGTATCTGTACAAGTGTTCTTCTTCAAACTCTATAGTGGTCTCTCTTTTTACTGATGAGGGTCCAAGCTTTTGCCATCATCCAAGCTTCTACCTTCAGCTAAAAATAGTTTGGCTATGGAGAGGATGGAGAAAAAAATGTATACTTCTGCCACTTTGGCCTTATGACCATTAATTGTCAAGACTCATGTGACCAGGTATGTTTTGTCCCTTTTGTCTCAACTTAGGGGGTTTTGTCTGACCTTCCTTATTCTGACAGTAAGACTGCTGCCCTGTCCTTGTTGAGCTCTAATTCTCAGGTTGCCTGTCACTCCATCAAAAGTAGTTGTGATGCAGCTGATTCATCATCTAGGGCTACTGCTTCTGGTTTAGGATTCATCATCTAGGGCTACTGCTTCTGGTTTAGGATTCATCATCTAGGGCCACTTCTTCTGGTTAAGTTATAAGGGAGTACTCTCAGCTTCACCTCCATGCTCTGCCTGGTGACATTAAAGCCAAACTACTGGATGCTCCTTTGGGACAATCAAAATTTCTTTGGTATGTCTGCTGCTGCTAACTTGTTTTAAGATGCTACAAGATAAAGGTAAAGTGATGCAGGACCTGAAACAAAGCTATTTCTTCCATATGCAAAATTCAGAGAAACTAGTCTCCTATTCTGCTTTTGTGTATAGGCAGCCTTGTCAGCCTTCTAAGGGGAAGAGTGCTTCTAAGTGTCTATTCTCTTATGAGCCCACTCAGACTTCCAAAACTTAAAAGCCCCTTTTCAGGATAAACCTGTCTCCATCTGACATATTTTCTCCTCTTGACCAGGATCCCCTGTCTCTCAGGCTTTCATTGTCTCTCCTTTTCTGGAAACAGATAACTTTAGACTCCTAGATTTTGTCCATAGTCCGCAATGGTTATTGTATGGTATGGGAATCCTGCCCCCCTTCTTTTCAGGACTCCCTCAGCCTCATCCAGACCAACCTCCTCATTTTTGTGGGGTTCTGCAGGATTTACTGGACCAAGACACTATTCACACTACTAAAGAGGAGTAGAGTTTATTCCAGAAGGATCTTGCAGACCAGTCTTGGGCCTTTCCTTTCTAAATACTTCTCTAAAGATTCTTTCCTTCAAGATGTTCTACATTCAGACTGTGTTTCCCCCATTACTTCCACAGGCCTTCATGGTCTCAATAGACCTAAAGGACACATGTCTTCATATTCCCATTCACCCTCTTTTCAGGAAGTTTTTATGTTTCTGGTTTTTCCTCTCATTTTCAGTTCTTTGCTTTGCTCTTTGGTCTATCTACGGTCCCAAGAGTGTTCACCAAATGTCTGGTCCCTGTCATAGCCTTTTGCAGGTTTTGGGGGAATCCAGATATTCCCCTGTCGGGATGATCTGCTTCTTCAGGCTCCCTGTCAGGCCAGGCTTCTGCAAGAGCTGCAGTTCTCCATGCTCCTTTTGTGCAGTTTAGGATTCACTATTGTTCTCAAGAAGTCAAGTCTGACTCCTTCTCAAGATCACATTTTTTCTAGGGTACAGAATCCAAACCATTCCAATGCTGGCTTTTCTTCCTTCTCCTAAAGTTCTGTCTCTGATAACCTATTTCCAGTGTCTGGTTCCTGTTTCTCTCATTCCAGCAAGTGAATTTCTTTTAGTCCTGGGGTTCATGGCATCTACCATTCCTATGCGACCCTTTGACAAACTTTATATGAGGAAACTTCAGTGGTACCTGAAGGCAGTTTGGCTCCTACATTGTCATCTTGTGGAATTTACAGTCCCCTGAGCACTACTGAGTGACAAAGATTGAAACAATACTAATTTCATGAACTTTAATCATACTTTGACTTAGGAATGGGGTCCTTTCCTGTCATGGTATTAGAAACCCAAAATACTTGGGAGAAATTAAAAAGACAGAATCCCCTTACTTCCTTGTCTCAAACACAAGTTTCTGTGGTGGATTCAGCAGATCTCGCTCAGTCCCGGTCTACCTTTTCAGACTCCCATCCCTACTCAAGAGCTGTTCACAGATGCTCCCGATCTGGGGTGGGGAGTCACTGACAGCAGTCTGATGGGTCAGGGTCTATGGCTTCTTCATCAGAGGACAGCCCACATCAACAAAAAATAAATAAGATTGCTTATTTTTGCTCTTCAGGCCTTCCGTTCTCTTTGTTCTCCAGGTCCTTTAACGGTCTTTACAGACTATGCCACAGTCATGTGGTACATCAGCAAACAGGGCGGCACAATGTCTTATCTTCTTTGCAGACTAGCCCTTAAAACCTAGGATTTGACTATCCACCATCAGATAACTCTTCAGGTGGTTTACATTTTTTTCAGAACACAGCCTCGTGGCAGACTCCCTGAACAGATCCATGACACAGCCTCATGAAAGTATGCTTCAGAGAGAGGTGTTTATGGACATAGTACATCGATTGGGTATTCCTCCCCGCTGAACAGGCATCTTCCTCGCTTGCATTCCAGAGTGCCAAGAAGGGTTCTACACAAGATCAGGAAGGACTTTCCTAGAATCTTGCTGCTGTCTCCTTTTTGGCCCAGACAGCACTGGTTCCCCTTCTCTGTCTCCTGGCTAGGGGCAGTCATCACAAGTTACCACACCAAATGGTTCTTCTCACACAAGACAAGATGTCTCTCATTCACCCTAACTTGTCCACTCTTCGTTTGACACTTTGAGTGGTAGGATTTTGATCCCATTCAGACAAAACTTTTCTGAGGATGTGCTCAGGGTACTGCAGGAGACCAGGAAACCAGTTACTAGAAAATCCTATATGGCTAACTAGGAAATGATTTGCTGTTTGGTATCTCAAGCATCACCAGGATAACCTCTCAGTGGGGGTCCCTTTGGTCCTTTCTCACTTATGTGTACTGCTCCATGCTGACTTGTCTTATTCTTCTGTTAAAGCTCACTAGCAGCAGCCTCTGCTTGTCTGTCTTCATTGGCCTATCATTTTGAGGTCAGACAATTCCTTAAATGCATCCTTCATTTCATGCCCCTTAAGAAACCTATTCTTGACTCTTGGGACACTAATTTTGTTTTTGAACAATTAACTCAGACTCTTTTTGAGCCTGCTTGTTCTTTTTCCTTGCAACTCTGTACCTGGAGGACTTTTTATTGGTTTGTCCTTGCTTCAGCCAGGAGAGGTCTGAATTTCAGGCTGTGATGGCATCTAATCCCCTTATGATTTTTCATAGGGACAGGATGTCTCTGCTTAATAATCCTTCTTTTGTATTCAAGGTGGTCACTGAATTATCTGTTAATCAGTCTATCCATCTTCCTTCCTTTTTTCATTCGATGCAATCTGCCAGCGAGAAAGTTCTGCACACCTTGGATCTACATAGACAGCTCAGGTATTATTTGGATAAAAAATATATCTGCAAATAAGAGCGGCTTTTTGTTTCTTTTCATCCCAGGACATTGGCTTTTGCGATTTTCAAGCCACCATCTGCTCCTGCATTTCTAAGGCCATTTCCTTTTGTTATTCTTTTCATGCTAAACTGCTGTCTGCTTCAGTCTGAGGTTATTCTACAAGGGCAGTAGCCTCTTCCGGAGCTTTCTTCAAGGGTTTAAATATTAGATGCATCATTGAAGCTGCTCCTTAGTCCTGTGTTCACACTTTTACTAAACATTCCAAATTGGATGTCATTTCCAGAACCAGGGCAGGATTTGCCAAGGCCATCCTTCATGGGTTTGTGGAAGATTCCTCTGTGTGTTCTCTTCCCATCCTTTACAGTATCTTTGGTAATCTACAGTAGGTGATGAATATGGAAGGACATAGTACAGTTGTTTAAAATCTTACCGTAACAGTAGATATCCTTTTCACTGTTGCAGTATTCAGGCCTTCCCTCCCTTTATTTATCTTTCTCATGTTGGAAACCGTTTACTGGCTGAGAGGTCTTTACCACCCTGTCCTATTTTCACTCCTGTTTCTCTTCCCTCTTGGATATGCATGCTCTCCTTTCTCCTAAGGTTGCTGTAGTTCGCCTGGGGCACTTCAGTTCATAGTAGTCAGTCTGCGTACATCACTTTTGTGCTATCTGCCTGGGCGTGGAGCATACTGCTAACATACGATGCTGGGAGGATGGAAGGGCTTTAGTATACTGGCTGGACATTGTGTAATCCTTGTCAGGAGATTCCATAGGTAATGAATACTGCAGCAATGAAAAAAAACATGTACTGTTATGAAAAGATTTTCACAATTGTACTTCATATCAAAAGTGAAACAGAAATTCAGGGAGACTGATAAGGTTTGCATAAAACAAACGTAAGCCTAGCACATGCCTCTGAACCTCTTAGCTCAAGAATTCTGGAGGAAGCCAAAAATAATGGGGGGAGATCCAATATCTGGCACAGATTTCAAATATTGCTCTTACAAATTCAGACATTTGCTAGAAAAACATATTTTGCATTAGCATGCATTTTTCTGAAGGATATAAAGTCTGAAACTCAGATATCTGTCATTGTTTAGTGACTACAGTCCTCACTGATCTGCCAGAAAACCATAAATTTTACAAGGGATAGACAGAGCAAAAGTATGAGGCAAAAATCTGGATATTCTGTGAAATTCTGGAAGTTGAGATGTATGGCCTAGCAGCTGAATTCCATGATATGAGGAATGTGCGATTCTGCTGTTTTTCAGATAGGTCTTAGGCATATTGCTTTCGATTGTCATAAAACAGGTGTAAGGCTTACAGATTGTCATGACCTTTGAGGTCAGGAAGATGGATAGAAAATCTAAAAAAGCTCAGCACAAAGGGCAAGTGACATTCTAGTTTATACAGGGCAAGGGCAGGGGAAGCCAGCTGTTTTTTTTTAATTGAACACCAGCTTCCAGAATGTAAATCCAACCCCCAAAAATGCAGCACTTCTCCAACTCTGGTCAGTGCATGCTTCTTGACGGTATACATTTCCAGTGCTGCAGAAATGCCCCTGAAATGATAAGCTTCTAAAAAGAGGCCAATTAAAAAATATACAATAGTAAACCATTTTAAATTTAAATTCTACTAGAATTCATTACACAAAATTTAATTTTAAAAGTGTACACAATGGCATTTGCCTGGTTTAGTAGCAAAAGATGCAAGTAAATTACGTCATTGTGTGTTAGCCTTATAATGGCCACCTGAATCAATTTGTCTAATTTTTGTGAAGATGACATTATAAATTGTGCAGAAAAGCTTGTATGGAAACCAAATGAAGTTATTAGTATATAAGAGTAATTCTTATTAGTATATAAGGGGTATGTATCACTACCAAGAGACACAAGACAAATGTAGTGCACTGTATGATCTTGGCAGGGTTCCTCCATTGACCATTGAGTCCTTTACCGAAAGCCCCTGACTGAAAGTGGTTTGTATACAGTAGGTTCAGCGAAGTAGAGTGTAGTGGTAGTAATGAATACTTTTATCCTTCACTTAAGAGTATACGGCATAAGGGTTCCACAGCTCACAATAGGTTCATCGAAGTACAGAGTGTAGCGATAGTAATGAATACTTTTGCCCTTCACTTAAAAGTATATGGCATAAGGATTCCACAGCTCACAATAGGTTCAGTGAAGTACAGAGTGCAGCAGTGGTAATGAATATTTTTATCCTTCACATAAAAGTATATGGCATAAGGGTTCCATAGCTCACAATAGGTTCATCGAAGTACAGAGTGTAGCGATAGTAATGAATACTTTTATCCTTCACTTAAAAGTATACGGCATAAGGGTTCCATAGCTCACCATAGGTTCATTGAAGTACAGAGTGCAGCGGTGGTCTTGAATACTTTTATTCTTCACCTAAGAGTATACGGCATAAGGGTTCCATAGCTCACCATAGGTTCATCGAAGTACAGAGTGCAGCGGTGGTCATGAATACTTTTATCCTTCACTTAAGAGTATACGGCATAAGGGTTCCATAGCTCACCATAGGTTCATCGAAGTACAGAGTGCAGTGGTGGTAATGAATACTTTTATTCTTCAAGGTGCAGCATGATGGAGAGCATGAGTACCTAACAAATCTCATCAGTTTGTTTTCATAGGATTTTCCCGATTTGTTGGCTGTGTATTGGAAAAACATTTCTTGCTGTGCATGTAGAGTGTTAAGTTCGGACTTAATGTTTCAAAGCCATTTTGGGACAGAAAGGTGGTGAATTCAAGGAGCTACCCGAATCCTTAGTTTTAGGAAAATACAGATGTGAAATGTGATGGTGAGCACAAATGATGTGCTGGGATTTTAAGTAGCAATTCTAAGTTTATTTTTGGAGCGGGAAGTTGGGAGGGTGGACAATTACAAAAGGAATTTATGTAGGACGACTTAAAGACTCCTGAAGGTCTTATTTGCTGTTATTTTTGTGCATTTCTGTATTCATTTCTTTACAAAAGAAAGTGGCATGTGGCAGCTGTGGAAGGCATTTGGATCTCGTGGATTGTTTTCTGCTTCTTGGTTGATGGACAATGCATAACTGAGGTAACACTGGTGAGAAACAGTCTCAAGCTATGTGCTGTAATTTCATTTCATTTCATGATTTTGAGTCACTTGTCATTATTATTGCTTCTGTTTCTATTTCTGGTATTTGCATTCTGTTATTTAATCTTCAATATCTTGATAGAATGAACCATAATAAGTCTGTGGTACCATATTGCATTTATAACAATATGCAGGAAATAACTTGTCCAGTTTTCAGTATTATATGTAATATAAGGAGGTGGTTGGACTGGTCTGCGTCCCCTTTTCAGCCACAACCCTGGCCAAATAGGCAAATACAAACTTCAGACTCAACAGACATACAGTACAGATGTAAACAGTATAGCATCATGTAAGGATACACTTTTGCAAATACACAAATGCAATAAATATAGCTACCGTATACAGGCAGAAATATGATACAGGTATATGCAACAGTGTTTATCAGAAGTGTGCATAAAAAATACACAGACGCATGCATGCAGGCACACACAGATGCACACAGACACAAAGAACACAAAGAAAATAGAGCAACAGTTACATAGTGCATGTTTATGTCCTAGCATTAAAGCAGATAATGTCATATGTTTAGCTATGGCAAGCAAATAGCAGAATAGATCGAAGTAGAGAAAAAAGTAATTCTTAATTATAACAAAGATCTACGAAATACTAAGACTCGTAAAGGCAGAGATATTAAGCGTTAAGTAAAGATAATGGTTACAGTTAAGCAGTTGCAATTGTTTTCCTTCTGTTTGTGTTTTGTCATGCTGCAGGCCTCAGTTGTCCTTCGTGGCAGAAAAGTATTTAAAGTGCCCTCTTTGTGAAGATGTAACACATGCCCTTTCAGCTTCATAATTGGGATAATGGTAAAGCAGATGTAATGCCCTTCTACAGCTTCAAATATTCTGTAGTATTTTGTAGCCCCCTGCCCCCCCATATCTGTCCAGCAGTATTGTGCTGCGGTGCTGAATTTGTGCTATTCAGAATGATGTCTTAAATGGTAGAACCAAATTTTAAATGCATATCTCAGTCTGTGCTTTGCAGATTCTCCCTGTATAATGCAGTCAGGTATCTCTTAATGCCATGTTTTTCTTGCAGACACATTTTTCTAATTTTGAAAACTGCGCCCCACTTCCTCAGATAACTGGAAACAATTTGACCCATTTCCATGTCTTACCTGACTTCTTTTGTCTTATCTTTTCTGCTAACATCACACACGTCTTTTGCTGAAGTAAATTAATGTCTGCTCATTAGGTTTAGAATACATATGAATTCTGGTGACGCATGCAAATAGTAAACCTGCAAAGTCCACTGGCTTCAGTAAAGAATTAAAAAGCCATTTGAGAATGTCATTAGTCTTTGATATCTTGATTTGAACTTTACTAACCTTTGTTATTAGCAGCATTCACTTTGCCTGTATAGAAAATATTGTAGATTGTGAGGAATATTTTGTTTGTTTTGACTGGAACTCAGCTGATCAGCATATATGCAGTTATTTCTTGAAGTAGTTAAATGGAAAAGGTTCACTCATCTAATACAGATTCTTCCCTGTGTTTGTCTGTTTGAATTAACTGGCATGAATAATGCAGAAGGCATACTGGAAGAACAGAAGTGTGTGGACATATTACAACTGGATATTATAGTTAAGGCAATTAAGATTCAGCAGTTAAAGCAGAATTAAAATGGAAGTCACATGTAAAGGTGCCTTGTCATGCTCAGCATATGGTATTGAAATCTCAGTCAGATTTAAAAGAAAAAAAAGATGAGAGACAACAGAAGGAGAATGGAGTGGTTTGTTTAGATACACTGGAAAGTAATGCAAAAAAAAATAGGTGCATACTGGGGGGAAAAGTAAAGAGGTGTACCAGGGCAAAAGAAAATAATGTTTGTTGAAAGAAAGTGAGAGACAGTGGCAGGGATGGACAGAGCAGAAAAATAATTGACTAGATATACTGACAGACAGGAAGGCTGAAAAAGGCAACTTGCATATTTTGAAACAACTGTCCATATATCTTTAAAATAGTGTAGCTGATTGTAGTAGCTTTAGCATTTATAACAATCTGTTATGTATAATAGAAATGTGTCTTACTGTACTTCTCTGCTGGGTTTATGTTGAAGAATTATGAATTCCTGATTTAACTTGCTGCATTGATAATGGGAGCTTAATCAGAAAACTTGCTGTACCCCCCCCCCGAAAGTTGCACTAGCTGCAGATTCTGGTGCAACATGTCCTGTTTCTTGTTATGATACAGGTTTCTTACGAGTTGTGTGAGCTTTTAAAATCTGGCTGTTGAAAGTATTTTACATATGTATCATTTTTTGTGATGTGGGTTTGAAATGATTAAAGTGCAGTCCCACGATAACCTAGTAGCAGAATAAATCCGAATTTGGTTGTGTAGCTACTGGTTTATGAAAGCTTACAAAGACATAGTAAGCCCATGTAATATACAGTGCAAAAACTGTAATCGATTAAGGGAACAACAAAGGCTGGAACCATTCCTGAATGGGATGCTATTCTATTCCACTACACACACACACACACACACACACACACACACACACACACACACACACGCTAACTACCAACATGATTTTGGAATGAAACTGGAAACACTGCCCAAACACAAATCCACATACATAAAAGAACATAGAAGCTCTACACAGAAAATCCTTTAGTTCATTTGCTTGCCGGGCTAGAGTCAGCCGTCCCATGACCCTGAAGAGGGTAAAGCATGTAATGGATGGATGGATGGATAGGTAAGGACATCTCTGTAGAACCTGGAATACTGCTTCTCAGATAGTGGTTCTTTAATTGTGCTTTTTAAATTAAAGCTTGCAGAATGAATTTATAATTGTAATTAAGCAGCTGTGATTTGTAAAAATGGTAGACACTAAGTTGGTCTTTTTGGTAACAATAGTTCATCGCCACATCTTTTATCTAACTGTGCACTTCATATGGAGAAAGAAATAATGTGGATGTACGGTTACAGGTGATTGTACAGTGATAAATAAAAGCCCTGGAGAAATAAAGGCACTTTCCATTGGAAAACGACCCCATGTGCAAAATGGGAAAAAGGGGTTGAGGATGGATGGATGTATTTAACTATTTTGTACTGGACTCACAAACGTAATCAGAACAATTAATGTCTTTACAAATCACAGTTATATAATGAGCAATAAAATCGCAAGACTTCACATAATAGGCGGCATACCTTTTTTAAAAACTTTATTCCATAGAGGTCTCAATTTTAAGTGACTTTTCATACTGATTTAGACATTCAGATGTGGCAAAACACCAGCATTCAACCTGAAATGACAGCAGAGTTTTCTCTCTTCTAAAATACTTTCAGAATTAGCCCCACTTGGGTTATTATTAACACAATCCAAAACAGAAAATAAAAAATTCAAGAATCTTTACATTTTGTGGCCTGTCTTTACAAAGTATTGTTTACATTTTTCTTTTTAATATCATAAATGGGTTCATAAATGTGTTTTGTTTAGTAGTCTTCCCCACGTAATAATAGTTGCATGTTAAACATAAAAATGTACACAGTAAAACTGCTCATACAGTTTAACTGTTCTTTTACTGGAATAACTGTCTCATAGTTTTCTATGTCAGTATATGAACCATCTGAGATGTATCCGCAATATTTACTCATCCAACATTATAACATGCCTTTTGGTCTATTTCTAGATCCGATATGGTTATACTTTGTTCAGGTAGTGATACCATTATGGAAAAGGTGTTTGGTAAGGTACTGTGCAGGGTTGGGCTTAATAACAGTGCTAGGGCTAGGATTAGCACACATGAGTAAGGATGGACGGTGAGGGGGGGAGGGGCAGCTTACTCATGTGTTTGTTAATCCTAACCCTGGTGTTGCCTCAGCACACACACACACACACACACACACACACACACACACACACACACACACACACACACACAAAATCTTAAATCTAAACTCATATTCTAACTGTTAGCCTAACCCTAGCCTGGAAACTAATTACTTAGTTAACCAAAGGTCCATATTCCCAATCTGGTGATTGGAGAAATAGATGTCAAGAAGAAGGAGCCCTGGGGCATACCATAAGTTGACTCCATAGTTCTGAGGAGGCAACTGCCACATTAAATATGTTGGTTCTATCCTTCAGCCAGTTGGCTATCCACTTCACTGTCTAGGGATCTGTTTTTAAGATGTGACGACAGCATGGGGTATAGTGTCAAATGTTTTAACCAGATCCAAATACGTTATGTGAACAGAATGATCATGGTCTGTAGCCTGGGTGATTTTCAAAGAGGTTAACTAAACAGAATAGGCAGGAGATCCCTTTAACAAAGCCAAACAATGCCAGGGCACTTCTATGGGCTAGGCTTGTAAAGGCCCAGGGCCATTAGCCTAGTACACACCTATGAACCAAACTGATGTGGACATAGTTGTTAAGGGTTTTGTTACTGTGGTTTATGAGGTCATTTATGACGCAGTCCATGCTTTTGCAAATCAGACTAATCAGCTAACGGAGCTGCAGTTTTCTGGATCAGTGGTAGGGTTGACCTTATATAGGGTCATCACCACTGCAGTTTGCATACTTCAGGGACAAATCCTGTAGTTAAGCTAAGGAGGGACTCCACAAGGGCAAGTTTGGCACTGTTTATTAGTTGTCAGAGTTAATTGTCAGACTCCATTGGAAGACTTTTTTTGGTTTTAGAGAGCACCTCCAGTCCATGTTCATTTGTGATATTAGTAGGTGTAAAGGATTTGAGAATTTGTAGAATTAAGATAGTTGTTTTGGGGGGTGAAGTTTGTATTCCATTTGTTTACAAGTAGATCTGCTATGTCTATTGGGTCTGGATGGGTGGTGCATTTTGTATAAGTTCAGAAAACTGCTGGGTGTTGTTTCTTAGTTTCCTAGTATAACTAAAGAAGGACGTACATTTATCATTAATGTTAGCAAATTTCAGTTCATGAACCCTCTTAGTAGTCTCTAGTTCCTGAAGTAAACTTAGGAATGTTGCATGGTCATCAGGAGGCATGGATGTTGCATGGTCATCAGGAGGCATGGAGGGCATCCCTGGAATTAATGTTTCCATAGCAGCGGTCTCAGGAATAATTGACATAAACTTATGAGAACTGTTCACTAATTCTGTCTCAGAAGATTGTTTTCATCACCATAGAGTTTGAAGCTCCATTTTTGAACTTTCCTGTCCGTAGAGAGGGTCTAAGAGGTTGTGGTCTTGACAGCTTAATTAAGATTGCCAAGGAACAAGTTCTGGAACCTCCTGTTTTTTTCTGAACCTTATAGCTGCTTAAATTTTCATGGTTCATTCCTTGCCTGAGGATGTAGGCATTGCAGAGAATTATGAGCATATTGAGAAGGTGGATGTCATAATGGGCTGTGAGGTGTTAGTAGTTGTAGAATCTTCCCTAATGCTTACAGATATACTTTTGGTGTCATTTCTTTGTCTCTGGGACCTAAGATGAAGCACATTCCCAACAATCTGAAAGTGAGTATCTCTATACTGAAGCAGAATCAGACACTCATTATAACACTGGATTCTTCCTTAAAGGAGAGGGTGTCCCTCTGACCTCCTTTGCAGTTAAGAAGTGGTCTCCCGTGAAGATTAGGATCCATTGTTAGGTAACTGAAGATGCAGGTAGTCATTTCAGCTTTAAAGGCTTTGGAAGTGAAACTGCTTCCAGGTCTTCTACTGATTCTGTCTTATAACCAGTCTCTTCTGAGATAGCTAAAATTAGCATGGAGGCAGAAAGCCATGCCCCAGCATGGAGAAGCACTGCGGCTCTGGCAATGTAGCATACATAATTATATGATTCTGTTAATATCTTACAGTCCATGGGTAGTGAACATGCTGGGAAGCTCCCTGAACTGCTCCTTCAGTTTTATACTCAAGCTGAGGTTTAGGAATCTTGTCTGACCCTTCTAGGAGTGGTTCAGTTTGGAACTTGACCTCTACACCATCCAGAAGAATGCAGTCCTTCCTCACTACTGCTGAATGCAGCAGTTCAAGGAAAGGGTAAGGTGGATGCATTCTGTTTTCCATGACAAGGGAGAGTCCTTATGTCCTCCCACTATTCCTCCTAATTCTGTGACAAATCATAAGATTCAAGGAAGTAATGCCAAAAATATTCTTGTCTCCTCATGGTACCTGAGAAGAGCATGGCTTTAGGCTTGATCTCTGGGGTTACAGGAAGGCTTCCCAGTTGAAGCCAAGGAAGCTGCTTATGGCTGGAGTGACAGATGGTTCTGTCTCCCAGACTAGCTCCTGCTGGAGATATCTGACTTGCCAGCCCTTCTGCTTTAGGTGCTAGAGGTAATAGAAGCTGTCAGGAAGGCTTCCACCTGACAGATATACTATGCTGAACAGAATATATTGCTTGGTTGGGAATGGAGTTAACCTGTGCTGCTCAGTCAGTGTACAGTGTATCCTTGACTTACCTCTTTAGACTCATTTTTTTATTTTTAACAAACTCAGGGCACAAGGGTAGCTACTTCTGACCAGTCTGACCATCAGTAAAATAGGACTGGGAGCCATTATTGGTCAGGCAGCTCCTTAAAGATGTTTTGCCATTCGTCTTGCTTTAGAAGAACTAAGTTCCTTCTTAGCACTTATATTTACTGATCAGCTTTCTTGTCTCTAATTTAAATCTTGTGATTTGATTGCTTTTGAAACTTGATTATTGGAAAAGACTTTCTGAGGTGGTTATTACTTCTTCCCATAGGATTTTGGAGCCTCAGTTCCTCAGTTGAAGCGAATCATGACTGTTTTCTTCATGAGTATCCAGTAACCCTTAGGAGTAGTCCGCATTTCCTTCTGAAGGTGGTTTCTGAATTTTTCCTAAGCCAGTGCATTTATCTTTTGGTTTTCTTTATGGGGCAGAAACTATGGGAAAAGAGAGAGAGACTCACACCATAGATGTGTGCAGCAGTAGCCTAGGTGTTACCTGAACTGAATGCACAAGTTTAGGAAGACAAAATGACTGTTTGCCTCCTTTGCTTTGAGGAAGGAATATTTGACATTTGCAAAGTACACACTTTTCAGATGGATTGTAAACTGCATTGCTTTTTATATTCAGATGGTGCAGGATGTATGTGTGTAGAGGACAAAGAGATAAGAAATTATCATTTGCCGATGAGGCCTACAGTGATCGATCTCTTGAAGGTGACTTGTAAGTTTGGCATTTGGTTTATAATGTATGGGAATGTAAAGGGGAATGGAGTGGCAGAATAGTATAATGTTGCTGTTTTTACTAATGCGGCTGAGAGCATGTGGTTTTTATAACAAATGGTTGATGATCCAAATGTTGAAGCAAAGGTATAATTTGTTGCAAACAGATTAATTTTAATAAGGGTTAATATTCAACTACCAATCATTAGCGGACCAGAGTTCCGCTGTGGCGACCCCTAACCGGGAAAAGCCGAAAGACCCAACACAACAAAAATTCTTATTTCAGTAAATTGAAATTGTTCATCCCTCCTTTTTTTTTTTTTTTTTTTTTGTACAGTTGGAAGTATAGTATAGCATTGTATAACACGGCCTATAGTATTTCACATGCACTTATTTCTGAAGCTTTCTGCATATTTATATCTATAATATACTATAGTATGGTATAGTCTATAGTGTTTCACATTTAATTGCTTCTGAACCTTGTTGAAGTATTGCAGTCAATGTTTTAATCCCAAGGACTGAGTCTGCTTTACCCTTTATTGCACCTCTATCTAGCCATAACACAGCACTATTGCAAATTACTTCAAAAAAGATTGTATGATTTATCGACTTTGCTGATTGGAGTGACCATTGCTGCATTTATTTATGTATTTATTCACTTGTTTGTACATAGATACGTGCATACATTTGCTGACAGGGTAGAACATTGATCCCAGTGGACCGTTTTCAGGCTCAGCCTAGGCCTACAAGTCCCAAGAATACACTGCATACAGAGACTTGCACTCAATTAAACAAGAGTGCATAAACATTGTGTACAATATTTACCGTATTTAATATTTACAATATAAAATATTTACATCTCCAATAAGAGTAGAAACTGACTTCCTATCATTGTCAGATCCACACATTCAAACACAATCATTGTTTAAGGAAAGGTTAAAGGAGCACCCGGCTCAGGAATATAAATGCTTCTGTTTTAAGGATACAGATTAATCTTCTCTTACTGGAACCTCAAAATGGGTTCTCTGGGATACCGTTTTGTCAAACCTGTTTGTGCATAAGGTCAGTTATACCTCTGTTCAGACACAAACGGATATTTTATACAGTACCAACATTAAACTTTTTGTTTGAGCTGTTAACTATCAAATGTCTTAATTGCTGTCAATGTAGCATGGCTACATTGACAGCAATTAAGACATTTGATAGTTAACAAATGTCTTAATTGCTGTCAATGTAGCATGGCTTAAATGCATGTTGTATTCACTTTTTTAACTTATTCTATGTTTATTTCTTTTAGCTATTTCTGTTGTACAATTTTTTTTTACTTTTTTGTTGCAGGTTACATACTCAGCATTGCAACTTGTGTTATATGTGCTGCACTTTAGTGTTACACGTTATATCATTATTGTGTTTTGCCTTATGGCACAGGTAGTGACTGCAGAAGGTTTTGTACCAGCCTATCCTATTTAATGAACTTTACATGCATACATATATCAACAAAGTGTTGAAATAGTGACAGTAGTTCCCTGACAGATTTATTAAGAGAGGTTCGCTGGTGAGCGCTAGATATGTGGAGTAAAATACTATAGAGATATAAGGAGGTGCAGGAAGTATCCGGGAACTCTCTGCTCCTCATTTCCATTGTATTAGAAAAGACATTCCTGTAGAGCAGTTGAATGCTTTGGTGTTTAGACATAATGAAGGTTGGGACTTGCCTCCTTTGAAAATAATGATTTACGTCAAGCTACTAAAAAAGTGAAGAATATGATCTTCTCGTTAAAGACATGTAAATGTAAACATGAATGTGCTGAGAATAATGGAGATTTGCTGTGGAGATAAATATGTCTAACTGGCAAAGCCCCCTGACATGTGCAAAGATTTACTACAGTATGCAGTGGGGCTTATTCAGAACACCATGAAGAGTAGACGGGACTGAATTATAAACTTTTTAAACTGTTTACCATAAGTGAGGTAGGTTTCTGGAGTGCCATATGCAATGCAGATTGTTTCTAGTCAGCACTGACTATATAAAAGCAAAAACAGTGTTGTTGGGGAAGCACCTAGTGGTAAATGTACTTATGCTTTTTTCTGTTTTTTTTTTTCCTTGTTTGAAAAAAAAAGAAAAGACAACTTTATGGATTGGGAGCAATAAAGCCCACTGTTGAGATAAGTTCCTTCACCATAATATGTAGCTGATGAGCAGGGACTCGGAGGTTAAGAGAAATCATTTTGAATTAATTAAAAGGGTTGTAACCAAAATGGCAGAAACGTAATGGAGTACAGAGGTGCAGCAAGTGATGTCTACAGTTGCATTAGAATCTTTCCATGAGGGTGTCTGAGCAGGGCAGACCTGAAGGATATAAGCTTCATTGTGAACCACTTACTGTGTGAGAGGAAGATGCTGATGTTAGTAGTGGGGACTGCATCAGCCACACAGGCCTGAGCAGCAATAAGCATTCCCTTATTATTTCACAGATTGCATATTGTTACTTTTACCTGTATTGATTTTTTTGGTGAGTTAATTTTCTTGACACTTCTTTTCTAATCATTTACTTGTATTTGCAAGGCATATGCTTTGGAGTCTATGCCATGTTTACAGTCACCGTGTGCAGCTTTTCTAAGGATGCATCTGGAAATGAGTTGTGTTAAGATATTGTGCCTCACCTGTTTAGTGCAGGAATGAATGCAGTATACTGAACAAGTAAACAAATCAGTACAGAGCACAGTCAGTAGATTCAGGAGTATTTACAAACTTTGTATTGCACATAAATCCTTGCTATATTTGGTACTTAGAATTGTGGTGGGGGTCTGCACAACCCATCTCTGCTGTATTTCTATTGTTGCTAAGATTTTACATCACTTGAATCTTGGCAGTCATATACTGGTGAGCATTGCTTTTAGTATGTGCTTGTTTATGCGCAGGACTTTAGACCAGAGCACTTTAATACCCTGCTGGTTTCAAATTCCAGTCTGATTTTCACTTACGCTTGCTTAGTCTTCCTTTCCACCAGACTTCTGGCTGATATCAAAGACTGAAACACTACTAATTTCATGAACTTTAATCATACTGCTTTGACTTAGGAATGGGGTCCACTCCCATCATGGTACAGAAACCAAAAAGATTTGCAGAAATTAAAAATATAGGAAAACAAAGAGGAAAAGTACAAAAGAGGATTGGTAATGGAGAAGTTAAAGAAATAGAAACCGATGTTATGGATTACCTGTAAAGTAAAGAATTTAACACAGAAAATCTAACTCTGATAACATCAGAGCAGCATAGACCAATGGATCCCAAATTAAGGAGAAACCAGTGGAGCGGGAAATGTCTGATCAGTTGCCATATGAAGATAATTTGGAGCCTTATATAGCAAACAAGTACCAAAGTTCAGTTGGAGATGTACAGCAAGGGAAGGAACAGGAAACTTGGGCAACTCTGATGCAGTCCGTGTTGTGGAGTGATAGGCCAGTGAGTTCCCATATGAAAGAGCAATGGACGACACAGGATGAAACTGGAGAATGTGGCGCAAGAAGATGTTCTGGAACTTTCAGTACAATGCTGGCAGGAAATGGAGAACAAAGAATGCACCCTCAGTTCAGAAGAAAATGATCTAAGAGAAGAGTTGCTTGATTTAATACAGATGGCAGATATATCAAGATCAATGAAAGAAATAGGTAACAGAAAGACAGTAAAACCCCAAAAAGGTAGAAGTTTGATAAAACAAATGTACAAAGTAGTTACGACTGTTAATAGAGATTCATATAATATAACAGAAGTAAACAGGATATATTACTGTGCAGATAATTTAATAACAGATAGTCTTACCACAAAAATACAGGGCAGTAAGGGAAAGGAAGGGGAGAAATGAAATGTCATCATGGTAGTATGGAATAGAGAAAACTATAAAGCAATTAAGACAAGAAGTGTCACTATTAGAAGAGGGAACAGATCAACAAAAATACTCAGAAAGATAGATGTGATAAAAGCAATCTGCAGTATCAGAACAGATCTGATCTATCGTGCACTGTAACAAGTAATAAACTAAAATGTCAGCACAGGCAGAAAAACTTAGAAGATAGATATAAAGGAAAAGTACAAAATAAGCAATTTATTGATGACCCCAAAAGGTTTTACAGAGAATTGAGAAAAAGGCAAAAGGATTTGAAACATAACTAAAAAACCAGAAGAAATATCTATGAAGATCTTGTGGAACGTAACAAAGATGCTAAATGGATAGAAGTAAAAGAAAGAATAAGAAGTTCAGATGTATAGGATATGAAATGGGATGAAGTAACGGCCAGAGAGATTGAGATAAAGTTAAGAAAAGCTCCTAACTGGAAAACCCCAGGTCCAGATGCAGTACTTAACTTCTGGCTAAAAGTATTAACATCTTTACATGAAGATTTAGCCATGACTGTGAACTATTTATATGCGCACCCCAAACAGACACCAACCTGGTTAACAACAGGAAAAACTATACTCGTACGTAAGAGCAAACCTGCAAGCTATCCTAAAAACTATAGACCAATAACTTGCCTATTGATGACGTATAAACTGTACACTGGAACTGAAGCTGACAGAGTTAATAGTCATTTAGATGAAAACTCAATCATGGCACTAGAACAAAAGAAAGTCATATGGAACAAAGGATCATTTGTTAAATAAAGTCATAATGGAGAACTGCAAAAGGGGGAATAATCTAAGTATGGCATGGATAGAGTTCAGAAAAGCATTTGATAGTCTTCCACATTCATGGATAAAAGAGTGCTTAAAAATGTACAAGATATACCCTACACTGATCAATTACATTACAGCAACCATGAAATTGTGGCAAACCACTTTGCAGTTAAGCCATGATAAAGGACTAATTATTATTCCAGGGATAAAAATTCAGAAGGAGATATTCCACGGTGACTGTTTGTCACCACTGCTCTTTTGTCTTGCCCGTAACCCATTAAGCTGTCTATTTAACAGATTAGGTCATAGCTACAATTTGGCTCCCAGAAAACAACAAAGTCTAAAGACTTTTCATCTTCTTTTTGTGGATGCTTTAAAAGTGTATAGTTCATCAGATGAGGAACTGAAAGCACAACTGAAAGCGGTCAAAACTTTTTCAGATGATATAAGAATGTCATTTGGTCTTGATAAATGTGCAAAAGTGACCTTTAAAGCAGGAAAGTTGCAGCATCAAGAAAACATCAGCCTGGGACAGGAATGAATGTGATATAAACGAACTTGAGCAAGAGGGATGTATAAATATTTGGGAATTGATGAAGGATCAACAATAAAACATGAACAAATGTGAACAAAACTTAGTAAGGAATGTTTTAGAAGACTAAAATTAATACTGAAAATAACACTTGACATCTAAGAACAAAGTCCAAATTTGTTTTTCCTGTCCTAACTTACAGTTTTGGTCAAGTGACTGGCCCCAAAAGGTGCTAGATCGGTTGGACAGGAAAACAAGAAGGATGCTTCATGCTCATCAATTGATTTGTAAACATCATTGTATACCAAGACTATATATTCCCTGTTTTGAAGGCAGTATGGGCCTCCTTGAAACTGATTACATGTGTAGACCTGCAATTGTAAGACTGCCTACATATATGCTGACCTCACAAGACCCAAACGTAGTGAAAGTTTTAAAACATGAGGAAAATAAGTCTAAGATGATTTTGCTGCTTAGTTACGCAGAAACATATATTGGTATCATGAAGGAATGGAAATCAAACCAGAAGTAGATAAAAATCAGGCAGCAACTGAATGTGCTAAAAAAACAAAAGAATGGCTATAAGGTGAAGTATGAGATAAGAAGGCAAGAAATGTGGAAGATGCATAAATATAGTTGTAAGAAGAGAAAACTCTTGGAACAACCTCATGTTGATCAGGATCAAATGCAGGAATGGTTAAGGAGAGGTGAATTTAAACTAAAAGATGAAAGGTTAATATTGGCAGTCCAAGATAGTGGACTATGTTACACATTGGTTTACAAAGTCCATTGAACATGTGCGAGAAACAAATATAGGTTTTGTGAAACAATTGAAAATAGTCACACATCTTGTTGCTGGTTGTGATATATTAATTGCAGAGAACCTGTATGACGAAAGGCATAATAATGTGGCAAGATTGTTGCATTTGGGACTTTGCAAACATTATAATATTGAAGTAGCTGAAAAACATTGGAAACATGAGCCACAGAGCATTATAGAAAATGATGAAGTTTGTATCACATAAGATTACCCATTACCGGCAGTTCAGTAAACAGATGTGAGAAAACCAGATATAATAGTCCATGAAAAGAAGACAAAAGTAGCATCTGTAATTGAAATCACTACACCCATTGACTACAGTATCGTGCGTACAGAGAAACACAAAGTCATAAAAGATCAGGATTTGCAGGCAGAAACGAGAGTAATGTGGAAGAAAGATACCCAGAGAGTTCCAATAGTATTAGGAGCAATGGGTCTTATAAAAAATAATCTACAATAATATTTAGATATGTTATCAATGCGTATAACTCTGTACGAATGGCAGAAGGAGTCATTACTGGGCGCATTGCGGGTGCTATGAAGAGCACTTTTGGCTAACATCAAAGATTGAAACAATACTAATTTCATGAACTTTAATCATACTTTGACTTAGGAATGGGGTCCCATTCCCATCATGGTATTAGAAACCCAGATGAATTGGAGAAATTAAAACAAGGGTTTTTGAAGATAGATTTCTGATGCTAACCTTTCCTCTGTTGAGCTGTTGACTACCATTCAGAATGGAAGCTTTTAAAGGCACTCAAACTATGAATTAATTTATGTGAACATATGTTTTATATCTGCTTACTTTGGTTATTCAAATTTGCAGTTCATTGCAACTGTTTAGATACATTTTTTCACTATATGCTAAGTCTTGTGTGTTATTTTATTTGATGTATGGGTATTTCCTTTTGAAATAGTTTTTGCACTCCTATTCCTATCGCCTGTAAAAAAAAAAAAAAAAAGGAGAGACTGATTCCACTTGTGGATACGACTCTAAAACAGAGTAGATTAAGAAATCTGTATTCTTAGTGCTGTTTTATTAATTTGTGTTATTTTTCATCATCTCGTCTCTATTTATTGTTTGTAGTTTATTTTAATGAAAATTAAATATGTTGTATTTTGACCCTTTAAAGACTGAGGAATGTTCTCCTTGCAGTTTACATAAAGCTGACATAGCCTGGAGTGTCAGATTGTTTTGTTACACTTAGGTACTCTATTGCAGAATCTGGTGAGTTAAGTGCTGTGATACATTATGCAAGAGCTACTGGTGTTTACTGGGTCATTGTTTAAATAAAAAGCTTTGCAAGCTTTTTTTGAAACCACAGCCTAAATAAATTTAGTGGTTTCCCTGGTGACATGATGTCAGGCACTACACCATAGACTTTAATGAACGTGTCTGCTGTCCACAGCGATCGTCCATTAAAGTCTGTGGACACATCCTATGTTTTTCCCAAGTTGATGTCCCTGAGTCTGAAGATCATCCTTACCCTCAGTGGAATCAGTGAGGGAAAACATTTTGAAGGGCTTTTGCCTTTGTTTTTTTTTCACCGTGGATTAAAAAAATTGCCTTTAGAATGAAGATCCTAAGCAGTACTTCCTGCAGTACATACAGTAGTGCAAACATTAAGGCACGCAAGCATGACAAACACTTTTAGTGGCTAGGCCCCGAGTGGTTCACAAAATTCAAATAAACCAGTGAGTGCAATGCATAAATAAATAAATACAATATTGATATGACATTAATACAAAGTGCATTTTGTAACAAACCTGTAATAAAGCTTAAAAAACAAGAAGTATATATGGTAACAGTAAAGACATAACACCATAATTTTGTCAGTAAGAACAAAAATTAATACAGGCCTGAATGAAAGGCTGCCCATATAGTCTAACGAAGCAGATTGTTACGATGGTATCACAGATGCAATGATGTTGCACATATTCTAATGGCTTTTGACATTTCCATGTCTGAAAATCTAAACTGAATCTGAAAAACTCCACTTTCTAGTTTCCAAGCAGTATGTCCCTGCAGCTTAAAGCCATACATGATATTAAAAAAGGAAAACTGAAATGTGGTAAAGACAATGTTAGATGGCTCAGCTAGGTAAAGATAATTTAACAAATGCAGTGTAGTTGATAGAGTTTTTGGACCAGTAGATGCTGAGGCTTTGTAATCACTTCAGTGCTGTAATGGAGATAATATAGCTAAATTCCTCAGTAATTTGTCTGCATAAATCCAATACATAAGATAGTCATCAGATCTTGCACAGTCTGGTGATAACAGATGACATTTCATCATGATGAAGCACTATGGCATCAGACAAAACACAAGCCGCATACAACAAACAAGAGCAGTAAATAGACTGATAGTCCTAACAGGTGACCTGTTCCTTTGATGTAGCAACAAGAACACAGTGCTGCAGGAAAACACAAGTTATGTGTGGTTGCTTATATTTGTTTACAGGTGCTCTCTGGATGAGTTTTGTAGTTTGCTGCCTGCATGTTGAATTTTTCACAAGTCTGGTCATCAAAGGCAACCCAGCTGTACAATGTTTTGACACTGTGGTATACACTTTGTCAGGCTGGCATTGCACCATTATTTGGTCAGAACTGTTTGTACTGTAGAAAGTGTGGTGTACTCTACTGCATTTTCATTTTGGAAAAAAATGAGTCAAACTGCTGTGGTCACTCTGTCAGTAGTGCTCCTTGTGAGATGCGTTTTAGCAGAGAAATCTGAAAACACAGCGTCCATAATTTAGATACAGTTGAACTAGTTTCAGGTGTGGTACCAAACTTCACACTTCTTAAGACAGAAGTGGCAAACTTCACGACACCCATGCTGACGGACAATAGAGATACAACTGCTGAATCCTGTACAATTGCACTTTATAAGCACTTACACGAATGCATGGATCGTGCAATCCCGAACAGAACCAAGATGCTATCCTCCAAAAAAAGGAAGCCAATCTGGTGGTCCCCTGCTATAAACAAACTACAACAGAAGAAAGAAACTGTTGCAAAAAAGAGTAAAATCCCATGATTGGAGGAACTCCGTGGTCAGCCTCAGTAAGAAGCTGAGATCCCTCATAAAATCCTCCCAACGCTAGTTACGAAAACAAAATCGCCACTGATTCTAAAGACAACCACAAAGCATTCTATAGCTATGTCAAGAATCTCAATGGCAACACTCAGATCTGCTCTGAGTTACAGCACAATGGCACTAAATATACAGAACCAACTGATATTGCCAACATCCTGGCAGATAGGTTCAGTGCTAACTTTACCCCTCTCTCATCCCCTAAAGGGCCCACCTCTATACCGGAAGAATGCAAAGTACCTGTAATCACGGCTGCACAAGGTAAAAAACACACACTTCAAAGCCAAGAACACAGCATCCATGGAACCTGACAACATCCCAGGCTGCGTTCTACATGAACTACAGAACGAACTGGCATCCCACCTAAGTACCATGTTCAGTCATAGCCTCACCTCAGGTTTTGTGCCCACTGAATGGCGCACAACAACGGTTATCCCACTCCACAAGGGGGGAGCCACCAATGACCCCGGGAACTACCGCCCCATTAGCCTGACGAGCCTGGTCTGCAAGGCTATGGAGCGTATCATCATGGAACCTATAAACAATGACATTGGTAATCTCCAAACTCTGGACCCTATCCAGTTCGGGTTTGTAAAAGACAGATCATGTCTCCTAAACCTGATAGACTTCTTTGAAGCATTCACCAAAGCTGTAGATGAGGGTAAGGTGGTACACACAGCCAATCTAGATCTCACCAAGGCTTTTGACACCATCCCCCACTCTGGAATTATAGACAAACTCACTAAACTAGGTATAAATCCCTATGTCACAAGATGGGTTGCCAACTGACTCACTGACCGAACCCACACTGTGAAAGTAGCAGACTCTAAATCCAACTTCAGACCAGTGACAAGTGGAATACCACAGGGTTCAGTCCTAGGTCCTCTCCTGTTTGGTATCTACTTCTCTGAAGTACAGGCTAACACAGAAGGTCTTTGACTAACGAAGTTCGCAGATGACTGCAAACTAGGAGCCATAATCAAATCTCCTAATCATGTGGACATCCTACAAAAGGGCCTCACTGAGACTGATGCCTGGTGTCAAAGCCATGGCCTCAAGCTCAATGCCAAAAAGTGCATTGTCATCCCTTTTGGTAAAAACTCTTCACCCATGAACTACCACATAGGCGGTAGTCTACTTAACACCAAAAGTGTGATAAGAGACCTTGGGACACAGGTGGACAGTAGTCTCTCCTTTGATAATCACATCACCACAGTAGTCAGGAAATTTTTCTACGTGGCACACCTCATCACAAAAGGTTTCTCATCCAGGAAAAAAGAGGTCATTGTTCCACTTTACTCATCACTCATTAGACCCATTATAGAGTACAAAGCCCCCTTTTGGTATGTACCTCACAAGACATCTACAGCAACTGGAAAGGCCACAGAAATACCTCACAAAGAGGATTACTGGCGTCAAGCAGATGCCCTACACAGACCGTCTCAAAAAACTGCAGCTTTACTCCGTCGCATATCGCCTACTCAGAGGCGATCTCTGCCTAACATACAAAGCTATGTCAAACCCAGAGCTGCTGGACATGCTCCACGTAAAGAAATCCCAATCCCTCCATGCTACACTCTCTAGGGACCTAAACCTTGTCACCACAATAAACAGAACATGCTGGAGGGATAGATTCCTGTTTCAGAGACTTCCCATACTCTGGAACAATCTACCTATCTATATCAAAG